>NC_090928.1:235969647-236272678 GCF_040938575.1 Ambystoma mexicanum | reverse complement strand
CGAAACAAGCGTTTTGGGACACTATCTGACCCAACTGAACGTCAACCCTAGAACCGAATATGTTACCAAAGAGTGACAAATGATTGACACTATGAATGCCTAGAAGAAATAAGTGTAGGGTGGGTTTGGTTACCAGTCTTTAAACACTCCAACTTTCAAAGGTGTCTAAATCTTACAAACACACCAAAAAAGGTCCATCAGAGCGAATACATCATCTACTAAATTAATCAAATGCAAATGGGCAAACAGCATATTTATACCATTACTGGTGAGCTGCTTCTCCTCCTTTTAACTGTGGGTTGTTTCAAACAAAGCCTGTAGTCCCCATCCACAAAAGCTCAGGATACACAAAAGTGTAGCTGCAAACTAATAGTGGTAAGATAATGTGCATTACGACATATGCATGTACCACAATAATGGATGGATACTTGTTCTAAAGTCACAGAAAAGAATTTTGTCACCAAAATGACTACTGTACGCTTCTGCAGAGTCGCCTTTCATCCATGCTTGTGGAAAATCACAACATACGGGGACAGAACCAAAGGATTTTTTGTAGCAACAAAAACATTGTCATCCATTAGTTTGTACACGAAGGTGGGTGGATGCGCAACCACGGGCCCTCTTCCACAGGTCGCGCCCCAGGCTTCGCCCCTCAGTCCTTTTCTATCTGTCCAGGTTGGTACCTTACTGGTGGCTAGGCTACAAGAGAGCAAGGGGGGCAGGCATATGGAGGAAAGGGTCTAGAAGTACAGTAGTCACAACGGTGACCAACTTTCTTTCTCCTACATCCCGTTCCCTTTCTTCCATACTTGAGGGAGGTTTCCAAGCACTGATTGTGGCACAATGCCATTTGCAAGGGTGAGATAACTTGGGTGTTTTTTGAAAATACTGCACCTAAATCTGTTACTGTAAGTGAGATCTGCTAATCAGACCCCACTTACATAATGCTCCATGCCAGAAAGCATAATGTAATCACTTCCTATGCTGCAACAGTATACAGATATCCCCAGCAGCCAACCTGCAGTGGCAACACAGCAGGTTCAAAAGTCACACGTGCATTCCTAAACACAGCTGCTGGTAAACAAAGTTCCAATAGGCAGCCGTGGCTTTCAACCAGATGTTACAAGTTACTCACTGTCATTCTCAGGCGAGCCTCTGGCACCAGGAAAATGCAGGATGCCATGAGACCGAGCAACCACAACAAAACAAAACAAAAAAACAAAAAACAAAAACCGAAGGCCAGAAGATGCTGGGCACTCTGGAATTTGGTAACCATCTGTAGAATGTGTTGAGCTCTCACCTTGGGTGGCAGGCTGTTCCTGAGGAAGCATCCAGAGCTGCTCCAATGAATTGGAGTCTTTGCAGTGGTGTCATGTGGGACTTTTTGTAATTGAGGGAGAAGCCCAGTCTGTGGAGCGAGTGGCAGGTTACAATGAGATGTTCCGGGGCTTGCTCGGGTGAACGAGTCCTGATCAGCCAATCGTCTAGGTATGGGTAGACGTGGATCCCCCTCATCTAAGACTCGCTGCCACCACCGCCATCAACTTGGTGAAAACCCTCAGGGCAGAGGTAAGCTTGAAGTGCAGAACTCAAAAATGATCATGAGAACCGTCAACCGCTAACCTCAGGTTTTTTCTGTGCTTGAGATGGATAGGTACGTGAAAGTATGCATCCTGAAGGTCCAATGACACCATCCAGTCTTGGAGTTGGAGAGCCTGAAGGATTTGGGAAAGGGTAACCATCTTGAACTTGTCCTTCCTGTGGAACTTGTTCAAGTCCAAGATGGGTCTCAATCCTCCGTCCTTTTTGGGAATCGGAAATAATGGGGAATACCAACCCTTGTTTCTTTCTGCAACAGGTACATTTTCTATTGCACCTTTCTCTAACAGGGTCAAGATTTCCTGCACAAGGAGCGGATCCGGAATTTTGAAGAAGTTGTTCCCCGGTGGATGATCCTGAGGCCTTCTTTGGAAAATAATGCAGTAACCTTGGGCTACAGTTTGCAGTGCCCAAGCATCTGAAGTAATGCCTCGCCATTCGTTCAGATGCTGAGTAAATCTGCCTCCCACTGGGGTCCTGTGTGTCAAAGCCTCAGAGTGGTTTTGAGGCGGCCGAAGCAGCGGCTGAGGGCAAAGCTGTTGCTGCTGCTTGGGTTGCCACCTCTCCCTTGTCCGCCACGAGGCAATCTTCCCTGCCTCTTTGACCGGCTTGTCCACTTCCAATTGAGTAGAATGAAAAGGACTTAACCCTCCAGGAAGGTGAGCCAGAGTAGGGGTATTGAGGCTGTCCAATGGCGCCCCCAAGGGATTTAGCCGCTGCTTTCAAGGTCTGCAGCTTTTCCACACTCTCCTCCGCCTTGCTGTCAAACAGGCAAAAGCCGTCAAAGGGCATGTTGAGTATCCGAGCTGGCACATCTTGTGCAAACCCGGAGTTTCTCAACCATGCAAATCTGAGTAACACTGTCCTAGCTGCCATGGATCTGCTGATGCTGTCTGCAGTATCCAGACCTGACTGGAGACATTCACCCATTGCCTCCCTACCATCCTTGATTGCCAGGAAGCCGTCTCTTTCCTCCCCTTACTGCATGTGGTCTGTCGCCCTAGCTATGCAGTCCCACAGGGTAAAGGTAAAACATTGACAAAGTACAAGTGACATTTGTTAATTTTAATGCCATACTGCCAGCTGTATAAACCTTTTTCGCCCAGGCATCCACTCTCTTATTCCCATCAGGAGGGATGGATGGATTTGCTGAATGCTTGGTAGATGTAGCAGCCTGAAGCACCAAACTTTCTGGTGTTTAGTTAGATACTCTGGGTCGCTGCTGGATGGTCTGGTTTTTTAGCAACATTTTTATTTACTGCAGCCGCAGTTTCTGGTGTCTTCCAATTTACAGAGACCTCTTTCTGTAATGCAATATGGAAAGGTAAAATTGGATCTTTCTGAAAAGAAGGAGTAGGCTTGCTCCAGCCTAAAAATGCTATAATCTTACTCATTAGTTTTATTTATGAGGAGTCAGCAGGTTCAGTTGGATCTGGTTTGCCAATTTAACTCGGGAGAGGTATTTAACCCACTGGCTGACTGAAGGTTGTCATATAAATCCCTTAATCTGGACTCTTCAGAGATTAGTTCTTCTGGCACATTAGGGGTGCCGAATTCTAGCCCAAAAGATGGTGTGCCATCATCAGAAGGATGATCTTCCTCATAGATGGCTGATAAAGACCTAAAAAAGTATTTTTTAGGTAAAGTTTTGAAAATCTTTTCCTGTTCCTCAAGTCTAGACAATAATGTTTACAAAAAGCCGATGGGGAGGCCCAAGTAGCTGCTTTTGAGATGCTCTCCCAGGGGACATATTTTTGAAAGGCAACTGTGGCTGCCTTGCCCCGGACAAGGTGTGCATATATACCCTTAGGAGGCTACAGTCCTTGGACAGTGTAAGACTCCGTAATACAGGCAGCGATCCATATGGAGATAGTCGTCTTAGAGGCCTGTTTACCTTGTGTATTACCAAAGGTCACCAACAGTTGATAAGAGTTCCTAAATTCAGATGTTCTGTCTAGAAAGAACTTAAGAGCCCTTCTCACATCCAAACAATGCAGAACCCTTTCCGCTTCTGAAGCAGGGTTCGGAAAGAAGACCGGTAGGGCGATCGATTGGTTCAGATGGAAAGAAGAGACCACCTTTGGCAGGAAAGAAGGATTTGTCCGTAGGACCACCTTATCCTTGTGGAAAACCAAGAAGGGATGCTCCACCGATAAAGCTTGGAGTTCATGCACACGCCTTGCTGAAGTAACGGCAACCAAAAAGGACACCTTCCACGAAAGGTGCTTGGGGTCCACTGTGGCCATTGGTTCGAAAGGTTTATGGCACAACGCCGTAAGGACCACATTCAGATCTCACGCAGGGTGCGGTTTGCAAAGCGGCGGATAAAGGCGCGTCAAACCCGTAAAATATCTCTTAATCACTGGATTAGACAGAGTAAGAGCATTGATCCATAGATAGGTAGGCGGATACCACAGAAAGATAAGCTCTGCATGACAGAACGTGGTTGCCCAACTCAGCTAGGTGGGATACGGGCAGTGTCAATCGTAGCCGCCCCTGGGTCCAGCTGCTTGTCTAAGCACCAATGACAGAACCTAAGCCATTTGCTTCTATACTGAAACCTTGTCGAGGGGTTCCTGGCTGCCTTAATAATGCGCATGTTATCAGCAGACAGGTTGAGATGTTCTAAGGACCTGAACTCAGGGCACCATGCCGCCAAGCTGAATGATTGTGGGGAGGGGTGCCATAGCTGTTGGTCCCCCTGGTGAAGCAGATCGGGACTCACCGGTAGCCTGATCGGTGCACACACAGACGGGTGTTAAAGTTCGGATAACCAGAACCTGGCCGGTCACCACGGGGCTATGAGCAGAAGAGAACAGTTCACCGTGTTCTTCAGCTTGCAGATCGTCCGATGAATCAGAGGCAGAGGCGGGGTAAGCATAGGCCCTCATGTTGATTGATTGATTATTTATATAGCGCCTATACACAATGTGTTGTGCCATGGATTCCCGAGCGCATCCCCCAGAGAGGAGGCTCCCAGACCATTTCTGGAGGCATACAGAGGCAGTTTCTTGTTTGCCGATGTTGCGAAGAGGTCCCACCTCCAGAGTGCCCCAACGCAGGAAAATCCATGAGAGGATCTCTGCCTTCAGTTCCCACTCGTAGCTGACCACTGTCCGCTGACCGAGGGCGTCTGCCGTGATGTTCAGCTGGCCCGGGATGTTTACTGCTACCAGCCAGACACCATAATGAACCGCCCACTCCCAAATCTGGATAGACAGGTCCACGAGAGGGGGAGACTTGGTGCCCCCTTGCTTGTTGATGTAATACATTGACACCACATTGACCGTGCGGATACGGACCACCTTGTTGGCAATGACCGGTCTGAACGCCTTGAGCGCTAGGAAAATCACCAGAAGCTCCAGATGATTTATGTGAAGGAGCTTGTCCTGAGGCGACCAAAGGTCCGAGACCGGAAGATCCAACGTCGCCCACCACCCCAGAAGGGAGGAGTCCGTCGTGACCGTTACCATCGGGGCTGGGTCCTGAAAACCTGCACCCACCGACAGGTTGCTGAGAGACGACCACCAATCCAGGTCCGCTCTCATGAAAGCCGGAATCAATATCAACTTGGAGTCCGGATCCACAGCCTGACGCCAAGAACTCCGAAGAGCCATCTGAGTCCGCCTCATCTTGAGACGAGCCAGAGGTAGAGCCAAAACACACAAGGCCATGAGACCCAGAAGCCTCTGGAATCACCAGGCTGACATGCTCTCTGACTTCGCAAACATCTGACACTTGGCCAACAGATCTGCCATTCTGTCCCCGGTCAGGTACACTCTGCAGTCGATCGTGTTCCAGCAAAAACCCAGTAAAATCAAGTCCCGCGAGACCGTCATGGAAGATTTCCGCCAGATCACAGACAGCCCAAGATGGAACAGGAGCTGAAGGAGAGACTGAAGATTGCACGCGGCTTTCAGCGGGCAAGGGCTGCGTAAGAGCCAGTCGTCCAAATACGGATACACATGGATACCCTGCAGACGAAGATAGGCCGCAATCATCGACATCTTCGTGAAGACATGCAGCGCCGAGCTGAGGCCAAAAGGAAGTACTCGAAATTGGAAGTGCTCCTCTCCCACAGAGAAATTGAGATATCCCCTGTGTGGATTCCAGATCAGAATATGCATGTACGCATCCTGAAGGTCCACCACGCTGAGCCAATCGCTCATCTGCAAAGAGGACCGTATCTGGCCGGGCGTGATCATCTTGAAATTCTCTTGGGGTAAGAAAAGACTGAACGGGAAAGGTCTAGGATGGTGCGCAGGCCAGCCTGGTTGGGTTTGGGCACTGTAAACAGCCGGGAGTAGAAGCCCTCTCCTCGTTCCCCAAGGGGAACGGGTTCCACAGCTCTGAGGTCCAACAGTTTCTGAACCTCGGCTTTTAGGGAGGACGACCCCGAATGCTGGAAGGGATGGTTGTTTGTTTGTTTGTTTGTTTGTTTATTCATTTGTTAAGCGCACCAGACTCGTAAGTAAAAGGGCGCAATGACAAGGAAATGCAAGGCTTACATGATTACACAGGTTACAGACAGGATATATACAATATGAACAATAGGGCTGTGGCTAGTTTGCAAGAATGCGGGATATATACACTATGAACAAAAGGGAGGCAGTATTATATGATTACAGGATATATACAATATGAGCAATAGGGCTGGATCAAAGGTGCGTGCACTAGGATATAAAACTTATATGAGTACACATGCATGGGCAGCAGTATTTACATAACGAGAGAGTATAGCAAGATATAATGTTTCTTGATTGCAGGATAGTGTCCTCAGGGAAGGGTGATGGGTAACTAAGGATTGAAGGTTGAAGGGAGGGGTAGGGGGTAAGGGTAAGCGGAAGCCCGCCCAAGCGACAAGACCCACCGGTCCTCGGTGGTGGTCTGCCACGCCTCCCAATGAGACGCAATGCGTCCTCCCACCGGGGTCTTGTGCGAGCGTGGAGAACCCTCATTTGGCAGGCTTTTCAGTGGTGTTACCACCTGAACCTGAGGAGGAGGCTGAGGAGCGGGAGAAAAACCAAGTCTGTTGCTGCCTCCGGTGGTTATTACCTGAAGGGTCCGCTCTGCGGGATTTCCAATCTAGAAACCCTCTGAAGCCAGAGGCGGGCCGGCTTTGCAACAACGGTTTCTAGTTCTAAAATGAGTTTTAACCAGGACGGACAAGGATTTAGCTGTCTGGGTGCTGTCCTTCTTGGTCAGCTCCACATCCGTTGTGGAATGGAAAAGCTCCTTACCATCAAACGGCAGATCCAACATCTTGTCCTGCACCTCCTTTGAGAACTTGGTGGCATGCAACCACGCCTGTCGAGAGTTATCAACTCCCAGCATAAGGCCCCGAGCCGAAGTGTTGACGTGATGGGCCGCGGCCTCCAGCAGATCCTGGGACAAGACCCTGGCATCGGACAATCCCGCCTTAAAGTCCTCCAGCTTCTCGACTGGAATGAATTCCTCGAACTCCCGACAGACCTTTCCACATTTTCATATTCGACCCGCTAACACCAGTTCTGCATTGGCCTGCCGGAGCAGCAGGGCCGAGTTAGCAAAAACTTTCCTCGCAAGGGAGTCGAGAAGCTTGTCCTCTTTCCAGGACCTGAGAAGCCGTCGTAGAAGAGGATGCTGCGGGCCTGGACTATAAAGTGGCCGCAGCCACCACCGTGGAGGAGGGGGGTGGACAAGATGCTAAGGCCAGCTCTTCCGAAGAATGCAGCCTGTATCGCGCGTCAATTTTCTTATTGATGAAAAGTCCAGAGTGTGGCTTCTCCGAGACTCTACGGACCTCAGCCAAAACGTCCTTCTGGAAGAACAGTCTGGTACGCTCCGAAGGGGATAAGGTGAACGCCCCCAAAAGCACACCCTCCTGCGGAGCGGGGGTCTCGGGCACTGGAAAGTCCATAGACACATGTCCAGCACCCGGTAGTGGAAAGCTCGAATAGAGCGGGCTGGTGTTCGCTGTCCTGATCACCCTGCGCATCATCCGAGAGGTCAGGTTCTTGCTGAACTATGTTGGGCACCGACTTGTCCACCGGGGGCAAGGGCGGAAGGGTAGGGGGAGGAACCGCAGGCAAAGAAGGTGCCGGCGGAACCACAGGAGAACCTTATCCAAAGAACCGATCCCTACACCGGAGGCCGATGGCGTAGTTGTAGGGAAAGCGCCCAAAATGGCCACCGTGGTTGTGGCAGGAACGGCCGCCATTTTGCCATCACCAGAGGGGAACTGCAGCAAGTGTGGAAGTGAGGCAGGGGTCCCCGCCGGTGGATCAGGGGGTCTTCATTTTAGCCTTTACACAGGGAACCTCGGCCGAGCCGGTACTATGCGGCCTGGAATGTTTCTGCGACATACCACTAGCCAAACTAACCTTCACAGGAAGGACCTCGGCACTGCTGGTAAAGGAGGCACTTCGGTTCGACTCACTCCTTGCCCCTTCAACGTTTCTGGCATCGCCACAAGAGCGGGAACGGTGAGAAACGCCTTTCACCGATAAGGCCTTCTCAGGCCTCTCAGAACTGTTTGGTTGCCTTAGCCTCTGTACGAGGGACCTCGGACCAGAGTCCGGTAGAAGCCTTTTAGCTGCGGGCCTCGAACATGCATTCGGTATCAGAACTAGGTCTACAAGCGGCCCCCACAGGAGGGGCCTCGGAGTGTACTCCGGTGTCCACAGGCCCCTTGCGGAGACCCTTGGAGAAAACTCTGGTACACTTTTTAGGCCCAGAAGGCACCTCAGGGCAAGCCCCGGTGACAGAGCGGTCGACGCTCCTCTCGGACCGGGAAGAACCCGGGAAGGAGTCTCCCGGCCGGGGTGCTCTAAAAAGTAAAGTACTTACTGGGTGTTTCTTCCTTTCGTCGATGAAGGATTGAAAATGCGTAGGAGGAGTGTGCTGAAACACCTCCTCCCAATGTTCTAACCGACGTTGAAGTGCCCGGACCGAAAGGGAATCACAATAGAAACAGGAGTCCCAACGGTGATCGGGACCCAAGCACTCTAAACAGAGAGGATGGGGCTCCGCCCTCGCGAAACGCCGCTGACACGAATTACAATTTGGAAAATCTAGTTTAAACGACAGACTACTACGCGATCGCTAGCGAGAGCCAGAGGGGAGGAAAAAAAAGGAAGAAATTCTTCCGCAGATGCAGGTGCGTCCAGTCCCGAACGAGCGGAGAAAAGGACTGATGGGCAATGCGCGGGGCAGAGATAAGATGGGCGAAGTTACGGCCGTGTGCCGTACCCTGCGTAGAAAGAGAGGAAGGACTAAAATAATGTGCACATTTTTTTTGATGCTTATACAAAGTGCTCCCGTCCCGTCCCGCAGGACGGGGGAATGTCCCATAAGTATGTAGAAAAGGGGACGGGACGTAGGAGTATAAGCCATTGCCCTGCCCCACATTTCATCTGACAATTGTTCTTGTAATTCAGCCTCCCAACTCTGCCTGACCTGCTCCATCCCACCTCCCAGCCTGACCATCAATAACTCGTATATTCTCGAGACCTCATATCCTCTCTCTGAAATGTCATAAAGCGTCTCTAACTTTTCATCCTCTTGTAAACCTCCTTCTACCGCCAGCCATTTCAGCCTAATTTGAGTTAGCAGTCGGCTTTATGTGAGATGTTGTCCCAAATGTATCCCTGTGTGTGCCGTCAGTTCCCTGAAGTCTATAGGCACCCCTTCCTTCAGCACATCTCCAACTGTCGCCACTCCCCTAGGTTCCCAATACTTCCTCACATTTAGCCTTGTCTGCCGATCTTCCCCATACAGTGTAAGCAGTGCCATCTGTGGAGAATATGGTGCCACCCTCCCCAGCAACTGAAAAGCCCGGCGCCATGTCGCTCTCCACAACTTCAATATCAAGGCTGGGCAGGATTTGCAAGGTGCAGTTGTCCAGATCACTTCTTTGAGAAAGAACGGGGTTGCCGCCGCCTGCAGCAACCGTGAATCCTGTTGTCTGTTCATCAGACAGCCATTTGGTCACAAACTTCAGTTGGCTAGCAACAAAGTATACCTCAAAATTGGGCACTTGTAATCCTCCCTGCTGATACGAGTTCTGGAGCTTCTGAAATGCGACCCTGCGTCTCGAGTCATGCCACAGGTAGCTCCTGCATTTTCCATCCCATCTCCTGAAAAAGGTTTTCGGGATAGCATACGGGACATTGGCAGAACAGTGAAGGAGTCTTGTTAGCCCAACCATCTTTAACAGAGCTGCTCTCCCCATCATTGACAATGGCAGCCTAGCCCAGAAAGACATGGAGTTCTCCATTTTGTCCACCACTTTCTGCATGTGCTCGGACTTTGGATCATGGGATATATCCACCTCCAGGTACCTGAACGTATCAACCTACCATCTAATCAGTAGCACCGGCAGTGTGCGCTCGGGTTGTCCTACCTATCCTCCCAAAGGTAACAGGCTCGACTTCTGCTCGTTGATTTAATACCCGACAAAGCTGCGTAGCTCTCTAACACATCTAGGATATATTGCAGATAAACCTCTGGATGCTGTAGGTACTGAAGCATGTCATCCGCGTACAGGGAGAGCAAAGGCCTTCCTCCTTGTGTAGCAATACCCGCTTCTTTATATTCCTCTCAGAGATAGACCGCCAATGGCTCCAATGCCAAGATAAAGAGCATTGGGGACCACAGGCAACCTTGCCTTGTGCCTTTACCTAGCTGCCACTGTTCCGAGACAATTGTGCCAGTTTTAACCCTCGCTATTGGCTTGTTATATAGCAACCGCACCCACTTGACATACGTGGGGCATATACCAAACTTCTCCAGCACTGATATCAGCCAAGACCACCTGACTGAGTCGAACGCCTTGACCGCATCCAGCAAGGCCACAGCCAAGTGGTGTGTGCTGCACTGGGTATGGTATATTATGTGGTGCAGTCGTCTCAGATTACTTGTGATATGTCTATGTGGAACATATCCCGTTTGATCTTAGTGTATTAGCTTGGCAATAGCTGGTTTAAGCCTGTTGGTCAATAGAGCTGTGAGGATCTTCCCGTCTTGATTCAGCAGTGACAGGGGCCTATATCAGCCGAAGTCCGTAGCTGGCTTGCTGGGTTTCAAGAGGGGAATAATTATTGACACTCTAAGCGACTCAGGCTGTCGGCCTATGTGTAACGCCTCGTTAAGCATTGCCAGCAATGGGGCTATTACCTCAGCTCTATACTCTTTATAGAATTCGCTGGGCAGTCCGTCTGCTCCCAGGACTTTGCCTGTCGGCAGCTCTCATATAACCTTTTTAAAATTTGTTTATGGTTCAATTACAAAATGTAGAACCTTTACAAAAAGTTTAAAATAAATAGAATAATAAATATCGATGAAATATTTACAATTACATTTACATTTTATAGTTAAAATCACATTAACATGTGCAATGGCATTTGACCCTTATAATGTTAGAAATAAGGCATTAGAACAGAAAAGAAGACGATAAGAGAAGAACTGAAAAAGGAAAAGAGAAAAGGAAAAGAGTGATGAACCCAAAAGAACAAATGGTTCAACTTCTCTACTAGGAGCTGAAAGGGACAGCACATTAAAAGGGCCAACTCTGTTCCGATTGAGCGATAAGAACGCATACACTGTGAGGAGGCCTAGATAAGTACAATCCTTAACCTCTAGAAGCAACCTTTAACATCATAAAATATTGCAGATTAAAATAAGAAGTATCATATTACTAGACAGTTAATGTTTATTAATTGTTAAAACTAAGGAGTTCTTTTTATATATGTTTGCACAGCCTCACCAATTCAAATTCTAGGGGTTTGTGCGTACCCTACATCATTCTTGCCCATATAAATTGAAGACAGTCCTCATAGTCAATGTTTACAAATTTCATCAATCGGTTGGTTCTCATAGACTTGAAGTGGGGGCAATCAATGGATGAGGCGTTTCATAGTTTCAATGGGCTCATCACATGAAGGGAAACAACATTTGCTTTGATTGGTTTTCTCTTTGTCGTTCCAATTCATGGTTCTTTCCCTAGTATAACCTTTTCTAGTTCCTCTGCGGTTATGGGGGCCTCAAGTTTATGTGCTTCATCTATATCTAGCTTGGGAAGATTAATCTGTGACAATGCTTCCTCAATCTCAGACATCGGGCATTCTGAGGTTTCCTCATATAGCTTCCTATAATACTCATAAAAACATTTATTCACCCCTTCCTGCATCTCGCACAGTTTCCCACCGCCCCCCACTATTGCTCTAATCGTTTCCCTCTTGGTCTAACTCTTGTAAAGCTAGGCCAACAGGCACTCAGGTCTGTCTCCTTCTGCATATTGTCGCTCCACATATTTCCTGTAGCTCAACTTGCTTAGTCTATCCCAGTGTTCCAAGCATTCCTTCTGCAGGTGGGCAACCTCCTGTGCCCTGTCTCGGGAACTATTCCTCTGCTACCTCGGTGGCTTCCAATTTAGCCTCTGCTTTACTCAGGTCTCTCTCAATCACCTCTTGCATCCCTTTTGACTTTGCCATAGCCGTCCCTCGCACCACCACTTTAAATGCCTCCCACAATGTACCTGCTGACTCCATACTACCCGTGTCATTTATAAATTATTCCTTCACCTATCCCCTCAAAGTCTCGCGAAATCCTGCATCTTTGAGCGCTTCAACCCTAAGCCTCCATGCATGTAGGGATTCTAACTCGGGGGAAATGGGGGGAGGAGCTGCCACGCAACCACTAAGGGTGTGTGATTCGAAAGCACTCTCGCCTTATAGTCTGCCCTTGGGAACTGTCCCAATATTTCCTCTCCAGTGAACACATAATCCAATCTAGTGTAGAGATTCTCGGGAGCAGTGTAATGAAGTATAGTCTCTCCTGGGGATGTATTGCTCTCCATACGTCAGATTGCTCAAATGTCTGTAGTAACGTACTTAGGGCCTTAGCCGCTGGAGCTGGATGAGTATTTATCATCTGATCTATCCACTGCCGGATTAAGAGTACAGTTAAAATCCCCCACATATCAATATGCCGTCCCTATAGGGGCTGATCCTGGAATACATTGATCGGAAGTATGCTGCTGTGTCCTGATTCAGCGCATACGTATTGATGACACAAATCTCCCTGTTCTCCACCAACCCCCGTAGCACTACCATCCTACCCTCCTCGTCTAGGCCAACAGGCGCTCAGGTCTGTCTCCTTCTGCATATTGTCGCTCCACATATTTCCTGTAGCTCAACTTGCTTAGTCTATCCCAGTGTTGCAAGCATTCCTCCTGTGCCCTGTCTCGGGACCTATTCCTCTGCTACCTCGGTGGCTTCCAGTTTAGCCTCTGCTTTACTCAGGTCTCTTTCAATCACCTCTTGCATCCCTTTTGACTTTGCCATAGCCGCCCCTCGCACCACCACTTTAAATGCCTCCCACAATGTAAGAGTACAGTTAAAATCCCCCACATATCAATATGACGTCCCTATAGGGGCTGATCCTGGAATACATTGATCGGAAGTATGCTGCTGTGTCCTGATTCAGCGCATACGTATTGATGACACAAATCTCCCTGTTCTCCACCAACCCCCGTAGCCCTACCATCCTACCCTCCTCGTCTAGGGAGGTCTTAAGGACTCTAAACAGAACTGTCGGCGCCACCCATATCAGGACCCCCCCTGACGTATGCTGATTATGACGAACCAACCGCCATCCCCTCCACTTCCATGTCAAGGTATTTAGCTTTTCTTTGGTGAGGTGCGTTTCTTGCAATAGGGCGATATCTATCTTCTGGCGTTTCAAATAGGCCTTTACACTGTTGCATTTTATATAACTGTTCAAGCCCCTGACATTCCAGGATGCTATTTTAAGTTCCCCCATTTCGCTTCAAGGTTCCATCCAACAAATACTCTCCACATGTTGCGTCTTCACCCTGAGTGTGTCTGTAGGCCCCCCTTTCCCCATTAACTTCCCCAACTCACTCCTCCTCCCCCCCCCCCCCATCAACAGCCCAGCTCGCTTTCTCCTGCTCAGGCCTTCACACTTCTTGCCTCTGACCGTGGATCATGTGCTGGTGCGTAAGGCGCGGTGGGCAGATACGTAACTGCAAGTAGCCGTGCTGTCCAATGCAAACTTGGGTGTAGGACGTTCCTGCATAGTGCGATCTGAAGTAAGCACCACGTTGTTAGCTCCTGACTGTAGAACGTTTTTCCTGAGGTTCATATGATCAAGCCTCTGCAGTCCTGTAACGGTTATGGTTTTCCGCCTGTGGTTACTCTTGACAACTTAGATCGGCTTCTTCGGGTGACTTATTCAACATGTCCATCCATTTATGTGCGTCCTCGCGATTATCAAAAAGAGTGCGCGGCCCTTATGGATCATCTTCAGCTTGGCCAGGTACAACAGCATGTATTCCTGATTAGACGCCTGCAGTCTCATCTTGACCGCTATGTAGCTAATTCGCTGGTTCTGAACCTGCAAGGTATAGTCTGGATATGGTGTTATCATGGCCGACGCCCTTTGGATCGTCCCACCTTTGCAAAAGTGCTCAAGGATCCTTGCTCTATCACGGTAGTTCAAAATCCAAACTATTATTGGCCTCTGCAGGGCCCCTGGCGGGGGTTTCCTTATCAGTGCCCTTTCAACCGTGAAGCCTTGACTGAGGGCCCCTGGGCCGATTTCTTGCTGCAGCAAGGTTTCTATGTACTCCATCGGGTTTGCTCCTCCTTCTCCTTCCGGGAGCCCGATAATACGTACATTATTGCGTCTGGCCCTGCCCTCTGCGTCCTCCACTCCGTCCTCCAAATTTTGCACTTGTTGGCACAGTACCCCGACTTCTTCTGTGGTGTCTTTAAGGCCACTTATATTCTCCAACACTGACTTCTCAAGCGTTCCTGTACATTCCGCGAGGGCCCTCACATCTTGTCTGAGCAAAGATACGTCAAAGCTGATGGCATCTATTTTGGCCTCTCGGGACTCCATCAAAGATGCTATGGCCGCAAGGATCTCTTGATCTCCTTCCACAAGCTTCTGCTCCTTTTAAGGTGTTGAAGTTGCTTGGGGAGGACTCTCAGCTGAGGGTGCAGTCTTGGTGCATGCCTCCAGGATAAGTTGTTTCCCTTTGCTCTTCTGGTTTTTGGATGCCATGACTCGTCACTGCCACTTGTCTCTGCACTCGTGACAATGTTTATATGACCCAGGCGTATCTATTCCGCTGCTTGTCAATCTCTCAGTGCATGCAAGTTGGGCCACACCGCTCACTTCCTAGGGTGCTTGGCGTACCTGCCAGGTGCTGCTTGTTCCACCCGACGGGCTCCACTGCAGCCCACTTCACTGCGTTATTAGTAGTGGGGCAGCAGCGCTGTGCCAAAAACCGACTGTCAAAGGCCCAAGGCGCCAGTTAGCTTCTTTGTTATGAGCTCACCGTTGTTTAGGACATCGCATTAGGAGCAGTTTTCAGCCTTTGTTTAGCTTCTTGTGTAAAGGCACGGCTCCCTCTACGGTCCGCCCAGTTCTGGAGCACGCTACTTCAGGCCTGTACCTATGCGGTCTGACCCCTTTGCTCTGTCTAAAGCCAGCTCTCCCTCTGGTCCGCCCTTTCACTGCGGCCGGGGAAGTATTTCCCACAGACCGCACTATGTATGGGTGTCTATTCTTTATACTTGCACCCACAGGGGGATGGGAGGGGTCGGGCGTTCCATTTAAGCTGCGCGTCCAACTGTGAAAGCCGGTATACGTGCACCGTTTCGCTTGCCGTGCATGCAGCTGGCGTTTGAATGCCACTGCCGCCCCGCACCGGGCCAGCACCACGATCCCCCGGAGCACACAAGCAGTCGTTCCGACCTTCAGTGCCTCGCCATTCTGCTCATGTCTTTACAGTGTTCTCCGCTCTTTATTGTGTTGCTGTTTCGGCAAAGGCTGAGCCGCTGCTATCCCTCACGCGATTTTACAGCCGGGCGGCCTCGGTCCAGATCTTGCTGTTAGTGCCATGGTCCGCCTACAATGTTCGTCCAGTTTCAGCCTACTCGGTTTGCCAAACATGTCCGATCGTCACAATTTCCTTTGTCAGGCGTGCAGCCGGAGTTTCGGGCATCCGTAGTATGGGATGGGGCGAGCCCCGGAGCGAGGAGCAAGGATTACTGCCATCCTGTGCATTGCTACGGTATCAGGCTCTGCGCTTCTTTTATCTGCTCCGGCATCCCGCTGCTGTGCTTCCAGGGTCTCCGTGGGGACAATGCAAAAGCTCTGCTTACAGCGTTTGCTGGGATCAGCCTTCCCGAAAGGCTTACTGTTGCATTTCGCAATATTATGTCTCTTGGCAGGCCAGCTCTGCAGTGGCCGCGTTGATTTCTTCCGACGAGACGATTATCGCAGGGCTTTTATTCCACCAAGGCTTTACCGTGCAGTC
The DNA here is from genome assembly GCF_040938575.1 of Ambystoma mexicanum. Lineage (NCBI taxonomy): Eukaryota > Metazoa > Chordata > Amphibia > Caudata > Ambystomatidae > Ambystoma > Ambystoma mexicanum. The sequence continues at coordinate 236,256,750 of NC_090928.1, read as the reverse complement.
CTCCAGCACGCTTATCCATGGGCCACCCATGCCGCCATCTTGTTCCTTTGTCCAGGACGAGTCCCAAACCTCAGTCGTCTCTGCTACTGTGCACGCCCTATTTCAACGTGCAGGGCCGAAATCACGGGTACAGAGGCGTGCTCCAAACCTCTGTGTCAGGACAGGATCGTGAACGGATCGCAGGAGCTCCAAGCGTAACGTCCAATTCCATGGCTGCTAAGTCATACCTCCCCAGATACACAGTTCATGATTTTATCATTTCATCAGAAGGAGGGGTTCCCGTCCCCTAGCTTTCTTTCGGCATCCCTCCGTCGGGTTCACACTTGTCGCTGTTCACAAGAAAATCACTTTAGACCTCTTAGGTTCACGTCTTGCCTAAGTCTGTGTCTCGGCCCCCAGCCAGGCTTCACGCAGTTCTATTAACACAATGTTCTCAGGGTGGTTACTGGTCACCCTAATTCGTAGGCATCCCTGAGTTGGGTTCACACTTACCCACAGTAACACTGTTCACTTTGTTTCCTCAGTGTGTCAAAGACTTTCGATTGTACAAGGGGTTTTGCTTGACCCTTGTATGACCACTTTAACCTCTTATGCACTCTCCCCTAGGGCCTATTGGTATTTGTAGTATCAACAAAGGGGACCAGCCAGAGTCCTTCGAATGAGCGCACACGCAGTGCCGGAACACTCTGCTGCTGGTCCTTCACTGGGTTTTCTTAAAGTTAAGGTCCCCCCCCCCCTTCCGAGCTCAGACCTTCTTGCTCTCAGGGTCTCCTCTGCCCAACACAGACCCCCAAGTCCCTCTCTTCCAGGCTCAGACCTTCTCACCTTCCTTTAAAGGTCTCCCCCTGCCGTGAGCAGACCCATCTTCAGTTTTCCCAAAAAAACAGTGTTGGGCTTCCAGTCCCAGAAAGCATTGCAGTGTATCCTGCTCCTACTGCAAAGCTCCCCCAAAACGCCAGTGCATGGCTTCTTTGGGAGCTGTAGGAGTCTCACTGGGGATGTGTCCTGAGGTCAGGGCCTCATCGCCTGTCCCTCAGAGACCTGGGCTTGCCTGCTGGGCCCAGGGGAGGAGCGCCGGTGTGGCACCGCCAGTAGATCCCAGCTGCCCCTAGTTTTACCTCCTGGAGATACAGGTTTCTCCCCTCACTGCAGCCTCTCCTGCATTCAAAGGTCCAGTGTGGTGGTTCCCTCCTCCTCCAGGTCTCTGCAGTTCAATTGATCTTCCACTGCCGTCTTGAAACCTTCCAGCATCCCCAGCTCGCTCAAAGTGTGCTCTCCTGTTCCGCCTTTTATACTTCCTGGGAGTCTCCAGTGGAGTCAGGTGCGAGTAGTTAGAAAAGGAGCCTGACCTCATTAGCGGGACAGTCCATTCTTAGTATAGCATAGTGTTTCTTCTGTCTCTCAGTGGGGTTGAGAGATCTGAATTCTTTCAGCTCCGCACTTCCTCGTCTCAGTGTTTGTAAAGAAAGCCAGTGTGGAGGGATTGTGGGAGTTGTGGTTGTTCTGATTAGAGAAAAACTGTGTATGGTTTTGTCCAAATAAACAGGGGGAGTGTGTGCCAGTAAATACATGTGTTAGTGTGGTTTTACAGAAATGAATGGGGGCATAATGGAACTGGTTTGACAGTATTCTATTTCAACTGAAGGAATGTGGGGTAGGGGCATATCTGAGACGGGATAGTCCTCCGGTTGTAATACACGAGATGGTAATTGCAATTTCATTCTCCTGGTTCTCCCACGGTTCCGTTCTGAGTTGGTACTTGTTGGAATTGGGAGTTAGGGGGGTTGGCGGGACAGAATTTAGAATAACCAATAAAGGTGGATGAAGTGTCGAAAGGGGGGAAATACTGCATCTTGCCATCGGAAGTCTCACCCACATTCCCTGAGGACCCCTCTCCCAGATGATTCTCCCACACTTGTCCACCCCCAGGGTTTGGATCCAAGGGTGATGTCCGTGCCCTTGCCACCTGAAAAAGAGATCCTCAGTGTTCAAACAGTGAGATACCTTCAGGTTTCTCACAGAAGGGGGAAGCAGAGGAGGAGTGCTTGGAGGGAAGAAAAGTACTTCAATTTTAGTAGTGTTGAGAACCAGAAAGTGAGCAGACATCCAAGACTGAATAGCCAAGTAGAGATTTTGCTATGAATATCAGAAGAAAAAGATGAGGACAGAAACAACTGGGTGTCATCAGCATAGAAATGATGGGAAAGACCAAACTGAGAAGGTTCTTTGAGAGAAATAGGACATGAACCAGGAGAGAACTGAGCCAAGATACTACGTTAGTGTAAATATAAAGCAGACTGTCTGCTTGCGAGACAGCTGAACACATCTAATGCCGCTCAAACCATTCTTCAAATAGCCAAGAAATATGGGACGACCAATACTACATCTATTGTCGATACATTTTCAGGTTTTTATGAAACCCTTTAGACCAATCCAGTCTTGAGCACGAAGCAGTATTAACATACTTTGCATCGATTCCCAGTTGACCCCATGTATAGCAAGAGACTAGAGGCAGCTAAAGGGGAAGAAGTAGTGACGGTGGCATTTATGTCCCTTGCAGTGAATAAAGCCCCAGGTCCTGACAGCTTCCCAGCCCTATTCTACAAGAAATATAAATTGAAGCCCCTCATAGGCACACAAAATTAATGAATTCTATAGAAGCTAAAGGTACGATTAAGCAGTCAATGTCGGAAACCCAACCCGACGAGCTGTGGGTCTACAGGTCTATAGTCCTATATACCCATTGCACTAATGAATATAGATGCAAAAACATATACAGGTATTCTAGCAACACAGTTCTCCCCATTGCTCCCGACACACATTTATAACCAGAAGACAGACCTTTGACAACACCAGGCGGATATTCCATTTGATTAAAAATGCATCGATAAAATGGACACCCGCTATATTGATATCATTAGATGCCAAAAGGGCATTTGACTATGTCGAATGGTCATTCCTTTTCTACACCCTAGATAGAACATATGGGAGTCAGTGCTAAATTCATACTGATGATACAAGCAAAGTATAATAACCCCATGATATGGCTCCAATTAATACTAAGCTATCTAGATCCATCCCTATCCTCTGTCCCTGCTACTTTATGCCATGTACCTGGAGCCTTTAATCACCGAAATCAGATAAAACCCAAGGAATAAAAGGTATTCCGTTGGGGGACTGGGGGCGGGCATAAGACCGCTGCATTTGCAGATGACATGTTAGCAAACCTGTCAGAACTGGGAAGCTCCATAATGGCCCTAATAACAGAGCTCTGTGTCACTGTACATGCAATGCAGCAGGGCTCAGGATCTACATGCAAAAATCAGAAAAACTAGACTTACAGACTAACAATTTGAAGCTACACTCCCACTTCAGTATTTCAGACGGGGATATACGATATCTGGGGGTAAACCTCGCTAAAGCCCCATCTCTGATGTACAATCGGAATTACTGTAAAGTCCTACGAAGGGTTAAAACCGATCTTGAGAGGTGGAATCCCTTGTCAATATCATGGTTAGGATGGATAGCTACAATCAAAATGGTCACATTCCTGAGATTGCTGTATTATTTTAAGGTCCTACCCATTTTAGTTCCGAAATCCTTCTTTATCCCGTTAAATAAAATAGTGTCTGCCTTCATATGGCAGAAAAAGCATCCTAGGATTGCGATGCAGACAGTGATGGCTATCCGAAATACTATGCAGCGGCACAGTTGAGGGTGGCGAGGGAGTGGTTCTCAGGAGATAAATCTAAACCATGGGTGAGGATGGATAGGGCAGTGGCAAGAAGGCCCCTAGAGGGGATAACTATGTCTAGGTTAACAAGATAGACCCCGAACACTCTAGTAAGTCATGCCATATAGCTTTGGATTGCGACATCTGGGACCAACTATTAGATCGCAGGGGCTCTTTCTTTGAGCCCCTCTGCCTTTACACCACTATTTGGGAACCCACAGTTTTCACCTGGGATGGCACAGGGAGCGTTTATGCAATGGCAGAAGGTGGGCTGTGTGAAAAAAGGAGGGGTCCGAAATATCTTTTCAAGCATGCAAGCAGTACATAGGGCTCATACAGAGAGATCGAATGGGATACTACCAGATGAGTTACTGGATATTGAACACTAGTATTAAGCAAACCGCATGCAGGGAACTGACGATGTTTGAAAAATGTATTACCACATAATGGAATCCACGATGAACCAACAGTGGACATATATGGAAAAATGGGAAAATACAATAGGCGCTGACATTGCACTAGAGCACTTGGAAAATAAATGGAGGAATATTCCAAAATTGACAGGCTCAAAACAATTCAGGGAAACATGATACAAAGTTACGATGCAGTGGCATTATACACCGGCAACATTACATAACATATACTCTACAGCTTTGCAGGAGTGCTGGAGAGGTTGCCAGGGAAAAGGAGATTGGGCCCATATATGGTGGGGATGCCCGATGAAGGCACCATTTAGGGGCGAATAGAATGCCTCGGATACAGGCTATGATAACTTTTGACAGGACCCCGGGTGCCTGGGAATTGATGCATAGGATGTTTGATCCCGGAGTTAGCTTACACACCAAGGCCCACAAGAAACCTTTCATGATGCTGCTAATTGCGACTTTGCTAGTACTTGCAAAGCAGTGAAAGCAAAACCAGCCAACAGCAGAGTTTGATTGGCTTTGGAAAATATGGAAAATGTAAGAAATGGAATTGGGCACATATAGAATACAAGGGTGTATGTTTTAAGCAAGATTGGGGGATGGTTTTGACCTACCTACAAAGTGAGTATAGGAAACAATGGTGCTCGCACAACCTAAAGGAGAGAGGGATACGTAGATGGGGAACGAATAGTGGGAATACCACACACGCTAGGGGAGGGAGAGTAAAATTTGATTAACAGTGTTTCTTTTACAAAATGTCAATTTAAAAAATATGTCTTAAAAGTCATCCTAATATGCCATTGCTCCTTCTATCCCTTTCAATAAATGTGTCATTGTGCTCTGGAATACTGCTGCAGCCAACGCTAGACTAAATGGCATTCTGCGATACCTAAACATGCCAAAGTGACATGAACTCAGAATAACTTAAAACAGCTTTCATAGCTCATACATTAACATTAATGGGGCAGACACTTTAAGACATACTTTAAAATAATGCATAGAACGTGTACTGTTATTTTGCATTGCATTACCTCAGCCCTGTAACCTAAACATGAGGCACAGTGCCTTAGCAGAAAAGGCCTGCAGCTCAAGCCAACAACAAGGAAATGGTGCGTTTCCTTCCCTAGCAGGCAGGCTAACCACAACTGTCAGTTTGCAGCATTTAGCAGTGCAGTGTTCATTTGTATCTGATGCAGGAAATAGACAGTCACACACAAGGCTTGCGTTGCCACTGTACATTTACAAACCCAAAGGTCTCATAGCGTACAGTGAGAGGTGCTGGCCAACAGCTAAGTAGATGGCACCTTTCGACAACAAAGGCCTTCCATCATAGCTTACAAATGAACAGGTCTCTAATGTTAACATCTGATGCGCCACCCTTTACTGTTGAAAAAAGCGGATATGACGAATCCACACATGCAAGGCAGCCATTTTGCCTGAGGCCTTCAGGTGAACTGGCGCGTTACTAAAAATTTAAATAAATAGTTAGCACAGCAGGGGCAGACACACGGAGGGCCAGCAGACTTGCTTGCTCATTGAAGTGGGAGGGGCTGGGGAAGAGGAGCCGCAACAGAAGTGCGAGACAGCCAGTTCCAGCTAAGAAGAGGCAAACCCCTCTCTAACACGCAAGCGATAATGGATTTCCCTGTGTGCAATAGACTAGAGGCGTGTAGCATAGCATAGTAAGAGGTATGTATTTCCCATGCTTTTGAACTGAACACCACTTAGTCAATTATCTGAACATTCAATATGCTATTTGCTTACATGAAAGTCTTGTTAGTAGGAATAATCGTATGTTATATCTACTTTCGCTTTAGCTTGTTTAATAAAGATATGAACCCCCAGAAGATAGGGGATCATATTAAATGCATTAAAATGATGACTCTTGTCAAGTGAATATTTCAGTGTACCGAGTCAGGATGTTATCTCTGAATGAATCCCTGAACCTAATTTTCTGAGCGTGTATGTTTATGTTGTGAAACGCATGAGCCCAGGCCTTTAAGCGCTGAGACGGCCCAGGGTGTTTTAAACATGAAAGACGGATGACCAGTGGTTCGTTGTCACAGCCTCAGGAGAGGTGGAGATAAGGGGCCTGTAGTCCCACCTAATAGGCAATCAAGGCAGGTGGCACCCCAGATGGGACGTCTTAGAGATGACAGTAGCGTTGCTAATAATAACCTCATGCCCCAGTCACGATAAACTGACCCGGCAAACATATGTTTTCTAAAAAAAACCTTTTTAATAATAAAGAGATTAGGCGGGCACAGAAGATGGCCCATCAGGAAATCAATATCCCCATCCATTGCAGGACTGCCATGTACAATTGTCTCAGGTGATCACACAGAGTGCAAATATAAACTTTACAGTAGCAATTGACCAATTGGGAGGTCTGCCCACCAAAGTATTATTCATTTACTTGAAAACCCCAGCCAACAAGGTGAATAATGTGTATGCCACTCAAGGGGAGACTTAAATACCATCCAATATCGCCCATACCAGTTTCCTGAATTGGCTTTAACACATAAATCATATCAACTGGTTTGGAAGTAATCTAGTGTATCCATAAACAAATGCTAGGCACAGACCATTAGCCACACCCAACTGGTCACTAGAATTCTTAGCCGTTTTCATCTAAATCGCAGAGGCTCCTTTTTACAAGCAGACTATCAACTCCTGGCTGCATATTTCAACACTGCACATAACCTTGCATTACAATAGGCTGTGCAACATGGCATAGCGCCTACCCAGCAGCTACAAGGACAGACAGACACAGGAGGAGTCCAGCTACAGACATTGAGAATTATATTAGGGTCATGCCCTTCAAAAAATGAGGACATACCCAAGTGGTATTGAGAAAGGCTAGGACAGCTGCAAGCCGCCTATCCACAAGTTACACCACAACACAGGTATGATATGATAAAGCATTAATAATGCGCCTATACACAATTGTTTCAAGGCGCAACTTGTCAAGGGGGGGACAGAGGGAAGACAGAGACAACAATCCTACTAGGCCAAGAGTCATTCAGATCGCGCAAGTGCAGGGGAAGGGGAAAAGTGCAGGGTGGGAGGAGGGGGTGGGGACAGTGCAGTACATGGGATAAATTGAATAAATAAAAACAATAGAGACGTACAGCCAGCTGGTGGCAAGTGCAATGGTAAGTGCAGACATCAGGTGTCATGTGCTGGTGGGGGACTGTAGGGATACAGAAAAACAGTCCCCAAGTGCAGGGGCTGCCAGAGAGGCAGTGCAGGTGTTCAGGTGGTGGGGGAGGGGACCTGGGCCCAAGATCAGAGGGTAGCCAGGTGACCAGTGCAGTTTCAGCCAAGAGTTCAGCAGGGGAGAGGAGGAGAGAAAGCAGAAGCAAAGAGGGACGCAGGGAGGCTGTTCCAGAGGGAAGCCCCAGCTGAAGAAAGATCTACCACCAATTTGTTGCTTGGAGAAGCGACTGACCCTGAGGGAGTTGGAGGAGGAGGACGAGTACAGCCCCCTACCAGCACTTGACACCAGATGTCTGCACTTACCCTTGCACTTGCCACCAGCTGGCCGCACTTTTACTTATCGCTTATTTATTCTATTTACTTACTGTTGATCCCATGTACTGCCCTCCCCCCTCACTCTTCCCCCTGCACTTTTTCCTCTTCCTCCTACCCCTGCACTTGCGCGATCTCAATGTCACCTGGCCTAGTAAGATCGTTGCCTCTGTCTTCCCTCTGTCCCCCCTCCCTTGCCTCGTCGCGCCTTGAAACACTTATGTATAGGTGCGTTATAAATGCCATATCATATATCTCTGCATGGTCGTGGATCATTGGTTAGTTGCAACACAGTGAAAACACAATTATTACCCAATGATAAAAGGCACTGTCCAGTCAAGGTTGTATAAAAATATCTACTTTATTATTACTAGGAAAGACAGTTCTAGAACACTACAAATACGACCCACCCTGTAAAGGAACACAGGGGAGAGAGTTTCACGAAGGAAATGGATGCACTCTGGATACTGACAGGAGGGTAGTTGGTAAAGTAATCTTATAGTTCAAGGTTATTCGGTCCCAGCACCAAGAGGGCAAAGGGTTGTAACTATCTCTAGGGGCCTTCGTAGAAGGACCAGGGGGGGCAGAACCACAATGTACCTGGTGCTGAAGAAGTTTGACATAGTTACTCACCATAGTGACTACCTTACTCCTAGTCCATAGTCCCCTTTCCTCTATAAATGTGGGACATTCCGGGCAATCAGGACGGGACCGGAGCACCTTTCAAGCATCAAAAAAGTATCTGTCCTTATTTTTACATGGGGCCGCCGGACATGACCGCAGTCCCGCCTTCTTGAGCACCGATCCACGCATTACCCTTCAGTACTTTTCTATCCCCAGGTCCAGGAACATTTAGCAACAATTGAGGATACTTATTAGAGGGGACGGCGGGCAGGTGTACGGAGGAAAGAGGACTTTGGACTAGGATTAAGGTAGTCACTGCTGTGAGTAACTGTCATACTCCTACGTCCCGTCCCCTTTCCTCCATACTTGTGGGAGATTCACAAGCACTGACCAAGGGAAAAATGGGTGGATGGAAATGTCCCTTATTGGAACAAATTCTTAAGAACTGCCCGACCAAATTGGGCATCAGCCCCAGAGCTCAGGTCAAGACAATGTCTGCAAAAAGCCGAAGGGGATGCCCAAGTAGCAGTTTTGGCTATGGACTCCCAAAGGGTGTATTTTTGGAAGGTAACAGCAGCCGCTTTGCCACAGACCAGATGTGCATGAATGCCCTTTGGGGGCTGAAGGCCTTGAGTTTTTTAGGCCTCGGAAATACATGCAGCTATCCAACGAGAGATGGACGCTTTCGAGGCTGGTTTCCCTTTTGGGTCACAAAACTTAGAGTTGTGAAGAACTTCTAAGTTCGCTCGTTCAGTCGAGGTAAAACTGCAGAGCACGTCTGATGTCTAGGTTGTGTTAAACCCTCTCGGCATCAGAGACCGGGTTCAGGAAGAAAACCGATAAAGATATTGACTGGTTTAAATGGAATCAGAAACAACTTTGGGAAGGAAAGCAGGGTGAGTGCGAAGCACAACCTTATCCTTGTGGAAAGTTAGGAACGGATGTTCGACAGAGAGGGTTGAAAGCTCACTTATTCGTCTCGCAGATGTTACCACAATCAAAAAGGCCCCCTTCCAACAAAAGGTACTTGAGCTCGGTAGTGGCCATAGGTTCAAAAGGCTTATGACATAAGGCGGTGAGGACCACATTCAGATCCCATTTGGGATGAGGGGTCCGAACCGGCGGAAATAGATGAAGACGACCTACAAAATGTCTCTTGATGATTGGGTTTGCCAGTGAAAAAAAGAGCAACTGTCTGTGGACAGATAAGCCGCAATGGCGGATAATTATGTCCTGCATGACAAGACATGGATGCAAGAGGCTGCAAGGTCAGATACAAAAGACAAGACAGTCAATAGGAGCCTGTCTGGGATCAAGCCGTTTAGCTATCTGGGATCAAGCTGTTTAGCTAGACACCAACGACAAAATCTGAGCCATTTGCTCCTGTATTGAGCTCTCGTAGAAGGCTTTTATGCCGCTTGAATTATATGCATGTTATCCTCTGAGAGGTTGAACTGTGCCAATGATCGGAACGCAGGTACCACACCGCCAAGCTGAAGGATTGTGGGGAGGGGTACCACAACTGGTGATTGCTCTGGTGAAGAAGATTGGGAACCTGCAGCAAACAGGTGCTGAGCTATGAAGAGGAGAGTGCAGTTAGAAGCACTCGGAAGTTTCTAGAGCGACCGATGAATCAGCGTCAAAGGGGGTAAAGCGTAAGCCTTCATGTTGTCCCAAGGGATCTCAAGAGCGTCCCTGGATGCATAAAGAGGAAGGTTCCTGTCCGTTGAGGTTGCAAAGAGGTACACCGCTGGTGAACCCCATTGCTGGGAGATATTGGTGAGAACATCAGTGTTCATCTCCCACTCATAACCCGCCGCAGATTGGTGACTGAGGGAGTTTGCGGCCACATTAATGTGACCTGGAATGTGCACAGCTTGAAGACAGACATTGTGTTGGATGGCCCAATTCCAAAATTGGATAGCTAGGTCCAGCAGAGGAGGAGACCTGGTGCCCCCGTTTCTTTATGTAGAACATTGCTACAGAATTGTCAGTGCAAATTCGAACCACACTGTTGGTGATAGAGGTTTGAAAATCCTTGAGCGCCAGAAAAACTGCCAGGAGATCTAGGTAATTGATATGGGACCACCTGTCTTAGGGCATCCAGATATCGTACACCTCGAGGTGACGCAGTGTGGCTCCGCACCCCAGAAGTGAGGAGTTTGTGGTAACCGTTACTTGTGGGCAGAGCTCCTGGAAGGAGGACCCCACTGAAAGGTTGCAGGCGGACCACCACCTTTTAAGATACACTGTCATGCAGGATGGGACTGGAATCATCTTGGGAGTCCGGATCCATAGCCTGGGACCAGCAGCTCCGAAGAGCAAGCTGAGTTTGCCTAATCTTCAGCTGTGCAAGAGTTAGAGCTAGCACGCAAGAGGCCATGAGGCCCTGCAGTCTCGGCCGACATGTGGGAGGACTGCGGGAAAAACTGGCACATGGCTGTAAGGTCTGCAATCCTGTCCTCTGTCAGGAACACTCTGGTACTGACGGTATCCTAACGGAAACCCAGAAAGATCAGGTCCTGAGCAACCGCCATTAATGATTTCCGCCAGTTCACCGACAGCCCAAGATGAAACAGGAGCTGAAGGAGTGACTGAAGATTGGCTGTTGTGGTCTGTGGGCAAGCACTGCGCAGGAGCCAATCGTCCAAGTATGGATATACATGAACTCCCTGCACTCTGAGGAAGCTGCGATGACCGCCATCATCTTCGTAAAGACATGCTGAGCTGAGACCAAACGGTAGCACTCGATACTGGAAGTGTTCCATTCCCACAGAGAACCGCAGATATTTGCGTTGCGGGCGCCAGATCACGATATGCACGTAGGCATCCTGAAGGTCTATCACGCTGAGCCAATCGCCCTTCCGGAGAGAGGACTTTTATCTGGCTGGGCGTAATCATCCTGAATTTCTCTTGGGGTAGAACGAGTTTGAAATTGGAGAGGTTGAGGATAGTGCGCAGGCCAGCCTGGTTGGGTTTGGGCACTGTAAACAGACAGGAGTAATAGCCCTCCCCTTGCTAATGCAAGGGAATAGGCTCCACTGGTCTGAGGTCTAGAGGTTTCTTTACCTCAGCTCTGAGGGAGGGCGACCCAGTCTACTGAAGAGAAGGGTGAGATGGTGGGGTATGGGGGAGGGGCAAGAGAAAGCCTTCCTGGGCGATGGACAAAACCCATCAGTCTTCTGTGATGTCTGCCACGCCTCCAGATGAGACGAAATTCGTCCTCCCACGGAGTCTCGTTGGCCGATGAAAAATATAATTTAGATGGTTTATCAGCGGGGAGACCACCCGTTGTTGAAGGAGGCGGCTGTTGACCGAGAGAAAAACCGGCCACCTTGCCTTTGCTGCTTGTGGCAGGGACCACCCGCGGAAGCCTCTGAAACCAGAGAAGTACCTCATTGCAGACCCCGACCTCGGAGTTTGAAGCTGCATTAGCTGGGGTTTTGGCAAGGACCGACAATGACATAGCAGTTTGCGTGCTTGCCTTTGCGAGTTCCTCATCAGTGGAGGAGTGGAATAGTTCCTTACCTTCGAAGGGAAGATAAAGTACCTTGTCCTGAACTTACTTCAAGAACTTCGTAGCATGCAGCCACGCTTCGTGGGAAATGTCTACTACAACCATAAGGCCCTGAGCGGAAGTGTCAACATGATGGGCTGCGGCATCCAGCAAGTCCTGCACCACAACTCTGGCTTTGGATAAGCCACCCTTTAAGTCTTCGAGCCTGTCAGGAGGGATACGTTCCCCGAAAATCTGCAAGCTCCTTCCACAGCTTGACATTAGCAGCCGCCACAGTATTAGCCTAACCCAGCTGAATAGCCGAATTGGAAAATAATTTTTTCCCCAATGGCGTCAAGAAGCTTGTCCTCCTTGGAAAGGATTTTAGACGCTGCAGTGGAGGATGTAGAGGATGGCTTAGACTGGAGCGTAGCTACTGCCACCACGGATGAGGGGAGTGAACATGCAGTCAAGGATATGTTTTAAGACAGTGTAGCTTGTAGCAAGCGTCAATCTTCTTGTTTAGGTGTTGCCTGGAATTAGACTTTTCCCAGACCTTGCAGGCTTCAGCCAGGACGTCCTTTTGAAGGAACAGGCCAGTGCGCTCCTGTGTCAACCGAGTAAAAGCTCCAGAAAGTACCCCTTCTTGTGGAGCCAGAGGCTCGTGTATTGAGATGTTCAGCAACGCCATCATATCCACAACCCGGTCGTGAAAGGCTCTAGCGGGGCAGGTCGTCACTGTCCTGGTCCGTTTGATCCTCATCAAGTGTTGCAGGAACAGAATCATGATCAGCACGTCACACATCAGGACCCAAGGGCAGGGCTGACTGTTCAAAGAGAGTCTTTAGCATAGGTGAAAGTGGAGGCAGAGCAGGCATTGGAGCAGGGGGCCCAACTGGAAGTGGTGGAGGAGGGGCACTATTGGGATCTGCAGAGGGATTTCCAGAGCAGTTTGCAGTTCAGGTAGCTTAGGATACATTCCCTTGTCACGGATAACGAGTAACAAGCCTGATAAGACAATTCTCTTCACAGATCAAGCGACTTTGCAGATTGAACATTCAATAGCAAGTTGCTGCACATGTTCGTTGAATAAACGCACATGCTTTCCAATAATGAACATGCTTTTGACAAGGAGCAGACACTTGCTTTAGAAAATATATTTTGCAAGAGGCCAGGAAATCGTAGCTTCCTGTTCCAGCAGAGAACCAAACCCCAAGTGGTAACTGACTTCTTAAATGGCTCACAGCAGGGGCAAGAGATGCCTTCACACCATTTACATCTGATAAGCAGTCGAAGGACAGGAAACACCAATAAACGCAAATAGCATGCGCACGTTTAAGGTTGTATAGAAGCAATTGACATGTTTTATATCCCTTCACTGAAAGAAAGCCCAGTTAATGTAACGGAGACAGCCATTGAACACAGACATCTGTCTCTTATAAGTTTGCATATACAATATTTTATGTTCAACAAACAAGGTGACACTCTAAAACTTAGACCTTAACCTCCCAAACAGCGGATATGACACACACACAAGATCCCCGGTTTACATACAAAGCGTAATCTGAATTGGGTGGGGAAGAGGTTTGCCCATCAAACAGCAGACTCACACACGTCGTGGGGGCTAAGGGGAAGTCTGCCGGAGATCCCAGAGCAGAGGCGAGAGAGCTAACCAGGCCCAGCTGAACAGGAAACCGCGGCACTGTAGAAGGCATTGGTACAGGTGCAGCACATTCTGCTCTAAAGCAGGAGTTAAATTTGGGGACTTGCAGAGTGCATTTTGAGACTAAGGCATACAGTATCTTACACCAGAACATAGCACAACATGCCATAATTCCCAGGTCACTCATGTTGCTAAACTAAAATGAGCACTTGTTCTGTTCTCTATTAATGTAACCATGCTCTTCACTCATATAGCAGTTCTTTCATAGATGCGATGTGTTGTTTTATATTCTCTTCTATTATGGCATGTGTAAAGCAAATTAGAGCTTGTAGAAGATAGGTATGATATTAAAAATATATGAACCTCATACTCCCATTGTCAAGTGCATAATTCTGAGTAATGCGCTAGAATGGACTCTCCGATTCTAAAGAACTTCCCACATTTCCTGGCTGTATTGGTTAAATTATGCTGATGGGCACAAACACTCAGGCACTAGGTCACTGCCTGGGGTGCGTATTATCAAAACATGACTTTTGGCTCCGTGTCCACTTTCAACAGCCGCAACTGAGGTTGAGGTAAGGGTCAGTGGTCAAGCTGGACCACAGGCGATCATGACATCCCTAAATAAATTCTTTAAGTATGCCTTCATTGGATCAGAGTGCATATGTGTCTAAAACTTGCCAAAAAAGGCATCCTCGGAATAAGGACTAGGGGCTGGAGTGGGTAGAGACCGCTCTGAAGGGGCATAACCCCAGGATCGCAAAGAGGATAGTTGCCATGATGGTCCTCCACCAACTGGATCCTCCCAAGGGAGCAGACGTAGGAGGCAGCGAGACTTTGTGCAGCAGCAGAGACCGAGCACGCCAATCCATTGGTGGGCAGAACAGGTTTTTATTAACTACAAAATGTGGAAAAGGCTGCTCAGCCTCAGTACCAGCGGTTGTGAACGTTGGTGTGAGATGGACAAAATGGCTGCCGTAGACCACGGGGATGGACCGCTATTTTGTGAACGCCTGTGGTGAACTGTGTCACAGGTCAGTGAGGCTGTGCTCACCACAGGGGTATCAGAGGACATATGTTCCATTTTAGCCTTGTGACAAGGAACTTCAGCAGAGCCGGTGCTAGCAGACCTAGAGTGCTTTTGCGACCGCTTAGAGACTGCTGATGAATTATCACCCAGTGAGGGAACCTCGGCGGAGCTGGTACTCGAAGACTTATGGTGTTTAACAGGCTTCTTTGCCTCCTCAGCAGGATCGGTTCGACCACAGGCCTGAGTGGGAAGGCTTAGGGTCACCCCCTGAAGCCAGTGCCCTCAAAGGGGGCTCCTCAATCTTGCTGTCTTAGATAGAGCCCCAAGACGGGGATCCTCAGGGGGGTAACCCCGGTACGTTTAGTCACCTTAACAGGAACCTCGAGACGAGACTCGGTACACTTGGTTTGACATGTGGAAACCTTGAGTATGACCCCGATGGCAAAAGCCCCAAAGGTACTGGGCTTAACTTTAGCCCCCAAAAGGGGAACATCGGATGAAGATCCAGTCCTGGCAGCCCCAGTCCTGGCAGCCCCGTTTAGATCCCTTGCAGGACACCTTAGGGAGATCCCTGGTACCAGAGCCACTTGGGCCCCTCCAGGACCCCGAAGATCCTAGGAACGCGTCCCCTGACCGGGTGCCCTAAAAAGGAACGTACTTACAGGCCGCTTCATTTTTTCTTCAATGAACTGCTGCAAATGTGGATGAGGAATCCGCTGGAACACCTCCTCCCACCTGACAAGCTGACGCTGGAGTGCCCGGACGGAGAGGAGTCGCAATAGAAGCACGAGTCCCACCGGTGTTCCAGGCCCAAGCACTCCAGGCAGAGAGTGGGGATGCGCTCTCGCGAAACGACATTCGCACGAAGAACAGGACACAAATCCCAGATGCTCCGGCATAGACGGAAGACAGACGACTGTGGAACCGGAGCAGAAAAAAAATATTCCCTAAGATGCAAGTGCATCCGACCACGACCGTGCAGAGAAAAGGACTGAAGGGCGATGCAGGGGGCGGAGCTCAGGAAGGCGGCGCTGTGGTCATGTGTGGAGGCCCAGCGTAAAAATAAAAGAAAGACAAAAAAAGTAAATTATTTGATGCTTTAAAAGTGCTTTGGTCCCGTCCCGATGGACGGAATGTCCCACAAGTATGGAGGAAAGGGGACAGGACTTAGGAGTACTTGGTGCTCGACAGCGTTGAGACGGTTCCAGGGTGCTTCACAGCCCTTGAGACAGAGTTAGTGGTGGAAGACAGCTGCGGGTACCAGGCGGCAGGCAGTTTGTAGAGCGAGGCTGGACGGACATCTGCAGGCTGTCCGGCGCAGCGGCTCGGGCCAAGAATCGCAGCTGGTTAGCGGATCTGGAATGCTGGTCGGGGTGGCTCGGACAGCTCTTGTGACTGCGGTGTGACAGGAGTTAGCGGTGCAGCCGGATGCGGTTCACGGACTCGACTGTCTTGAACATTTCCTTAAAAGATGGACGCTGGATGATGCTTGTATGCACTCCTCCTAGCTTCTTCGTAGAGCTTGTGTCCTTTCAAGGCAGACAGCCCAAGGCTCAGTAGAGTGATTGCAGGCAACGGCCTTGTCCTTTGTCCAGAGACTCTCTGGCACTTCCCACCTAGTATGCGTCCACTATCTCCCTCTGTTCCCCAGGAGATGTTATGGGGAGGGATCTTACTTCCCTCTTGGAACTCCTGGCCTCCCTTCACTGGAGGAAGATGTAAGGTAGACTGTCACTGGAGAAAAATGTAAGGTAGACTGTACCTTGAGCGCGGGTCCAATATGAGTCCTCCTTACTCCTTTCAAAACCGTCAGATGATCTGCTAAGTGAGGGGCTCAGTCCTCTTTTAAAGCCAAATAGGCCCCAGTGATTGGTGCATATTAGGACTTACCCTCCAGATAAGGTGCATATCAGGAATTTTTACGCACAGAAATCTTGTCAATAAGGCCCTTTTAATTCTTCCTTGTGTACCACTTAAACAGGCTATTTATGGCAGCACCCCCATAAATCATGGAGCTCACTGGTGACAGCAGGTTTCAAATCACACTTTACTTTAGCAATCCACACAGTTCTTTGAAGGATCAGTCTTGGTCTGTTTCATTGTTTTTGAAGATGGGGGGGCGTGGCTATCCAGCATGTAGAGCAGACGTGCTTCTAATAGAGCTCTGCTGCTTGATCCGAAAGAAATTGATCCTGTGCACAGCAAAACAAAAGAAATAGAAGAAAAGTGATCCGTAAGTGACCAGTTACATAGAAGGAACATTCGGTGGCAATCTCCGCAGAAACAAACGAAGAATAAGCCTGAGGAGAAGATTGAGAAGGACGAGAGGAGGAGCCTGCAAAATGGCGCTGACAAGCTCTGTGGGACCGTAACAGCGAAGAGGTTGCCAGATTCTGGCTGCGGACCCAGCCGACCAGATCACCGAATGGCAGGAGGTCCAAAGAAGACCCGGAGCAGCTCTGTGACATAAGGTTGATGGTAAGAGCACAGCACTTCTAACCGCAGTCGATATATACGCCTGCGTAGTGCGCAAGGAACACACTAGGCTGCAACGTGGCCCCTGAGAGAGCGGACACCATTGTATCAGTCACTGGCTTCCCGTGTGACATTAAAAGCTTAAAATCAAAGTGGGCGCAGACACAATAGCAGCGCATGCCAACCCATGTGTGTACTTGGTTACAACACACACTGAACATATACTGGATACCTACCGTCCTCAGAGAAGACACACTCCGCAGGACACAAACAACAAACAGAATCGCAAGCCGGAAATTCTCCTGGACCCCCGTCAAACTAAAAGACGGAAGTCACAAGAAATGACAGCCTGTAGACAAGGTGGTTATGCCTCCAACAATTTGCAAAAGACCCAAGGGTCAAAGGTGCAGAAAACGCCTAGAAACAGAGGTAGGGTACGATCGAGAAAAAAACAGATCCAAGAATGGGAATGCAGCACTACAACCAGAAACAATCGACCGACTGAGGACAACCATAAAAATAAGCGAACACACCTCAACTTGAGACAGAATCATAAAGAGAATAAATCAATATCCAGCAATAAAGACATAATCCAGATCACATACATCAGATTGCAGACAATTTGAAAATAGTCACGTGGAAAGTACGTGGCCTGAATAGTTATGTCAATAGAATGAGAATAATGTCCTATGTACGCAGAAAAGCCATACAAATTGCACTACTACAAGAAACCCACCTGACAAGCAGTCGCACATTCAGCAAATGGAGAGGTAAAGGATATGGCTCAGCATATTCCAATAACACAAGAGGGGTACTCTTATGGATCATCCCAGGAGTGCCACACTGCATACTACACAAATACTCAGACTCGGAGGGGAGGATCATACTATTACATGAATACGTAGCTAGAAGGGAGTTTTGGATAATTAATACATATGCACCTAAACAGAATGCAGCGACATTCTATTGTTCACTGTACTCCATCCTGTGTCCGTATAGAGGTGCCCACTGGGTCTGGGTGAGGGGCGATTTCAACTGTGTGCTACACACAGCACTAGACAGATTGCAATGCTCGCAATGACCTCTCCCCCCTAATCCAAAGCACTGCAATCATTAGTACAAGACCTGGAGCTCCAAGAAATGTGGCGATGGCTACATCAAAGTGAACAAGAATTTTCGTTTTGCTCCAGTGTACATAAGATTTATACAAGAATCGACTACATCTTCACCAGAAAAGAACACATTGGAAACATAGTAGAGGCCACCTACGAGGGCAGAACACTCTCTGACCATTCACCCACTATAGTACACTAGGCCCTCGCAGATAGTCCAGCACCCATTCCCACATGGAAGCTATGAGCGAAATCGTTACGAGATGATAGCTTTAGAGAAGATCTGAGACTCCAAACAGAGCAGTTCTTTGACCATAATCTGGGCAGCATATAAAGTGGTCATACAAGGAACAGCGATAGCCACTGCAGGGGGTTCTGGAAAGACCTAGACAATCTAATATCCAAAACAGAAACACGAATTAAGGAACTGGAAAAGACAGACTCACGGAAGAGGAAAAATAAGCTACCGTCATAACATTACGACAAAAAAGCATGGAACAACGGGGAAAAGCTAGGTGACTTCAGTTTTGCTAAGTACACAGAAAAGATACATGGACAGGGTGACAAGCCAGCTAGACTCCAAGCCTGGTTAGTACGGGCCCCAGATGCTAGAGAGGAGGCAGTGGAAATAGCGGACTAATGCAGATACATATGGAGATCACAAACAGAGATCAATCATGTCTTTAGAGACTTTTACAATTGTATGAAGATAATACACACTCCAAGAATGCAGAAATAATAGAAACCCTGGAAGACACAGGACTGCCCACACCAACAACGAGAAATACTAGATAGCCCCCTTACCCTGGAAGAGATTCAAAGAGTCATCACCTCATTACCTATCGGAAAAACACCAGATAGCAATGGGCTCCCACCGGAATTCTATAAAGAGTACACAGATTTATTAGCCCCACAACTGCTACAAGTCCTACATGAAGCATATGAAACAGGCGCCCTCCCAGACTCGATGGAACAAGCCCTGATATTACCAATCCTAAAACCAGGCAACAATAAAAGACACTGTGAATCCTACCGGCCAGTTGCATTGATGAATCAAGACACCAAGATCCTCACAGCGGTATTAGCAGTACAACCCAAGAGAGTAATCACAACACTGGTCCATCCAGACCAGACAGGATACGTCCAGGGAAGAAACACAATGGCAAATCTGAGGCGACGCCAGGCAGTTATAGACAGAACACCAGCTAAGCCTGAAGGCTGCGCAGTAGCAGCTTTAGATGCCAACAAAGCATTCGACTCTGTGCACTGGGAATGGCTGTTTGCCGCTCTAGAACATTATGGAATAGGACAGGGATTCATGAGGTGGATATGCATACTCTACAAGAAGCCAACAGCAAGGGTCCGCACAGGCAAACACACCTCAGACCCATTTCCGAACCGCAGGGGCACAAGACAAGGCTGTCCACCGTCACCCCTTCTGTATATTTTGGCATTAGAGCCCCTAGCCATTTATATGAGAGACACATTCATAGACACAGGGCTACAAATAGATGGGATCACACACATCATATCCCTCTACGCAGATGATATATTACTATATATAAAATACCCAGAAGACAACCTAGGGACATACCTGGAAGTACTAGACAACGTTACACACCTATCCGGAATTTCCATCAACAAGAGCAAATCCTGCTTATTTCCCGTAGCGGGCTGGGTTGGCAAAATAGAGCACCAACTGCCTCGAACTCCAATGGAACCCAAACACATTTCGCTACCTAGGTATAAACATATGCCATAGCATAGAAGACACTCATAAAGCCAATACATTGAGGGCAAAAAAAAGGCCTAGAATCATCCATAAACTTCTGGGAAAAGCTTCCCCTGTCAGTGATGGGACGGATATCAATAGTAAAAATAATAGCTCTCCCAAGATTATTGCACCATTTCATAAATGTACCATACTGTATACCAAAAGAATACTTTAGAGACTTAAACTCTTTACTGAGCCGCTTCATATGGGGTAAAAGCCGGAAAAGGGTAGCTATGGAAGTACTATGCAGAGACTATACAGAAGGAGGAGTGCGCCTCCCACACTTCGAACTATACTATCTAGCAGGCCAATTACAACACATAGCAAGCTGACTGGCAGACACAAAGACAATGGAGTATGCACTATTGAGCAACACAGAGTCACCATTTTTTCCTCAAGGAAGTGCTCTGGATAAAGAACAACAATCACACAACCCCTGACGCTCCTGCAACTAGGGCTACAGATACGGAACAGAACGAAGAGAATGCTAAAGGTTGACAAACCATACTCCCCTCAGATATCACTGGCGTCTCTGAATGGAACCAGTCAAGAACACCAGAATTTACTGGGGGAGTAAAGGATTAATCACAACGGGAGACCTGGCCGCAGCAGGGACGATATTAGAGTTCCCGGGCTTGATCGAAACCCACGAAATGTACCATGGCCAATACATAACCTATGCAAGACTCGTCAGACAGCTAAAAACTAAGTGGGCAACCCCGACAGTTCTCCAAAAGAGAACCCCATGCTAGGCTTCCTATAAGATGTAACCGAAGGACGACATATGGTGTCCAGGCTATACCAGAAGCTCCTCGAAGAGATTCCTAAAGATTCATCCAAAGGAATACAGACATGGGAAGCAGTGATGAGAAGAGAAATCAAGGACAAAGAATGGGCAAAAGCGAAACTATACCCAAAGAGGATATCCAGAAACGCCAGACTGAAACAATTACAATTTTACGTATTCCACAGAACATATCTAACCCTAAGAAGGTTATCCCACTTCCCCGGAGCAAACATACAAAACTGCCCAAAATGTAGGGAATAAAACATTGATATAGGCCATATGTTCTGGCACTGCCCAACAATCCAAAGGTACTGGCAAGAAATGGAGCAAGCCTGCGTGAGAACGGAATCGAGGGCCAAGACTGGACAATTGTAGCTTGCCTCCTAGGCATATACAAATACCCAAACAAAAACAGGGCAATGAAAAAGATGATATACCTGTCGTGGGCACTGGCCAAACGGTGCATATCGATGATGTGGAAAGCCAAAGATGGACCCCGAGTGTAGAAATGTGGTGGAAAGACTTGAAAAGATGGACTATGGCAGAAACAGCAGTTTGGTACGAAGCACTTAGAAGGGGAAGAAGAGAAGGCTCCACAGACATTACATCTTGGAATGTACTAGTGCAAGAATTGTTCACCTCACCAGATGACAAAACCCCTTGAAACATATTACCTGATGGGAAAACGCATATGGAGACAAACGAGAGCTATACAATTCTCAAAGACTATAAATATGCCTCGCCCCTAAAGACTCTTTGACCCAGGAAATTACAGCTCCATGAAAATTACCTTGTGACACACTTACTGTTCAAAGTTGGGGTTATGGAGGATACTGGAGGGGAGATGGGAAGGAAAAACAAACGAATTACAAAATTAAGTGCAGAGATCATATTTGTATAATTTAATTGTAATTGTGAAAATGTAATTAAAAAATGTAATAAAACACAAAAAAAGATTCTATCAAGATAATACTTTCTGAGTAATGTAAAAGGGAATTTATGTTTTGTTTACTTTGTTCAACTGCCTGCATTTTGTAGGTTACAGTGTTATTAAAACATCTTGAATCATGAACATGCGTTTCACTTTGCTTTAGGACACTTAGGACACAGGTGGTATTGTATAAAATTAAATTTGTCTTAAAGGCATGGTCTAGTAAAAATGTTTATTGTCCCTATGGGTCGGCCATGTTTTTTTAAGCCTAAGTGGCTCGATTTTAGAAAACTTTCCTATAGACCTTACCCGAGTTTTCGTCCATTAAAAGCACGCGAAAACAAGCACCAGGGAGCTGCTATTTTCTGATAATCCTATCTTTTCCACCATCGCCCTGGCTGACCTGCTTTTGCGGCACTAAATCAATTCCCCCGCCCCCGAGCCTGTCATCAGCAGCCTCGTACCGCCCATTTCCCAACGCCAAAGCACGTCTCGTGTCAACATTCGCTGCGCTTCAGCTAATGACGTTTCGCCATCGAAATGGCAGGACGCCTCTTTCCTCAATAAGTATAAACAGACCGTTTCACAACACACAGCAGCAGATTTTCGATTCCATTCCTCCCTCTGTGTTACTTTGAGTATTCTGTGACTCGTTTCAGTGCTCTGGTCAGCTACCTTCGCCGCTTGTAGCCCGTGTGAACAGATACCAATAACACCGCTATAAATTATTTTAGTTTGTTTAACACACAATGGCTACAATAATGCCCTACATGTACGAGCCCGAGGATACCGAGGAGGAACTACTGGAAAGGGAAGCACGCGAAAACGATGGGGATTCGGACGGCAGTTGGCAGGACGAATCAACAGATGAAGAGCCTGGGCCTAGTCGAATGGACGGCATCTCCACCTGGTACACATGCAATCGGTGCGAGCTAATGCCGACCGAGGAGGAGAACTGCTGCTGCCGAGAAAACTCGGGATGCCTGGCCTACATTTCGGAAGGCGAGCCACGACCGCAATGCATCACCGAGCTGCCCGACTTCAGGGCAGCCTGCCTCACACGGGCCGTGTTGAGAATAATGATGGTGCTTATGCACGAACTTCGTGCAACTGTTCGGCCTCGTAATCCGAGTAACGAGTAAGTATACTCTGCTTGTCATGCCACTCCTATTTCATGTTCTTCTACTATATCCAAAATGACATCTACATATCATTGTAACGCATGTAAATCGTTCAATAGTGAGCATTATCTAGATAGCATTTGTCCGTGCAGAATGCCATTAGTTACAAGAATTGTCATTGACAACAAACTTTTATTAAACTTATCTTGGTCATTTAAAAACAGTTTGTTTCATTCCTTTTCACAGGTGGTACAGGCTGGTGGCCTATCGTTCCTTTACATGGTGGCTCCCCGGGAGGCTTGGGCACCGCGTTCGAAGAGCGATACCCGCCTGTGCCGTTCGTGCCGTTCCCGAGTGACAGCGGTCAGTACAGGGGATTTTCTCTCGCTGTGCTGCAACCTGAACTGTACAATGTTTAAAGTCTTGTATTTTTGTGTCATCAAAATAAGATACAAAATAAAACACCACATATATTTTAACAACGGTTGTTTTGAATTTTTTAAATGAATCAAGTGTGTCTCCATTCAAGGATGGACGTCAGACATCTGTGCTCGGAATGGGTGAAGGTCTGGTCGCTGTGAAGCAGGGTGATCACTATCTATCTAAGCTATCATAACATATTCTCGATAATGCATGCACTAAATAACACTTGTTCAAAGTCTTTCAGTGGGTTATGTCTCTATAAAAGTCACACACATGTCTATACTAACAATTATCATTGGATTATACACGCCTTTGGTCTTTACCGCTATAATACACCGGTTAAAGTGTGGGTCTGTGCTCACAAGAATCTCCGGTATGTGGCATTTGTTATTGATAAGCAACGATATGCTATAATTGATTTAAAGACGATATACTATATATTGATATTAAGGCGGTTCGCGCCGGTGGATGCGCGCTGGCGTGGGGGGCTGTCAGGGGCGCGAAAGGCCAAGGTGCCAAACTACATGTGCACTTCAAAAGGTGTCCCACGCCAAGGGGCCAACGGTCACATGGCCTCCTCAGACCCTGTGTCTCCAGCCAGGCCTCCCCTTGAAGCAGGCCTCCCCCCCTGCAATCCACATAAGTGTGTCTCCATTCAGCAGTCTTCCTGTGCCTTATCTGCACGCCCCAGGCCCATCCATCCTACCCACCCTCTATCAAAGGCGGTTCGTGCCCTTTGAATGCGCGCTGTCAGGGGCGCGAAAGGCCAAGGTGCCAAACTACATGTACACTTCAAAAGGTGTCCCACGCCAAGGGGCCATCGGTCACATGGCCTCCTCAGACCCCGTGTCTCGAGCCAGGCCTCCCCTTGAAGCAGGCCGCCCCCCTAAGACCACGACATACATACGTCATTCATTCACAAACACACCCCTGTTTCTAATACTTTA
This sequence comes from Ambystoma mexicanum, assembly GCF_040938575.1. Taxonomy (NCBI): domain Eukaryota; kingdom Metazoa; phylum Chordata; class Amphibia; order Caudata; family Ambystomatidae; genus Ambystoma; species Ambystoma mexicanum. Next base: position 236,232,678 of record NC_090928.1, on the reverse strand, counting down.
TAAACCACTTGATATGTCTCATGAGAACATCTTTGTGCTTTGCAAGTCAAGTCCTGAACGTGTTACCTGGCAACCACTGAGATCTACGCTAATCTGCTCGTCGTCGTGCTATCCGTGAACTTCTGTGACCGCTTAGAGCAAACCCATCAGTGTGCTACCTGTGGCCACCCACCTATTCTCCTGCAACATACTGCTCTGCTTGCTGAATCCAACTGTTTGTTGGTCAAGGTAAGGCCATGTATCCTAGTCATATTTCGCAGATTTTTAAATTTCTATCTATTTGCGAGTTGAGTACACAATAGTGCTAGGTTCATTGGTCTCATTGCTATTGACTTGAGTTTTCATTGATATGCTATCAATAGATCTATTTATTTTCATCTGTGTCTATTGTCATCGAATTGCACCCTTCGGGGGTCCAGTCTATAATGTAAGCATGTTTCCTTCTCGTGCAATACAGAACATCCAAGGGATGAGTCACATGTTCAGTTTTTAGTCACATCATTTATACATTTCTGCAACATATGCAAATACTAAGCCGCACATAATGAACTGATATAGTTCCTGAGACCAAAACAAACCTTGCATTGATCATTGTATGATTCATTTACTTTTTTATCAAATCTTTATTCTTGAAGATTGTATAATAATGACGATATTTACTTTTCAGATTTAACAACAATGCCTGCCTGTTCGATTAGCGGTTGCCCTTCGAAGACCCATGCTAAATCTGAAGGCACTACAATGCATGTATTCCCGAAAACTGTTGATCGAATAAGAGAATGGGTCAGACATTGCGGATATCCACTGGATGAGCTGGAAAGTAGAGTCCAACAAGTCTTACAGGACAAGAGGGGTGATCGATACCGCATCTGCAGCCGGCACTTTTCCTTGGACATGTACACAACATCTTGGGTAACAAAGAAGAATAAACGGCGAACGACACGGAAATTGCTCGAAAACGCTATTCCCACTCTATTCGTCCACATTTCGCCACCGGTGAGTCAAGTGTCCGGATTTAGCTTTAGGCCTTGCGGTAGTGTGTAGGTATCCGAACTGATTAATTGATATTGTAGGTGTTCTATCCCTTGTAATAATTTCGATACTGATATGAGTGTATAGTTTTTTGAATAATGACATTTACCAATATATTCTTTTTCAATTTCATAACCCACAAACGCAATGTATATATATGGGAACAGGGAACTGTGCTGTATTGAGCATTTTACAAGTATTCTGTCGCCTTACATGGCTAATTTTAATATTGGCATTTCATTATCAATCATTAATTTACCATTACAACTTCTTGACTAACCCTTGAATCTGAAGCAAGAACATTCTACATCCTTGACGGGGTCGCAGTTATCAACCACTTCTAGCGCGTATCAGGTAATCTTACTAGGCTAATCCGCTACAGAACTGTTTTATGCATGTCAAGTAATATTTTTATTTTATCGTGTAATCATTTTACCGAATGTTTGGTTAGTGCTTTCCAATTGATATACACCTTAGTTATCGTCCACTGGTGTTTGTTTTCAGTTATAATTAGTGTTATCCATACTAATGCAAGTACTGTCTTTCAGGGAGATGCTGAAGCGTCCGCCACATCTACAACATTTCTAGATGTTCTTCAACAGCAGAAGGTATGGATACTGACAGCACCATCGAGCGTCATCATCAGAGCTGGAATTCTTCTTGTTTGATTGTTCTACACAATGTTTCATTCGTGGTTAGCCGTTGATATGTACCTGTGCCGTCGACCCCAGGTGTGTGTTATGTTTTCTCTATTGTAATCCTCACTAATGCAAGTACTAAGTGTGTGTTATGTTTTCACTACTGTAGACCTCACTAATGCAAGTACTATGTTTCAGGCAGTTGATGGAGCGTCAACCCCTGCACTTGATGGAGAGCCTGACATTCAAGTAATTCCAGGGGAAGTGGAAGCGGGACCATGCGTATATGAATAGGCGCAACAGCTTTCGGAAGTGCGCACTACATTTGCAACATCCATAGATATTCTTCAGCAGCACGAGGTATGGATAATGACAGCTCCATCATGCGTGATCATATAACGTGATTCCATTTGCTATACTTTCTTCCCTATTAACGCAAGTGCTGTGTTTCAGGGAGACGACGAAGCTTCCACTACAATCACAACATCCAATTTAGATGATGCAGATGTAAATAGATCGGAGAAATAAGTCGATGAAATGTGATCATATTTAGATTTTCCTTGATTCTTTTGGACAATGCATCATTTGCGGTTATCTCTTTATATGTACCTGTGCGTTCGACCCCAAGTGTGTGTTATGTTTCCAATATTGAAAACCATATTAATACAAGTACTGTGTTTCAGGGAGACGACGGAGCTTCCACCACAATCACAACATCTCATTTAGATGATGCAGATGTAAAGGAATTGTTGAAATAAGTCGATGAAATGTGATCATATTTGGATTTTCCTTGATTCTTTTGGACAATGCATCATTTGTGGTTATCTCTTTATATGTACCTGTGCCGTCGACCCCAAGTGTGTGTTGTGTTTACAATATTGAAAAGCATACTAATGCAAGTACTGTGTTTCAGGGAGATGCGGATGCCTCCTCTCCAATACAACCATTCATGGCAGTCCATGCAGAGCCAGAGGTATGGATACTGACAGTTCCATCGAAATAGATCATCACTGGTCGAATACTTGTCGTTTGATTGTTGCACACAATGTTTAAATCGTGTTTGGCTATTGAGATGTACCTGTGTGTTCGTCCTCACGTGCGTTTTATGCTAACAATATTTTGATGCATAGTAATGAAAGTACTATGTTTCAGGGAGACGATGGAGCCTCATTCCGTGCTGTCTATGCGGATACAGAAAATATAGTTGTTGCAGCGCAAGAGGAAGGGAGGACATGCGGAAACGAATCGGAGCTACAGCGTGCAGATGTTGAAGGTCGAGTCAAAAAAGTTGCAAAGAAAAAAAAACAAAAAAAGGTTAGTTACAAACAGTTCATAACTTTAAAAAAATGTTTTTGCTGGGGACTATTTTATGTTTTTTTCCAGTGAATTCTACTACACTCCATCTTGTGTTTAAACTGAACATCCCTTTTACAATCTCTCCTCCAGTTACCCGTGGGTGTCAGAACTATACACACACAGACAGTGAAGCGAATGAGAGATGTGGCTTGCCAGACCGTGTACACTATGGAGGAACTATTAATTGAGGCGAGGCGTGTTCAGGCTCGAGATGCTCATGTCCAATGGCCAGAACATGAATTAACTGTGTTTGGAAACTACAGCAAAGTTGCATTGGACCATAGCTACAGTGCGACCGCACCACCACAAGAAGATGTTATTGAATGTATTGAAGATAGCTCTGAAGTAGTTGCAGATCAATTTACACAATCTACACCCGCCAAAAATTTGCCACCAAAAAACCTGTCGACATTGTTGTGTTCTCCCATCAATGTTGAAGTAAAAGATGTCGAAATGACAGAGAATGAACCAGCCGCAGCATCCATAGATGCATCAGAACTTGATATCAGCAATATTACTTTCCAATTTGTTGAAATCTCCACAACGTCACAGGCCGAAACAACGTTGACGCAGGATGACAGTCTAATGAAAGAGAGCAAATACATTGTATTCGACAGTTGTTTGATGGAAATTATAAGTATGCTGAAATGGGTGCATTCCATTAGAGGGAAAGTATGTGGGAAGCCATTGATTAATGTGACTCGTCAAATAAAAGGCAGAAACGTCAAAATAAATGCCGCCTGTAGATTAAATCATAGGTTCTCATGGTCTGCAAAACCGATGCTGGGGAAACTGCCGGCAGGCAATCTACTGTGTGCAGCTGCATCACTTTTTAGTGGCTCCAGTTTTAGAAAGTTAGAGGCTTTCTTTCAGTTTGTGGGACTCCATTTCATTTCTAAAGCGCTGTACTACATATACCAACGTGATTATCTGTGTCCGGCCATTAGTGATGCTTGGAAAATTGAACAATTGTCTCTAGCAAGTACATTTGAAGGCAAACGATTCAGGCTAGCCGGCGATGGACAGTGCGACAGCTCTGGATTTTCTGCCAAGTACTGTACCTACCACTTTCAGGACATGGATAGTAAGAAAATTGTGAGTTTGGTGGTCGTGCAGGTAACACAATGTACATCGTCAGTGGCCATGGAGAAACTAGGATTTATAAAATCAGTGGAATATCTACAATCAAGGGGAATGCACATCGACCTCATAGCCACGGATAGACACGTTTCAATTGCCAAGACAATGAGAGAGCAGTTCCCACATATTAAACATCAATTTGACGTATGGCATCTTGCTAAATCAATCAATAAGAAAATCTCGGCTGCAGGGGAAAAAAAAAGGTTTTGAAAGTATTTTGCAGTGGTCACATTCTATCACCAACCATCTTTGGTGGAGCTCAAAAACTTGTGAGGGGTCAGTGGAAATACTACTTGAAAAATGGCGGTCACTGATGCACCACTGTACCAACGTTCACCGCTGGACAGCAAATGAACATTTCCACCAATGTGAACATGGCCGTTTGTCCCCAGAGGAGGCACGGAAGAAGAAGTGGTTGATTCCATCTTCACCGACACACAAAGCCATTGAGAAGATTGTTTTCGACAAAACTCTATCAAGAGATTTGAGAGGACTGACAGAATTCTGTCACACAGGAGATTTGGAGGTGTTCCACAATATGTGCCTAAAGTACAGGCCAAAGCGCTTGCATTTTAGCTTTCGGGGCATGAAACATCGCACTCTACTAGCGGTCTTGGCCCATAACAGCAATGTCGGACATGAACAATCTAGGACTAGGGGTAAAGTAAGGATGCCTTGCTACACTAAGGTGTTTTCAAAACGAAGTAAGCAATGGGTGATCAAACCAGTCTATGATGAAATGCAGTTCGACTTTGTGAAAGGCCTTATTGTTGCTGTGTTAGAGAAACACAGATATGGAATTTTGGATGTTTCTGTGCAGAGCAGTGATCCATTGCCATCGAACATTCCGACTGTGCCATGCCCACCCGAAGCACAGCTGATTGTGAAGTTCAAATCCCGGTTTAAATAATTGCAATACGATTGTCTTTTTGTAAATAAATGTTATTGTACAGTGTACCTGTAAACCTAACCCCTACCTTCACCATCATGGGTGGCGAAGAAGCTGGGTGTCATCTTTGAATTCTCTCTATTCACCTCACATATGTGTATGTATATATTTTTCTCATGTCTCATCTCATGTAAATGTAAATGCTGCGCACTGTTAACGGAGGGGAGGGCTTGCGTATTGCAAATAATAAAAACAAACAAACAGTAAATCTCACTTTTAACTCAACTCCTGTAGTACTTTATAGTTTCCCTGACCTTCCGCAAAAAATTAAATGTCTCAATTTGGGCTGCAAAGCTCGCAGACAACGGAGACAAAATTGGGGCACTTAGAACGCACCAGCCAAGCGGGCCGTGGCATTTGGGAGAGAAGCCAGTTCGCATTTGCACATTGAGGCGCACCACATAGACGGATTCTAAACTTCAAGTTCTCACAGATGCCTATACTACGTGATGTTACAAATAAAGAATGCGAAGGACAGCACCCAGATGAGGCCCACAAGTCGCACTGAAAGTATAAGGGTCTATTGTTTTTTGACCTTGAGACAGGGACCATGCCGAAAGAACTACATTTGAAGGGAGTGCGCAATAACGTAAGAGACGATAAGGCAGAAAATTCAGAAACTAGACCGAGTTTCATTTTAGTTCAGTATACGAAAAATCGTTGTCAAGAGCACGGTCCGTTTTACAGACTGCATTACACAATGGAAATTTCAAATATAATGTAAGTAAATCTTTACACGCTTTGAAGATTTAATGAATGGATGCATGAATAAATGAATGAACTAGGAAAAGCAAGTAAAACGTGTTCGTAGTGGGCACATGGGCATGCAGGTCCACTGGTCTCACCGATCTCGGTCCTTGGCCCAGCCACTTTTCCCTGCACTGCCTACCTGCACTACGGGCCTGTCTCTGTATCCTTCAGCCCCTTCTCCCAGCATTTACCTTGCACTTGCCACCAGCTGGCCCTATTATTTAATTTGTATTCAACTAACCATATACAGCCCTTCCCCATGCGCGATCAGAAAGACATCTGGCCTAGTAGGATCGTTGTCTGTCTGCCCTTGTTCCCCACCTGCCTCGTCACGCCTAGAAACACTTGAGTATATGCGTGTTACAAATGCCATATCATATATCATATCATTCCTCACGCATGTAGACTGTCGTTTATCATTGTGTGTTGGCCTCGATTTATCTCGTTACTTTTCACATTGATTTTTAGAGACGAACATACTCCATTGAACTATCCTTGCAAGCAAATAGTTTCTGATCGGCCGTAATAAATGAAATGAGTAATATTAATGAAGTTCGGCTAGCGAGACTAATTATAATTTATTTTTTTCATAACAGGTATTTGATCCCATTCTGCCACTGCCATCTGTTTGAGACACCGGCGGATGGATTCTTCAGCAGACACCTGCAGCTTCGTGTCAACAACTGGAGGATGATCACCATATTATGGGACGAACGCCAAGGGCCCACATGCCCTTACGGTGTACTAGTGGCTAGAAGCAACATATCAACCTTTACGCTGCCCTAGTGCCTACTTGATGGAACAGCCTTGTGGTTCACCGTGCTTCCAAAGTGATTCTTTTTACGAAAATGAACACCCTGTGTACCATAAAGGAACAGTGCGTGACTCAAGATGAAACGGAACAGTTATTGCGGATACAGATAAAAGAAAATAAATGGCTTTCGGAGTTCATATGGCAATTGCTGAATATTCTCTAAACATTTAATGTCAAATAAATGTACTTTACCAAATGTACCGTGTTGCTGTTTCATTTTAAAGTACAGTTTCATATTCCGAATTGTGGCGCGCTGTGTTGTGAGTTGATCTGTGTTGGTTTCCGGGTTCTGTGTGGAGTCGCGCAGAAGACGACTGGGCGCGTTTGCCTACGCAGCACAGTAACGTCACGGAGAGAGGCGGGGAATATGAATGTTTTGATAATGTCAGGCTCAGGGGTGGGGGAATTGATTTAGTGCCGCAAAAGCAGGTCAGCCAGGGCGATGGGGGAAAAGATAGGATTATCAGAAAATGGCGGCTTCCTGGTGCTTGTTTCGTGTGCGTTTAATGGACGAAAACTTGGGTAAGGTCCATAGGAAAGTTTTCTAAAATCGAGCCACTTAGGCTTAAAAAAACATGGCCGACCCGTAGGGACAATAAAAATTTTTACTAGACCATGCCTTTAAACAGGGTTGCATTTCTGCTTCATTTTCCTCGGTCTTAATCTGCTAAAATGGAGGCAGCGCAGTTGCAGCAGCATGGGCATTTCCTACTTTGTTTTCTTTTCATTACGGAAGCGTATCAATTGAATTCGATGGCTTGGGGTTCTTTGTTTATGCATTTATTTATTCTGATATTTATAAAGCGCACCAAACCCGGGGGCATCTGAGCGCTTGATCTCTTGAAGTTTTTAGTAGAGCCTCCCAGAAAGCTTTTTTGGTGTTCTATATGAAGATGTGTTTTTTTTTTTTACTTACGATAGCATGTGTTCGCGTGCATGAAAGGGCACTATACATGGTTTGTTTTTTTAGAGCAGCAAATAGCTAGGCATCTGGTCTGAACTTTAACTTCCTTTCTGACCACCCACAGCACTCAGGTATAATGAATACAGGTAGAAGCAGTGCTGTGTATATTTTCAGTTGTATAGATTGAACCAGTACCTCAACATGACTGCTATACATTCAGGAAAAGTAGCCTAATTTATCAATGTCCTGGCACAATGCCAAATATTCACATTAGGGCTTATTGCATCATGCCCACATTTCCTAGCGGGACTGCTATGTTTTGAGACAGTATCTGAATTTATTAACAGAGCTGCTGTTAAGAAGGCACGAACATGTGTTGGCATTTTCTGCAGTGAGCTAAAGTACTGAGCAAGAACAGTGTCTGAGCTCTTCCACCAACTTCTGACAGTGTGAGAAGATGGCATTGCTGCCATACTTCAATCCCTTCTTCTCGGTCTTGCGCTTTTCAAAGTTTCTGCTTCTCCCATGTCCCACTGCCAAAAATCTAGCACATTACAAAGCCTCATTATGAATGTCCTGACTAATGTAGGATAGTCCAAACAGGCATAGAGCTTTTGAAAAGCCATTTATGTCAGGCAAGCCTCACATGGAACTGTAAGTGTGCAAACCCTATGCGCCTTTCAGTGTCAACAGCCTGTTGGGAAATGCAGCTCAGTCGGTCAATAGCCCTGATGTCGAGATTATTGTGCAACCTCTTAGGTCAAACCCTGTTGATAGAGGAGTTAATGAGCCTGCATCAGAGAAGATGCAGGTAACATTCAATTGTAAGATAGTTGACTTAACTTTCAACTTCTCAAAAGGACTACTAAATGTTCAGTGATTCAGAACACACATTTCATCTTCAGATGCTCTACTTGTAATGGCTCAGAACACACAACTCATCAGTGCAGCTATAGCTGTGATTGCTCAGAACACAACTCCCCAGGGCTGCTATGCTTGTAATGGCACAGAACACACAAATGATCAGGGCTGTTATATCTCATTTGGGCTGACATGCTTGTAATGGGTCCGAGGTAGTACATCCCGTGAGGTTTTGTAATGGCTCAGTGAACACACCTAATCTGGGCTGCAATACCAGTAATGGCTCAGAAGTAGAACACGCACATCCCATGAGGACCACTATGCTTGTAATGTCAGAACAGACATTAATTTAGGATGCTGTTCTTGTAACGGCTCACAAGAAGCACGTCCCATGAGGACTGCTATACTTGTATTGGCTCAGAACAGACATCTCATCTGGGCTGTTCTACTTGTAATGGCTCAGAACACACAGCTCATATGGGCTCTTATACTTGTAATGGCATACAGTGTTGGTAAAACATCTGCATTCAAGCAAGTGTTGCATCTGGTCAGACAAACTAATTCCCAGCCTAATGGCCAAAAGAAGGTTTGCATACACCTAAAAAGGAGCACCCAATGGTAAAACTGCACTGGATTTTTAAATAGAAATGTTCACCTTTTTGGATAATTATTCGGGCCATGTTAAAAGACAAACATAGGAGAGGAAGAGCAACTCTGAACCTAAACAATACAGGAGAACAAATGTGTGGCAGGGTGCTGGGGGTAGGGGCGAAGGTACAGAGAACATTCTAGATAATCCAATACAGGAATTTCAGCAACAGGAAGAGAGTGCAATGAGCTACATGATAGGGCAAGAAAGAAAGTGAGAAGGGATACAGAGTTAATAAAAGGACAAACACACAATAGGAGTGAGGGATAGAAGCAGAGCAAAAGAGACATTTAGAGACCGTAAAATAAAACACAGATCAACAGCAGGTGGGGAGAAATGGAAATAGAAAAGCAAGACTTGAGAAGGGCGGGCCAATAGCATAAGAGACAGCGCAAGAAAGATAATCAAAAGGAGTAGCAACCACAACTAGAAAATAAAAACAAATGTAGGCGGAGTAATGACATGAGAGAGGAAGAGGAGTTATATCAACCGATACAGTGAGATATAGGAGGGAAACAGCACAAATAGAATGCAGAGATGGGAGAGGCAGAGTGATAGAGAACAGACCGCAAAAACGCGGCATTGCAACAACTTAAGAGTGAGAGGCAGAGCGTCAGAAAGTGGAAGACAGGGGAAACAGAATAGCAAAGGCAAGGAGAGCTGGAGCACACACATGGAGTGGCTGTCAAGCAGGTAGTGCCGGGCAGCAACAGTAGGCCCAAGAGGCAGAGGTGATGCTGGTAGAGTGAGGGACTTAAATCACCCGATGTAACTAGCTGGCATATGTAGTAGCCCTTAACAGAGTTTGTGCCCAAGTATCATGGAGATGAAGCCGGGTAGTATGCATCTACAAAGTTCTTGTGTGGGGAAAATGTTTTTCACAGGTGCAATACATTATTTAGAACCACTCTGAAATAAAGCTGTTTTGTCACTAATGTTTTCGCAACAAAGTTTTAATTTTACGCACAAATTTGATAGTTGTCAGACACTTTTTACTCTCTTGCGAAGGTGGAAACTAATTTTTACTCTCTTGAAATTGGATTTACTCTCCAATTCTAAATATCGGGAGTAAAATACTATATCCACCAACAATCTTCTGTTATGCATGAGGTCAGGACCAGGGTGCTCGGGAACAGGACAGACGAGGGGTGATAACATATAATTAAGTCCCCCCCTCTTTCTGTCTGTTGTAGATCAAAGTGTCTCCCGGGTTAACTGAGCCCTCTGTGACCTTGATTAAAGCACAGGCTTAACTTTAAGTGTGTGCTGGGAGCAGACTTCCTGTCTCTCCCAAATCACATCCTTCGTCTCTCGGAAAGGGGTCTGCTCTGCAGGGACACCTGCAGTAACTACTGGACTCAGATAGGCCATTCACTGCCTTTCATACCGAGAGGTGAGAACTAGCTTCAAGTTGACACATTGCATACCATAGGGGTGTTAGTCCTGCCTTTCCCGTTATCTATTCCAGCCACCAAGCCCCTCCAGGCTTGCTTCAATTGTTTCTCATTAGTATGCACTGCCACCAGCCGTAGGACAAAGGAAATGCAGATCCATGGAACCCTCGATATTCAAATTAGGCTACTCACGGCTGGAGGAAGGTGTGCCTTCGCCCTTCTGGAGATGCTTTGATGTACCCGGGGCCATCACATTCCAGCTGACTATGACAGGGGAAGACGGCGCCTGTAGGCTGTCTCTTCCCGGAGTACATGTGACTATGCGTTTTGTGCAGGAAAGCACATGGACTGTGTGCGGAATGGACTAACACAGTCCTTAGTGGTTGATCTCCCATCATTCATTTATCAAAAAATATCGAATATAAAGGACTTTTAGCATTTCAAGATTGGCCACCATTGTATGTGAGTCAAGCACCAAGAGGTGAAGAAGTAGTGATACCTGCCTTTTCAAAAGAAGTGAGTGGGGAGCTAGTACACACACATGCACAAAGTAGGACATAATTTGGAAAGTGCAGCGCATGTGATTCCAGTGCTAAAACTACCCCCACAGCAGAGGCAGTATCCAGTTAAGCCACAAGCAATTGCCCACATGCAAACCATAGTGGACCAACTAATCAATGGCTGATTATAAAGCAAGCAAGCCCACATAACAGCCCACTTTTGACTACATTACGACCAGATGGTACGTACTGTTTTGTTAGTCTGCATTTATATATGATAGTTTAGCTTGAGCAAATCCATTCATTCATTCATACATGCATCCATTTAGCATAAGCCATGTTTAAGAACTATAGTTTGTTTTGAGTATAGATCGATATTTGCTGGAATCTATGCAGATATGTTTAGCTTGTTATTTTGTATAGCACATTCTGTGTTTTTAGGCGCTAGATATGGTCTGCTTTCTGTCCATATGAATTAGGCTTTTTGCTGAGCACGGAAAGAGCAGCCGTACAGTGTAGATGTTTTCATAACAAATCTGTCTCTAGGCAGACTGTCAGATATAGCCAGCACAGGGAAACAACCTTGACTGCGGCTCTGCTTTCGTTCGTTCTGCATGAGACTGTCTCGATGCGAAGACAGGAATGTTACACAATATGCTATTCTTCTTAGAACAGAAATAGAATAGAGTACATGTCATGTCACCGTGTTCCAGTACAGTATACGATTATGCTATGCTGGCTGAATTGAAGTATGCACACACATAGTATAGAATGCACATAGCTTGAAATGGAATGCCTTCTACGCACACACATGCAAAATGAATGTGTCATTGCTCTGTTTAACAGTAGATTGCTGTTCTGTTCAGTAGGTTAGGTTCAGCGAGCTGGAGGGAGGCTGTCTCACAGATGATTGAGAGAGAAGGGAGACAGTCCCACAGTCTTAGTCTTGGAGGCTGGCTGTGTGGGGTAGATAGAGCTGCTAGGAGGGTTGGGGTTGCCAATGCAATCATTGCTAGAAAGTGCTCTGCTTGTTAGAAATGAGTGACTAATATCAAGCATAAATAAAGATGCATTTTGTTTTGAAATAATCAGATTCCTATGTCTCTGCGATTCTCTTCTGTTTACATAGCATAGCATATCTAGTTTTACAGTTTTAGTGTGGATAATCACATTTTAAGTGCACATTCTAAGACTGAGACAGTCCAAAACCAACACAGCTTAGGACTTCCAACCAATTTACACTGATGCAAATATAAAATAAACCTTGATCTAGGCAATGGGTATTTCACACAACCTTTTGAGTGTAAAAAGCCAGAAATACACAGCATTTATTTTTGAGGGGAATGCATTTCCAATTCACTAGAATAATGCAGGGGTATACAAATTCACCCAGTACATTCTCAAGTAGAATACAGATTTTGCTGGCAGACATTCCTAACTGTTGGCAATATGTAGATGACATTTACATCACCCATGACAATCTCAATGAACACTTGCAACAAGTAGACTTAGTGACTCACACATTGGCTGCAAAAGGGTGCCTGATCATCGGGGGCGTGGCTAACTAGCCATGGACTAGGTTGTGCTTCCTGCAGGGCTCCTGTTGATCTGACTGTTAGCTGTGCATTTACGCTGCAAAAATGCTTGTTGAAGCCTGAAAAGGAAGGAAAGGAGGTCGGAATGCATGGGAGACCGGAATCCTGAAGGGCAAGCCAACTGTGTCTGCGGATTGGCAGATAATTGATTCTCTTCGTGGCGGCCGTGTTGCAACGTTGTTGCCAAGATGGCGGACAACAAAGGGGGTGACGATGCGGCCCCGGAGAAGACGGATTGTTATTGATTTACATGGACGGCGAGTGAGGCGGCCGCCTGCAGCATTGAAGAGCAGGCTCCGCCGCGGATTGTGTCAAAGGGAAGCGTTTTAAGCCTGTATACATGTAGCATCTCGACGGTGCGAGTGCTACATTGTTTGTGAAGAGGCGCCGCGGGAGGTGCCGGCACTCCACGAACTGGGAGGTGCCGGCACTCCACGAACTGGGGAGACGAATTGAAGAGGAGCCGGCTGCACGCGATGGTGCCGGGTATCACCTTGCACTGCAGAGAGTAGAAGCTGTGCCCCCGGTTGAATACTGAACACGAGCCCGTTGGTGTATGTACAGCGGGGCTGAGCGCTTATAACAACACGGCTCCTACATAACAGGAAAGCGCGTGAAGACTGCTGGATGCCGACTGGGAACGAGCAGGCTGCGGCGGCGAGAGCGGATGATTGCAGGAGACGGTTTTGTGCTGCAATTGTGTAGTCCTGTGCGTTATGGGCAGCAGTGTTACGCCCATGCACGGGACATACGGATCAGTGCGCTGTGAACAGTAGCAATAATAAAGGAACAAATTAAAGGTCTCATAATGGGACTGGGCATTGAGTGTGCGCGTGTGTGCATGGATTAAATGGGCAGCATTCATCGTATAAAGGGGGCTGGCTTGTCCAGATCACGCGCCCGAGTGCATAGCACTTCTGAGGCCTGGACTTTAAGCTGACTACTGAGGTGAAGTGGTGTGGGGACACTGGAACGACCGAACGGACCACGCGCGCCATATTGCGCAACAAGCAAAGGCTGCCTATCACTGCTTGCATGCACTGGGACACTTGGAGTGGAGCATAAGAGCGAATTGGGCGGATTATAAGGCATGCACCATAATGAAAAGATCACGCTTGGATCCTTTTCTGTCGCGGAAGCTGTGACAGCGAGAACGGTGTTGGGGAACTGATACGTGAGAGGCTACAATCCACCTGAATGCTAGTTGCATGTGCTATTGTGAATGGAAGGAAGAGGATTGGGACATTCACAACTGAAAGAGCTAGAGGAGCCTCAATATTAGCATTATGTCGGTAAAAGGACTAAGAGCCAAGACCAAACAACCCACGATGGAGGTCTTTGCGAAAACGCAGAAAACCCCTACAACATCAACGCAGAGCACGGACCTGACTCCCTCAGGAGGGATCCCGGAGGGGGTCAAGCAGCAGATCCTGGATGCCATAGCAGAGTTGAGCACTAAATGGGGGTCAGCAATGGCGGACCTGCGAACAGCCCTAGAGAACAAGATTGATGGAGTGGGATCGGAACTTACCTTGCTACGACAAGATGTTAGGGCGCTGGCGGAAAGAACGAGCGGTCTGGAAAACACAGTCAAGATCACCACAGAGGTCAGCACGAATAACGCGAAGGAGGTTCATGTCCTACAACAGCAAGTTGCCAATCTCGAAAATCGGGTGGAAGAGGCAGAAGGGAGGGTGAGAAGAAACAATATACGGGTGGTTGGCCTGCCGGAGGGGGAGGAGGGCCAAGACCCCACAAACTACGTAGAGAACATGATCCTTCAGGAGATTGGAGCGGACAAGCTTTCGCAGGGGTTCACGGTGGAGCGGGCGCATCGCGCCTTAATGAGGAGACCACGACCTGGAGCTCCACCGAGACCGATCATTGCGAGGATTTTGAACTACAGAGACAGAGAGAAGATCTTAGAATATTTTCGTAAAGGCGGAACGATAGAAAGAGCATCCACCAACATCACGGCATACCCGGATTATAGGATGCTGGTGCAGAGGCAGAGATATAGCTACGTGGCCGTCAAGAGGAGGCTGCGGGCAGCAGGCATCAAGTACATGCTTCTGTATCCGGCAAAGCTGAAGGTGTTCCACAAGAGCAGAGTGCTGTTTTTTGATACTCCGGAGGAGGTGGTGACATGGCTGGATCTACAGGGTTGCCCAGAACAAGAAGCGGATTGCGACCGGCAGGGACAGGACAACTGAAGATCTTGTGTCATGGACTTTGTGGGGGTAAGTGGGAGGGTGACCCTGGTGATGCTGGAAAAGTGTAGTGGGCTGAACATTGGATAATATTCGGGCCTGGTGCTAGATGTGGACTGGAATATATTGGGTAATGTGTAGTCCGTAGCTATATGGTATTAATGTAAAGCGTAGTAATTCAGAAATTGGAGCGACAGGATGGGGGCAACCTACCCCAGGAACTGATAGTTAAGCGGCCATTAGGGCGGCTTTACCCTACTGAGCGCTGGGCATAGGCTAGTACTAGACAGGGCTAGATGTGGGGGTGCCTGAGATCCAGGAATGGAGCTGGGCAACAGGTCGGGAGGGTGTTGGTGGGGGGAGGGGGGACGTTTGGTGTGCACATAGTTATGTTTGTGGTGTTGGGGAGTTTTGTAGTTAAGTGGAGTTTGAAGTGGGAAACGAGCCTATATGGATTAAGATGGAAGTGGGATCTGGACTGCATTGGGGGGAGGGGGATTCTAATGGGTCATGGGGGACCTTAAAATAATTACGTGGAATGTCAGGGGACTCAATAGTTATCTAAAAAGGAACAAGGTCATGATGTACTTGCGCAGACAAAAGATAGACATTGCACTGCTGCAGGAGACGTATCTGACAAGGGAAAAGATGGAAAAGGTGGTGAAAAAATGTAAAGGGGTTGTGGTGGGCTCGACATACTCCGCCTATGCTAGAGGAGTACTCATCTGGGTGGCGCCGCATGTCCCGTTCCAACAGCTGCAGGAATTGGCGGAAAAGGATGGGAGAGTGGTCATATTGAGGGGATTAGTTGAAAATAAAGAGATAAGCACTGTGAATACATACGCCCCCAACCAAAATACGGCAGCATATTTCAAGACCCTGTGCCATAATTTGAGCATATGCATGGGCGGGGCGGTGATCTGGGGAGGGGATTTTAACTGTGTCTTAAACCCTAGGGTAGATAGATCGGATGGGAAAATTGATAGACCTACCCCAGCGGCTAGAGCGCTGCAGACTCTACTGGACAATTTTGGTTTAGTGGATGTGTGGAGAGCGAGACACCCCCAAGATAGGCAATACTCACACTACTCAGCCCCGCAGCAATTACACACGAGGTTGGACTACGTCTTTGCTACGTCGGACGTGGTGATGGAGTGTATCCAAGCAGAATAGAATACAAAGCTAGGGTCCTTTCGGACCACTCACCCCGGGCCAATGGGTGGCAATACTGCCCCCCCCCCCCCCCCCCCGAGGACAAGGATTCCGACATGGCGCCTTCGGGCAGAGGCACTGAAGGATCCTGTCTTCAGGGAGGATATAAGGGAGGAGATTCTAAATTACTTCGAGACAAATACGGGCAGCGTGGATTCGGCTGGCACGTTATGGGAAGCCTTCAAGGTGGTGATGAGAGGGGTAGCCATAGCAAAAGCAAAAGGCTTACGAGGTGGGATTCTGTCTCATATACACGAAACAGAGAAGGAAATGGAAAAGACATTTAAGGAGGGAGGTGCAGACATGGACCTGATACTGAAGCTGCACCAGAAATGTGCGGAGCAATGGGAAAGATTAGGTAACCTCAACTATAAGAAATACATAGAGAGACAGCATGCGGAAGGGGATAAAACAGGAAGGCTTCTGGCATGGTTGTATAAGAGCGAAACTCCCAGACCCGCGATTAGAACGATTGCGAGAGAAGATGGTAGTGTATCTGACACCCAGGAAGGAGTTAATCAGGAGTTTGCAGAATACTACAAGTTACTATATGGGGATGAAGGGGGTAGTAGTCTTGGGGAGATCACAGAAACACTGGAGGACATAGGATTGCCTAGGATAAGTGAGGGGGAAAGAGAGGAGCTTGATGCACCGATTACCGTGGAGGAATTGGAGGAAGTGGTACGGCAGCTGCCTACCAGTAAGACTCCTGGGTCGGACGGGTTTCCAAGTGAATTTTATAAAGTATATAAGAAGGAAGTGCTCCCCCCAATGCTAGAAATGTTGAATGAAGCGTTTGAGGTGGGACGGCTGCCTGAATCACTTAGAGAGGCGATCATAGTACCGCTTCCCAAACCCAATAAGCCTGGGCATAGTTGTGGCTCCTATAGACCATTGTCAATGCTAAACTAGGACAGCAAGGTATTGACGGCTGTCCTGGCGAACAGATTGCGCAGAGTGATTGGTAAACTAATACACCCAGACCAGACGGACTATGTCCGAATAGGAATAGAACTCGTAATAACAGACAACTGCATCGGGTGATTGAGTGGGGAAGTGAGAACGAGGGTGAAATGGCAATTCTGTCTTTAGGCGCGGTTAAGGCTTTTGATTCGGTCAAGTGGCCATGGCTGCTTGCCGCTTTGGCGAGCTATGGATTGGGGCCTGGATACATAAGGTGGGCAAAGATGCTATATAGTGAACCGTTGGCTAGGGTCAGGACAGGATCGGTGATATGCGAAAGGTGGCAATTAAGTAGAGGAACCAGACAAGGGTGCCCATGGTCCCCAATGCTCTATATATTAGCCTTGGAGCCCTTAGCAATATACCTCAGGCAACAATATGACACCATAGGGATCGAGGTGAGGGGAGAACGGCACCCGATTTCCTTGTATGCTGATGAGCTGTACCTGAGGTATCCGGAGGACAATCTCCAGTATATACTGGAAGTGATGGACAAATATGCGGTACTGTCTGGCATAGCTGTGAATCCCCAAAAATCTAGTATCTTCCCGCTGGGTAGTTATAAGGGTATCCCTAGGGAAAGGTTACCGGTGCTACAAGTACCATGGGTGGTCAGCACATTCAGGTATCTTGGACTAGATGTGTATCATACGGTGGAAGATGAGCACAGACATAATACCGAAAAAGCAATTGAGAGAATCAAAAAGTGCATGAAATTCTGTGAGACCATCCCATCGAAAGAATGTTACCAGGTAAGAGAGTAACTTGTTCTTCGAGGGGATTGGGTCCTCCGACATATTCCATATCTATGACAGACTCCCAAAGCAGTACCAAGCAAGGAGGTGGGAAAAGAATTTAGAACACAAATTTAGCATGCCCAATCAAATAGCGGAATAAAAGACTGCCTTGCCAAAGGCCAGATCCTGCCCTCGATGGAATAGAGGGAGTAGTGATGTACAAATGTAAGTACTGAAACCAGGTGGCTGCATCACAGGTGTGACGAATAGGAACACCCATCTGCAGGGCAGTAGACGCAGCCACACCCCTGGTAGAATGGGCCCGCAAGCCAGCCAGAGGGTCCTTACCCGCCAAGCGGTAACACTCCAAGATAGCTAAAATAATCCAACGAGACAAAGTCTGTTTCGTCACAGCTTGTCCCAAACGCTTTCCAGCGTAACCAATGAAAAGTTGATCGTCCAATCTGACCCGGGACATGCGCGAAATAAAAAAGCTCAACGCTCTCCTAGGATCAAGCCTATGGAGCCTCTCCTCTTCCTTACCAGGATGTGGAGGATAGAATGCCGGAAGAACCACCTTCTGGCTCAAATGAAATTCCGAAAAGACCTTCGGAAGAAAGGAAGGACGAACTCGAAGGACAACCCTGTCCTTATGAAACACAGTGAAGGGTGGCTTAACTGAAAGTGCCTGTAACTCACTCTGCGAGCGGAGGTAACCGCAACCAAAAACACAGTTTTAAGAGTCAACAGTCTCAAAGGGCAAGAATGCAAAGGCTCAAACGGAGCACCCATAAGAAACTTAAGAACAAGGATCAAATCCCAACCGGGCACCAGAAAAGGTGACGGAGGGAACACATTAGTGGGCCCTTTCAAAAACTGAGAAATTAAAGGAATCTTAAAATAGGAACATTCTTCAGACGAGCGCTTAAATATGGACAGCGACACCAGGTAACCTTTAATGGTACCCACTTGCAAGCCCTTGTGGGCCAAGGAAAGCAAAAAAGACAGAACCATGGGAATGTCACACTCAAAAGGATCCACATTCTTATCTCTGCACCAGTCGCAGAATTTACGCCAACGGCAACGGTACAGAGACTTTGTTGCCAGCCGTCTGGCCGAGAGCAACACCTCCAAAACTTCTTCAGGGAGCTCCCAATCCTTATACCTCAACCTTTCAGAAGCCAATCGTGAAGGTTGAGGGATCTGACCTTTGGGTGGAGAACCTGACCCCCCCCCCCCGTGAGAGCAGGTCGTCTCGGTAGGGAAGACGACATGGAGGGCAGATGGACAAGTCGAAAAGGTCCGGGTACCACGTCTTCCGGGCCCACGCCGGAGCAATGAGGATCATCTGGGAACCGAACCTCCATATCCTCCGCAGTACTTGCGGGATGACGGGGACTGGAGGAAACGCGTACAGCAGTGGGAATGACCACTCCACCACAAACACGTCTCCTAAGGCTCCTTTTGGAGGAAATTCCCGCAAGCAGAACCTTTCGCACTTCCGGTTGACACTGGAAGCGAAGAGATCCACTTGAGGGGTCCCCCAAAGGGCGAAGATCTCCAGGAGAATCTCCTGAGCCAGCTCCCACTCGTGAGAGATCGTGCTCTGCCTGCGCAGAGCGTCCGCCGTCTCGTTGTCGTCTCCGGCCAGATGAACAGCCGAGATCGAAACTTCCTGATGGATGGCCCAGAACTCGAGCTGCATTGCCTCCCTACACAGAGGAAGTGACCCTGCCCCCCCTTTTTGTTGAGGTAGTGCATGGCAACCGTGTTGTTCGTTAGGATCAGGACACTCTTTCCTCGCACAGTCGGCAGAAAAGCCTTCAGGGCTAGCCTGACGGCCCTCAGCTCCAACAGATTGGTATGGAGTCTGGACTCCGACGGAGACCAACGACCGCTGACTGTCAACTCGTTGGCATGAACTCCCCACCCTGTGAGGGATGCGTCCGTCACGATCATCACCTCTGGCCAGAGGAGCCAAAACAGGGCCCCCTTCATCAGATTGCCTTCGACGGCCCACCACAGAAGATCCTGGGTGACTGAGGGCGGCACCTGAACAGGGTCCGACATTCTGCCGGAAGATTGCGACCACTGCATCTTGAGTGCCCACTGCAAAGATCTCATCCGCAGACGAGCCTCTGGCACCAGAAGAATGAAGAATGAACCTCAAGAACTCGAACGCCGGGAGCGTCTGGGCAAGTTGAAACTTGTGCACCATCTGCTGAATGTGAAGAGCCCTCACCTGGGGAGGAAAACACAGCCCCAGGGATGTGTCGAGCACTGCTCCGATGTACTGGAACCTCTGAGTTGGTGTCAAATGGGACTTCTTTAAATTAAGGGAGAAGCCCAGCTTGTGAAGGGAGTGGCAGGTGACTGACAGATGATCCAGGACTTGCTTGGGAGAGCTCCCCCTGATCAACCAATCGTCCAGGTAGGGGTAGACGTGTATCCCCCCTTTCCTGAGATGCACTGCCACCACCACCATGAGCTTGGTGAAGACGCTCGGGGCGGTGGTCAATCCGAACTGCAGGACCCAAAACCGAAACTGAAAGTGCAAGTCGCCAACCGCAAACCTCAGGTACTACTTGTGCTTGGGATGGATCGGCACATGGGAGTAAGCGTCCTTGAGGTCGAGAGACACCAACCAGTCCTGAAGTTTAAGGGCCTGGAGGACTTGAGAGAGAGTAACCATCTTGAACTTGTCCTTCCTAAGGAGTTTGTTCAAACCGTGCAAGTCCATGATGAGTCTCAATCCCCTGTCTTTCTTCGAAATCAAAAAATAAGGGGAATACCATCCCTTGTTCCTCTCCGCTACAGGCACCAGTTTTATGGCGCCCTTCTCCAGCAGGGCTTGAATTTCCTGCGCAAGGAGCGGATCCGGACTCTTCAACGAGAGGTTCCCAGGTGGATTGTCGTGAGGCCACTGCCAAAAGGGAAGACAGTAGCTGTGGGTTATGATCTCCAGAACCCACACATCTGAAGTAATGGCACGCCACTCTACAAGATGCTGTGCCAGCCTTCCCCCAACCGGCGAACCATGGGACCTGGCCTCATGACTGAGTGGTAGAGGCTGCAGCGTTGCCTGAGGGCAAAGAGGCAACTGCCCGAGCGGCCTTGGCACCTCGAGTACCCTGTTTTCCACCTCTGGCACTCTTACGGTAGCCTCTTTGACTGACAGCTCCTATCGCTTTACTGAAGGACGAGTAATAGCGAAAGGAACCTCCCCTCCATTGTTGTCCCCTAGGACGAAAAGGCGGAGGTTCTCTGGCACTCTTACGGTGGCCTCTTTGACTGACAGCTCCTCTCGCTTTACTGAAGGACGAGTAATAGCGAAAGGAACCTCCCCTTCATTGTTGTCCCCTAGGACGAAAAGGCGGAGGTTGTCGAACTGCAGCGCCCAAGGACTTCGCTGCAGCTTTGGAGGTCTGCAACCTCTCAAGGCTCTCGTCAGCCTTGCTGCCAAAAAGATGTTCACCGAGGGCATGTTGAGGAGCCGGGACCGCACATCAGGAGCGAACCCCCGCAACCACGCAAACCTGCGTATTACGGTGCTCACCGCCATGGACCGGCTGACACAATCAGCCATGTCCAAACCCGACTGAACGGCCTCACACATGGAATCCTTGCCATCCTGAACCATAGTAAGGAAACCATCCCGTTCGTCCCCTTCGGGAATATGTTCAGCCGCTAATGCAACACAGTTCCACAGAGTGTGTGTGAAACGAGACAAGGCACATACGGAGTTGGCCGCCCAAAGCGCCATACCCACTGAAGAAAACACTTTCTTCGCCCAGCCATCAAAACGTTTGTCGTCCCTATCCAGAAGGATGATAGGATACGACGCCTACTTTGCCGGGGCCGTAGCCGCCTGCACCACCAAACTCTCCGGAGTGGGGTGCCTGGAGTTCGCGACAAAGACTTTCCCACTGCCGGGAGACTCTCCGGAACAGTCCAAGCCGCTGCCACCCTTCTCTGCAGAGCCATATGAAACGGCAGTACCGGTTCAGTGGGGGGACCAAGATCAAGGATGTCCGTGAGATCATCCTGAACAAACTCCCCTGGGGAGCCGACCATCCAAAGTACTCGGTGACCCGAGACATAAGGCGCTAGTACGAAGAATCGGCATGAGTGCCAGAATCCGGCCTACAAAACTCCACCTCCGGAGAGGTGTCCAGTCCACTGGCATCATGCAGTGACTGCCTCAGGTCATCAAATTGGCTATAGCCCGAGAGAAGCTCATCAGGCACCGTAACCAAGCCTTCGTCAGAGCCCTCATCACCCTCTGAAATGTACTCCAGGCGGTGAGAGGAAGACACCTGAGGACCAAAGCTATGCCTGACCTTAGCCAGAACCTTTCTAGGGGCTACCCCCGTGCCACGGGGCCCCTCCGACACCACTGCCTCGAAAGGGCCGCGGCGAGAGAATCGGCGGCGAGAGAATCGGCGTCGATGTCAGCCGCAGCGCCGCCAGCGTCGACACAGGCCTCGAAGCCAGGGCTCTGAGCGTGTCCTTCGACGACCTAGGTGCCGACAGCGTCAACGACTCCCTCGAAAGCAGAGCCTCGAGTGGTCGTCGACGACCTCGGCGCCACAGGTGTCGACGTCTTCCTCGAAGATGGCACAGGATCACGCGGTCTCGAGCGCGTCGAGGACCGGGACCTGGAACAGGCATGCGAGAACGGTTACCCTTGTCCGAGCGTGACCTCCCCCGCGAACCGTGCCGACCACCCGAGCCCGAAAGCGTGCGAGCGGTGTCTCTCGACCGGTCATGACCGACCCCACTCGGAGGCGCGGACGGACCGGTGCCCTGCGATTCAAGAATCGCCAACATCTTCTTCCCGAAGGAAGCCCATTCCTACGGCGTCGCTTGCATGGTGGGATAAGCGACCCGCCGACGGGCGGAGTCCTCGGAAGAGGACGGGGAAGGCGACCGATGCCGGCGCTTCCGGGAATGCCTCGAAGTTGCAGAGGAGTAGCGAGACCGACTACTGGAAGGAGACCGCCTTGACCTCCGACGATGGCGCAGAGAGTCGCCTCGCGATTCATCCGTCGAAAGCCCCGCAGACCTCGACTTCCTGGGATTAGACACCCTACCTACTGACAACAACTTCTTGCGCTCCTGCAAGGCCTTGGCCGTGAGCGACTGGCAGTCGACACAGTCGTCCGTGTCGTGGGCCTCCCCGAGGCACCAGAGGCAGGCGTAGTGCGAGTCCGTTACCGACATCTTGGACCCACAGTCCCCGCATTTCTTGAAGCCCGGACGCGGGGTTGAAGACTAGGTAGACATCGTCACGAACAGGCTGTTTGTCACAAAAACCGAACAGGTTCAAAGAACCGAGAAGAATACAACAAACTCCAAAGAGTCAAGGCATATCGAGATTCACGAAGCAAACACGTTTGCAGGAAAAACGGAACTGAGGCTACGGGCGTCGTGCGTCCTACTTATTACATCGGGTGACGTCGGCCGTCGGAGGAGGTCCTTGGGGACGGCGCATCGACGTCATCGACGCAGGACGCAGACACCGAAAATTTTCTGAAGCAGCACAGCTGTGGACATTACCTGTCATCGATATGGAATACGTCGGGAGGACCCAATCCCCTCGAACATGCCAAATAGCACATTCATAGCACTGGCAGACAAATATGCCAAAGAGCACACAGTAAGAAAAACAGTAGCAGTCATAAATCGCTCAGCAACTGCAACGGTCAAGGAAATAAAAGAAGCTTGTTTGGGTATTTTACCCAGACCTAAAGACTTCCCTAGTAATTGCATTTATGACACTGAGAATAATATCGCAGTAGTCACAATTCCTATGAAAAAGGGGATCCTATTCAAAGATTAATCCCCAATGGAGAAGACATGGTAAAGCTAACAGTAGCAGCGCATGCTGGACTTGCATCTACACATTTTGGGGTTACTGCAACCACGCAGCTGCTTCTTGATAGGTATTGGAGGCCAGATATAAGGCAACAGGTTAAAGTGTACATAGCAAACTGTGACATGTCTGAAGAAGACTGTGGACCACAGCAAAAAAACCTAAGAAAGGCAACCTCGCCTTTTGATATTCAATATCTGAATCACATAGGCCCACTAACAGCAATAAATAAGTACAAATATATTCTAGTAATAGTGGATTCTTGCACTAGGTTTGCCTGGATGATTCCTCAGAAGAGAGCAGACTGCAAATCAGTCAGACAGGCACTCCGGGTGTGGTAGCCATGACAGCAATCCAAACGTTCCCTGCTGATGATGGTCCAGCTTTCGCAGGTCGGGCACTGTGAAAGGCTTTAGAGGCTTAGGGATCAGAGTTGTACTTTTCCCATCCCTTTCGTCCTCAGACAAATGGGATTATTGAAAGGGCCAACCATTGCATAATAAATGTGCCTGACTAAATGCATCCTTTCAACAGGGGGGCGGGGTGAAACTGGGTAGACCATCTAGTGATCAGAAGTTTATATAATGCACCATGCCAGTCTTTATGGCACAGTAAAACTCCATTTGATCTCTTGTTTGGGAGGAATATGTTTATGCCTGATCTGCACACTGTCCCCAGCCCCCTCTATAGGCAAGAGCAACTGCAGGCGACAACACTGCTGAGGGAATCCCTCCAGGTGGAAGCTGCCACGGTAGGTCCTGGGGCCTCCCTCAAAGCAGGAGACTGGGTCCTGGAGAAGATCCATGATGAGACTCTGCTTGGCTCTTCCTATAGACCGGCAGTACAAGTAATCAGATTGAAAGTTTCCAGAACTGCTGTTTCTGCCCGCAATACCACCCAAGAGAGGCACCAGACAAATCTCTGTGGATCCCCTGAAACCTGCTCCAGATGGTTATTGCAATGTTTCCATGCAATCATCCTCTTCCAGTTGAGGAGCCTGAAGAATAAGAAGGGATGGAGATCGGACAAATGATGATTGGCATGCAAGATGATGAACAATATGCCCCATGTGACTACAACTCCACACAATTCAGAGAAGCATTGCAGATCTGCCCATTTGGAAACAGAAAGCCTTTTTGGATGCTAAAGTAATGACAGAATTATTTTGGACAGACTTTCTGAAACTGTTACATAACACTGACAGTATATTTCCTTCTACTGTGGCTGAGCCTCATGTGCTTCTCATCTCACTGACTTTGTGGCCCTTTTTGATCAAGGTTTCCACTCCACCTGTAAGCAAAGAAGTTGCTTTAACGTCTAAGTTCTTCTCACATGTTAGAGAAAAGAGCTTTAGGAGCCAGGAACTCCAGCCTCAATACAGGGAGATGGGAGTTGGCAAAGTGTAAACTGTCTCCCATAGGGGTGGTGGGATACCAATGCTGGAGAACAGGAGTTACAGGTAAGCCACATACTGGGTCTCCAGCATTGGATCTTTCATTGATTCACATGCTTTGAATAGATTGCCACAGCAGCAAACATTGTGTAATAGGCGGTGTAATGGGAGAAGGCCTACCTTACTGAAACAAGCGTTGCAGCACGGCTCTTCCAACCTTTGCTTCAGCCTCTCCTTGTCCCTTCATGCAGTAATGCTTGACAAAGGTGTGCAAGACTGCCCAGGTTGCTGCTCGGCATATGTCTGACATGGGAATCCTGTCCACAACGCTGCCGAGGAGCCCACTGCTCTAGTGGAAAGAGCATGAACAGGTCCCTCTAGTCACCGATTGGCCTGGGTGTGCGCTGTCGAAATTGTTACAGAGACGCATTTAGCAATACCTTGTTTTGCCTCCTCACCTCCTCTCAGACCAAATTACCAGCAGCCAAGTGGGTCACCCCCTCCTTTACTCATACCCCATTCAGCTTTGTACCGCTCACCATCCTCGAGGTCGAAAATATAATGAGCAAGCTAAAACCTTCAAACTGCCAAGGTGACTCCTGCCCTGCACCGATCATCAAGGAATCAGCACACAACCTTGCGCCTTTCATCACTTCCTTTATCAACTCTTCCTTCCACTCTGGCATCGCCCCTGACAATCTCAAGGACTCTTGGGTCGTCCCCCTGTTGAAAAAACCTACTCTAGACCCTTCGATAGCTTCCAATTACAGACCCATCACTACGGTCCCGTTCCTATTAAAAATACTTGACAGAGCAGCCTACCTACAGATCCAGAAGTACCGGGAAACCAACAACTTACTCGGTACGAGACAATCTGGCTTTAGACCCAAGCACGGGACAGAAACAGCCCTATTAGATCTCAAAACCCAAATTGAGGATTTAAAGGACAATGGCAAACTAGCCCTCCTACTATTACTTGACCTCTCAGCAGCTTTCGATTTGGTCAACCACCAAATCAGCTGCCCACTTTTCTGAAAAAGCAACAAATTGGATCACTTCCTTCCTGGATAACAGACACATGAGAGTCTTCTCACCAACCTCCTCGGCTGACCCAGCTCCGGTCCCTTCCAGAGTGCCGCAAGGATCCTGTGTATCACCTACACTCTACAATGTATTTACCAAACCTCTGTTTGATGTGCTTGATTATCTGGGTGTTACCTACACCAACTATGCGGATGACACCCAGATACTAAT
The DNA here is from genome assembly GCF_040938575.1 of Ambystoma mexicanum. Classification (NCBI taxonomy): domain Eukaryota; kingdom Metazoa; phylum Chordata; class Amphibia; order Caudata; family Ambystomatidae; genus Ambystoma; species Ambystoma mexicanum. The sequence continues at coordinate 236,206,452 of NC_090928.1, read as the reverse complement.
TCCCATCACTGGTGATTACATGGCTGACTCTAAAGCCCTAAATGACATCTACCAAATCATCCAAGCCTGGATGGCCCAACACAAGCTCTGTCTCAACGACGACAAGACAGAGCTCCTCATCTTGGGCACCCAACAAAGACTCAACAAACTAGCCCCATCTTTTAGCACCTTCAATATTGATGGCCATTCCATCAAAGTGTCCAAAGACACTAAAACCTTGGGAATCTCTCTCGATTCCACACTTTCACTCAACAGACAAACCAACGAGGTTGTCGCGGCCTCTCACAGCTTGCCGCCCATTCGCTCCACACAGAATTGCATTACGTTAGCCAGGACACTGGTTTTGTCCAAACTCGATTATTGCAATGCACTGTATCAAAGGACTAACCAACATAACCTCAACAAACTCCAGGTCATTCAAAATAATGCCATTAGAGCGGCCCTCAACATCCCCAGATCTGCACACATCTCTGAAACAAGGAAGAGTCTACATTGGCTCCCAGTGGCCCAAAGGATATCACTGAAATCCCTGGCCCTTACACACAAATGTGTAAACAATCAGGACCCCATCTATCTTGCCTCTCGGTTTTCACTGTACACACCATCGCGTTCTCTTAGACCTACCCAAGCACATTGTCTGACCATCCCAAGATACAAACCTCAGAAAGCCGGAGGGGTTAGCTTCCCAGTTCTAGCCGCCAAACTTTGAAACTCACTGCCACTCAACATCAGATCATTACCCTCTCCAACATTATTCAAACAAGAAGCCAAGAGTTGGCTATCTGCATCGCTCGACTAATGTCTCACATGCCAACTGACCTATGGCCTACTGCTTGTTTATAACCTTTCTGACTTCTCTGCACTGTTATCTTCCGTATTTAATGTGCTTCCTATTGTACTATTGTAAGACTGTAAATGTAACCATTACCATATATGTACCTGCTATAATAAGATACGCGCCCGGTTGCCTTCGGGTCTGGAGCGCAATACAAATAAATAAAATACAAATTGAAATAGGTCGACCTTTGTAAAGGGCCCCCAAAGAGTTGAGACGTGCACCCTGAAGTTCTTTGTTCCGTCTATGTAGAACTTGATAACTCTTCGAAGGTCTAGCGAGTGTAGAGACTGCTCCGCTTGTGTGGATGGATAAGCAAAGAAAACTGGTAGAGTAACCTCAGTTTGTAAGTGGAAAGTACCTTGGAAATGAACGTAGGGTCTGTTCCCAGGATGACCATGTTCCTTTCAAACCAGAGATATGGAGGTTTAACAGACTGCACATGTATTTCTGAGATCAGCCTGAAAGACGTTACTGTCACCAGAAAAGCGGTTTTCCAAGACCCAAACTTTATGTCTGTGGTCGCCATTGGTTCGAACTGAGGTTTTATTAGAGCAGACAGCACAGCATTTAAGCTCCACTAAGGTGGTGTTTTTTTCTGAGGGGGTAGTTGCGGAATAGGCCTCTCATGAAGTGTTTTACGATGCAAGCTCTAAAAATGGGAGCTTTCCCTTACTTTCTGGTGTATCTATAAACTGCTGCCAAATGTACCTTGATGGATGAGTGTGATAAACCATCTTTGGCTAATTTCAACAGGTACGGTAGGATTCAGTGAGGCTCCACACACAACAGGTCCAATTGTTCTTGAGAACACCAAGTGCAAAACCTATCCAACTTGTATTTGTATGATTTGTTTGTGTATTCTGCCCTGGCGGTCTTTAGGATGTTTCTGCACTTCTGCATGATTGGGAGTTGCCCAAACTCGAAGTCAGGAGCCATGCCTTTAAGTTGAGCACCCCTGGATTGTGGTTGCGCACCCGTTGGTTGCACACCCGTTGGTTGCACATGGTTAGTAGATCGGGGTCTTGACCCAGAGGAATTGAATGGTCCTGGGATAGGTGAACGAGCTCTGAAAGCCACGGTTGTCTCGCCCATGTTGGCGCTATGAGGATGACATGCACTTGTACGTTGCAATCATTTGTAGGACCCTGCATATAACTGGCCTTGGAGGGAATGCATACGCAAAGATTCCCTCCCATGACATTGCAAATGCGTCACCTAATGATTGATGGTGGGGATATCTGCTCACAAACGGCAAGCATTTCTTATTCTCCTATGTGGCAAATAAATCGATAGTCAGTGTTCCCCCATCTGTTGAAGATCTGCAGGAGCTTCATGACTGCTAGCTGCCACTCGTGTGACTGGTTGTTGGCCCTGCTCAGCTGATCTGCAGTTTCGTTTTCTCTTCCTGAAAGGTGAAATGCTTGTAGTTGCATGTTTTGGATGCTCCAGTGCCACAGCTGTTGTGCTGCTCTGGAGAGGATCCTTCATCTCGTGCCTCCCTGTTTTCATACATAATACATTTTGGTTGTGTTGTCTGTGAACACTCATACGACCTTGCCTTTGAGGACTGGCTGGAATGAGTGGAGGGCGTGAGCCACTGTTTTCAGCTCCAGTATGTTGATGCAGAGTTGTGCCTCGGCCAGGGACCAATGGCCCTTCACTGACAGTTGGTGTGTGTATGTGCGCCGCATCCTGTTAGTGAGGCATCTGTGATCAGGGCTTCTTGAAAAGGCGGAACCCTGAATGGGACTCCCTTGGAGATGTGGGATGGTATGGGCCACCACTGCAAGCTGTCTGTGATCGATTTAGTTACTGCCAAGCTTGTCGGTCCATGTTCCCTTTAGCTGGCACCAATGATCTGCTAAGAATTCTTGTAGTGGCCTCACTTGTAACCTGCAATGTTGTATTCAGGGAATGCATGACGACATGGTGCCTAAGAGTTACATGACAGACCCGACTGTGACCGCGGAGCCCGGATAGAACTTTCTGATTAGACAGTGTATTGACGTGTCCTCTCTATCGAGGGACGTACTCGGCCCTCGTTGGTGTTGAACTGAGCCCCTAGGAACACTAACGTTTGTGTGATGGCTTGAAGCATGACTTGCTTGAATTTATTGCGAAGACGAGGCGTAAGAGGGTGGTGGACACCTGCTGGGTCGCTCTTTTCGCCACTCTGTGCGATGGTGCTCGTACTAACCAATCGTCCAGATATGGATAAACATGGTACTCTTAACCGAGCGCCGCGGCTATGGGAGGCAGGCATTTTGTGAATGTTCTCGGGCTAAGCGAAGGCCAAATGGGAGGACTTTGAATTGGTAGTGGTTTGTGACCACTACGAATCTTTGGAATTTTCTGTGATTTCTGCGAATGGCGATCTGTAAGTATGTGTCTTTGAGATCTAGTGACGCTAAGCTGTTGTTCTCCTTTACTGACTCAATGACATCTGTCAGGGTGAACACCTTGAACGTTTGTTTTTCGATATATTTGTTGAGATTTCTAAAGTCCAGAATTGGTCGCCACGAGTCATCTAGTTTGACGACGAAGAATCTGGTGTAGGTTCCTTTGCCCCATTGATGTTGAGGGACTTTTTCTATTGCTTTTTTCATGAGCAGTTTCTCCACTTCACCCTTTAAGATGTTTAGATGCAGCTGGTGTTGAAATATTGGGGGCATTGGAGGGGTGGGGGGGGTGGGGGGGTTCTGTGGAATTCTATGGCGTGACCGTTTATGATCTCCATCTATTTTTATTTATTGCATTTGTTATACGCCCAAACCCAGGTATTGCGGCATAGGTCACGGAGAGCTTAATATTCTGGTTACAGTGGGGAAAAATGGGTAAAATGCATGCACACATAGAAAATGCAGGCATTACATGGGTGGCAAGTTCATGTAATAGGTTAACATTGATATAGTTACATGTGTGGGGAGAGACTTTCTCAGAAGCAGGTTAGTAAAGCACAATAAAAGCGTAGTTAGTTTGGCCGTTTAGTCCTTCCAACCTAATGGGGCGACTACTTCGGTTTAATTTCTGGTGGGATGGGCTCATTTCTGGTGTGCATAGGGAGGGAGTTCCAGAATGTGGGTGCCAACACCGGGAAACTGCTTCCTCCTGCCTTTGAGAGTTTGAAGCGCGGGACGAACAACCGGGTACAGTTGTTAGATCTAAGAATTCTAGAGGCACTATTGATGGTGATGGCATTGTTTAGATAGGTAGGTGCTGTCTTGGAGAGACAGTTGTGTGGGTGATACAGAGTATTTTGAAGACTAGTCTTGTGTTCACAGGTTAGCCAGTGAGCTTCCCTTCTGATCTTGGCTGTGTGATCAGACTTTTTTTATTCCTAGTGCTACCTGCAGCGTTTTGTTTTGCAGTAGTTGTAATTTGGCAATATTGGTATTTGAGGAGCCTAGCAGTAAGTAGTACATTGCAGTAGTCTATTTTTGACAGAATAAGCGCACAGGCAAGTGTAATACAATTCTGTGGGGTCAAGAATTGATGACTTAGCGCGATGAGCCTGGCCGTGTATGAGGTGGTTGATGCAAGGGCGTTAACCTGTTTAGTCATTGCTAGGTTGGTGTCTAGCAGGACACCCAGCATTTTAACCTGCTTGAGGATGGCAATGGGTGTTCTATCAACCGTTATGGAGAGCTTTGATTTTGGCAGGGGAACCCACGATGAGAATCTCCATTTTGTCATTGTTAAGACAAACTGTTTGTAGCCATCAAGTTTTGGATTATGGCATAGATCTTGTTCACAGTGATTGCGTCTTGTTCATGATTCCCGATGATGGGGATGATAATCTGGGTTTCATCTGCGAAGTTCGTTTAGATGACAACCATGGCATCTAGGGCAGCAAATAGCAATTTGGTGTAAGCATTATAGAGCGTAGTCGATAAACATGAGTCTTGCGGTACCCCAATGGGGACTGGTATGGAGTCAGCCGCTTCCTTGCCTAATGACAGACTAGAGGTTCGTTCTGAGAGAAATGATTTAACCCAGAGGGTGGCTTCTTGCGAGAAGTGGAAGTTGTCTGCCAGGGTGTTGCATAGTTTATCATGGTCGACCAGATCAAATGCGGCTGACCGATCTAATAGTAGGAAGATGCACAACTTGCCCGAGTCGCTTATGGAGTCCATCTGGATTTTAAGGTGCAATAATGCAGTTTCTGTGCTGTGGTTCGGAAGCCAGATTGTCTAGCTCCCAATAGATGATTCTGCTCAAGGTGGGCTTGTATTTGTGTGTAAGCAATTTTATCGATTATTTTCAACAGAAAGGGGACAGTGGTTATGGGGCGGTAATTAGTAGGTATTGAAGGGTCCAGTGAGGGTTTTTTTGAGAAGAGGGGTGATCCAGGCTTCTTTGATACTTGCAGGGACAACATTGGAGTGAATGGAAGCAATCTCCTTTGCAATTAGATGGTTTGAGTTTAGCTATTGTCTCCAGGACTTGGTTTTGGCTAACCTGTGCAAATTTGAATTGTGTTTTTAGAGCTCTGCGATCTGTGCCTGATGGTGGGATAGCTGCTTCTTTGCAAATAAGTACTTCTTTTTTAGCTGCGATTTTGTCTTGGAGTTTGACTATTTTGGAAGCAACCTCATTCTGAATAGTGGTACACCATGCTTTGCTTGTATTGGTAGTATGAGTTGGCGGGACTGGGTTTTCCAGCTCTCTTAAGAACGGTGGAGAGTTCTTTAGAGTTTAAGGCTACATTGTTGATAGGTGCGCTTAAGGCATTAGCTTTATTCGCTATGATGGCGGATTGGTAGTTTTTTTTGCTTCAAGAACAGTTTTTGCCGAGTTGGCCGTAGGGGATGTTTTATGAATGTGTTCTAGGGATCTTTTATTGCGTCTGAGCGCTACTAATTCCTCATCGAACCAGAAGTTTGAACGTTTGGCTGCCTGTGGGTTTTTGGTGGTGAGTGGGGCTGCAGCATCAATGTTGTTTTGGAGGCACTTGTGATAAATGTTCGCAAGGTGGTTTAGGTTGAGATTCGTGATATTCTGGGTGGATAGGACCTCCAGTAAAACCGGGCTGAGATTATCAGCTGTGAGGTTGCGTGTGTTCCTGATTTCGATAGGACAAAGTGGGTTGGCAGGCAGGGAAGGTTTTTTATGAGTTAGTAGTTGGAAGCATATTAGGTGGTGGTCAGACCAGTTTATGGCTGTGATGGAGTTGATGTTTACACTGACATTGGATGTTAATAACCAATTTAGTATTCTTCCTTTATCATGGGTGGGAGCTGTCACAAGTTGGGTGAACTTCATAACCTTGAGTGAAGTATGGAGGGTATTAGCTTTATATTCTAGGGCATCATTAAAGCCTAGGTTAATGTCACCAAGTATGACAAATTTAGTGTTAGGTTTGAGATAGGGTGTAATGAGAAGGGGACTGTCTAGTTCCGGCTGGTTGGCATGGATGGGTGCTCTATAGATAATAAGTAGGTTAGTGGTAGTTTTAGGGTCTGTGGTAAGTGTCATGAGGAGCATTTCATATCCTTCTAGGGTTTCTAATGGGCATGAACTGAGGACGAGGCTGGATTTTGCAATAATGGCAACACCACCTCCCACAGAGTTTATCCGGTCTGATCTGTGTATGCTATAGTCAGGGGGGATGGCGCCCGAAAGTAGGGGGCCTGAGGCTTGGTGTAGCCAGGTTTCAGTGACCACTAGGAGGTCTAGATGTTGGTCTAAAATGAGATTGTGAGTTTCGATAGCGTGGGCTCCAAGTGAGCGAACGTTAAGAAGGGCTCCTTTTAGGGGAGTGCTGGGCTCAGGAATGGGCCTTAACGAATGTGGGGCACTAGGCTGATAGCGATGGCTCTTGTTCGTATCTTGTGGCATGGATAATGAGGGGGTTTGAGTCATCCGAAGTGCGGGCAATGGTGGTGTCATTAGAGATATTTAGACTATTAGCAAAGGTGCTCTTAATACTGTCCACAGTGGATATGGTATGGCTGCAAGTCTTGCTGTACAGGTCTTGTAATGGCTTCATAGGTGGAAAAGGGGGAGTTATGGGTAAGAAAGGTGTGGGGCAGTGGAGGGGGTGGTAGCTGTAACAGCCAAGTTTGGTAAGGCCATTGCCCCTCAGGAGGAAGGCGCCTCCAGTGCAGGGTGGAAGCTCTGCGGTAGTGGGATGGTCCATAGAGTTGGTTGCTGAGGTTGTTTGCATAGCTAGCGATCAATACTTATGCAAACTGGATTGGGTCGGTCAGGCTGGACTATAGTCTAGGAGACAGTGCTAGCGCAGCTGATTGCTAAGGCAGTATTTGCTGTATCTTTTGTGCTACAGGCGTTTGTCAGGAGTCAGGGAAAGCAGTTGCTGTGGCATACCAGATATAATGGTATGGTCTGCGTGAGGTAGGTGATTCTGCTGCGGTGGCAGAAATTAGCTTTACACTGTGCCAATTGTGGGCTAGCGGGAGGCTGGTCAAAAGGAATTTGTGAGGGGCTAAGAAATATGTTACCTGCTTAGTTGCTGGTCAGTAGTACTAAGTAAGGAATTTAGTCACACAGGAGGGCCTATTTGGCAGTGGCGTGCTAGTACAGAGTTGTGCAGATGCTATATAAAAACATATGAGGAATTCACGCCAAAGTCCTAGCGAATCGCCTGGTTAATATCCTTCCCAAATTGATCCACACAGACCAGTCTGGGTTTGTCAGCGGCAGGCAAACATCAGATAATGTAAGACGACTGACCCATCTTATTGAAAAGACCCAGAGGAGGGTAATACCGGCTCTTCTGCTGGCAATTGATGCCGAAAAGACATTTGATAGGGTAGAGTGGGGATTCCTTTTCGCTGCTATGGCTAAGATGGGCTTCGGTTCGGGGTATCTCGACCGCATTAGGGCGAGTTACCAACACCCGGTTATCAGATTAGCAATCAATGGCCAAATTTCTCCCCCTATTTCGATAGGGAGGGACACTAAATAAGGCTGTCCAATGTCACCACCTCTTTATGTGCTTCATCTGGAACCTTTTCTGGCAGCTGAGGATATAAAGGGAATACCACTTTGAGGCTCAGTTCATAAGGTGGCAGCCTTTGCTGATGACTTGATTCTAACACTCACTCATCCCAACATGTCCTTACAGGCCGTGTTCTAGGGAGCTAAGTAGGTTTGGTCAGGTGGCGGGATTAAAAGTCAACACCCACAAATCTGAAATCCTTCCCCTCTCTCTTTCGGATAGCACTGTGCAAAACCTTAGTCAAAAGTATAACTATAGATGGGTCGGTATATCCTTGAAGTATATGGGTATATATCGGACTAAAACGGTAGAGGACCTTTACAAGGTAAATTATCCTCCTCTCCTTCAGAAGCTCAAATCAAAGTTGGTTGAATGGGGTCCCCTGGCAATATCCTGGCTGGGTCGTGTTAACGTGTTAAAGACGGCTATCTTACCCAGTTTGCTTTATTGTTTTTCGGCTCTTCCTGCGCCCGTCCCAGCATCCTTCTTTAAAGCGCTCCAGAAATGAACCAAGGGGTTCATCTGGTCCCACAAAAGACTGAGGGTGGTTGCTTCGTTGATGTGCGCTCTCCCAGCAAGGGATGGCGTGGGCGAGCCAGACTTCAGGGCTTATTACTTAGCGGCACAGCTCCACGTTATTAGGGATTGGCAGAGAGTTGACAGGGAGAAGGTGTTGAGGCTGATGGACAGGGCAGTGGCGGGGGATAAACCTTGAGGGGATACTGTGGTTGCTGAAGCCCGATAGACCTATTCAAATGTACTGTAGTGTTATAACCGCGACAACTGGACAGGCTTGGGACCAAGCGATAAAAAGAGCGCACATCACCTCCTTTCCCTCCCCCTACACTCCCTTGCATGGAAACCCACAGTTTAGGCCAGCATGTACTCGTGAATCGGCCGTTAGTATCTGGCATCAAGGGGGGTGTAGAATGTGTTTGTCGGCGACAAGGTTAAATACTTGAGCAGTGTAAAACCGACTTTGGCATAGGGGAGAGGCAGAGGTTCTCCTACCTTCAGCTGAGACACTGGCTATCTCACCAGTCGATTAAACATGCAGGGTCTTGCCCTCTCACACCGTTCGAAAAATACCTAGACACAGAATCCGAGGATGAAGGGGTTTTGGCTTCTATCTATAAACACATCACGTTAGGAGAAGTCCTGTCGAGTAGAAGATATATGAAGAAATGGGAGGACGATACTAACAGGGATTCCTGAGCCGGCTTGGATAAATCTCTGGTCTCAGATTCCTAAACTTAAAAGGTCAATTCAAATTCGGGAAATGTGGCTGAAATTGATGTTCCAATGGCAGCTGACCCCGGTCAGGTTAAATAAAATATTTCCCGATGAGTCTAGGATGTGCTGGAGGAAGTGAGGGGCAGTGGGCTCCTGGGCCAGATCTGGTGGGAATGTCCAAAAATCAACAATTTCTGTGTCCAGGTTCAAAGAGCGGTTACCCAGGTCTTAGGAGTCAGGGTGGGCCAAAATATAGGGTTGGACTTGTTGGGCTTAAATGGGGTCTTAACAACCCTCACAGTGAAGGCAGATCATAAGCTCTACGTGATGATGATGATGGCGGCAGCCCTGGTATTGGCTCGGAAATGGAAATCTAAAGATCCGCCACAGGAACATGAATGGATGTTTAAACTCTGGTCGCTTGTAGCCTTGGAATGGCTTACTTACTCTATCCAGGGAGACCACTTGCGATTTGTCTCATAATGGTCCAATTTATTGTCCTACCTGAAAGCGGGGGTCCGCCAGGCTTGGTGTCCCAAGGCTATGGAGCTCCTTGGCATAATTGCTCCGCAAGACGAATCAGACTTGTGAGGGACTGGTGTAGCGGGACCAATATCCGGACCTGTGAAGTTGACCTATTTTGCATTAGCTACGGCTGGTTTCATACGCAAAGTTGTAATTTGGGCGGCTCTTGGATGGGGGTTGGGTGGGAAGGGGTTGTGGGGAGGGGAGGGCCTTGTTGGTTTTCTGTATTTTCATTAAAACTGCTAATAAAAATTTACTTTAAAAAAATACAAATAAATAACATATGAGCAAACAATTTACGGACCATGCAGTTTGCTATAAGCAATGGAGGGTTTGGCTAGCGCAACACTGTGTAATAGGCAGAAGGATACTCTTGGTGGCCTATAAAGATTTCAGTGTCCTACAAGATGCCAACTACAGGGTAAGCATACTATAAGCACATATTAACTATGTACGTTGGCAGATTTCAGGGTCATACAAGATGCTAAATACAGGGTAAAGCATGCAATATGGGACGGGTACAACAGCAAGGCGGTGACAACAGGATGATAGCGAGCATTTACATACATAGATGTATGCAGCTTCAGCCAATCCGCACGCATATTTCGGCAAACTGGTGGATGGCACTGGATGGGGGGGGTTCAGCAAATTAGGCGGCGGCCCTCTTAAATTGGGATCATCCTCCTGGTTCGTGATAGAGGAGGATTCTTAGCAAGGCAATAAAATGAAAATGCTTAGATGCAGCTCTTCGGGGCTGTGATCCTCAAATGTGTTTTCAAATCTGGTAGTGATCTGTGCAATCAGATCGGACAAACGTTGGGTAAGCAGTTGATGGCACAAGACACTCTAGGAAGTGCCCAGGCATACCTCGTCTCCCAGGTGTGATTTCTTGAATGGGCACTGCTCCAGCAGCATGGGGTGGCGCGGGGCGAGCTCCTGCTTGGATGAGGAAGTGAACTGTTGGAACTAGGGCTCTATCACTAGGGCACCATCACCCACCTGTCTGTGGTTAACTGTTGCCACTGCTGTAGATGGTGTTGCAAGTTGACCCCTACTTGCTGCAAGTGGACTGTGGGGGTGTGTGTCCGACAGATGTCAGCCTTGCTTTTGCTGCCTGATCCTAGAGGCTGATGTTTGTCGTCTTCTTGGAGCTTGCTGGTAGTCTTTTCTCTTATTTGGGTACGACCGGCGATATACCTGGTAGTACGCTTGCAAATACGAGGATGTCCTTTGGTATGTCTATCGTCCTCTTCTTGTCACTGTAGAACGACCAGAGGCACCTCGAAAGGAAAAAAAAAAAAAAAAATCAGGTGTCGGCTGGGATGTAAGACTTTTAGGGGATATCCGGTGCCTTCATTTTCTTCTCTGAGCGCCTTTTCAATGCTGGTTCTGAGAAAGATTTTCTCATGAGTAATATCCCTTCCTCCCAAACGTGGTCTAGGATGGGTATGTGCATTAAATCAAAAAGGAAGCAATCCTTTTTCTGCTCCGATGGTATTAGGCCAAATTCTTCACAAGCCTTTTGTACGGTATTGTGAAAAGCAGTTATGTCATCCGGCGGAGACTGAAACAACGGTTCTTCCAAATCTTGGATCAAACACAAGTCTGTGTCCTCCCAGTTATCTGGTTGTGTAGATTTTGAGGGCGGGGTATCAGTGTTTACCTTTCTCATCGTCGGTGGTAGAGGATTGGAGCTCTCCTTCCTCTTGACTGTACGGGGAATGGAGTGGTCCTCCTGAGGCACCTCGTGTTCTAATGGGGCTGCTGCTCCTGTGCCACCTAGCCCTGTTGGGCGGTTCCCTTGTCGTTAACCCGGTTTCTGTCATGTCTGCTGGGTTCCCCCAAAGGACCTGGCGCTTCGAAGTGCGTTTGCGGTAGGGGCTGGTTTACTGGTAGCCTGGTCTCTAGTTTTTGAGGTAGGTTTTGAAGAGTAGATAGTACTTGTAAGAATAACAGGGACTGTGGATTGAGTAGCAGTTCTGTTGGTTGTATAGTAGCAGCCGGGGTTGATAATGTTGGTGGTAACTTTTGTAGCCTTGGTTCCACTGGTTTTCTCTGTAGTGAATATTGGCTTTCTTCTGATGACTGGGGTGAGAACCCCTGTTCAAACTCTGAATCAATGTGGTGCTGCGGTATCTAATCTGGAAGAATTGACGAGACCTGTGACAGTGTTGGAGCCTTAGTTGCTATTGGGTCATCAGTCTTCCCTCGGGGTGACTGAGATGAAGAATGTACCCCAACTTCTGTTATTATATCGCGCTGGTCCATGATGTTAGGCAAATGAAGGTGCTTGATAGGCAGTTTTAGGACTATCGGACCTTGTTGTGCCGGTGCCGAGACCTGCATTTGCTTTAATCCTTCATCTTTGGTACAGGTTTGTCGTCCGACTTGTGTTTCTGCTTTTGTTTTTCTAAACCTTCAGTTATTCCTGTTTTTGACATCTTGTGTATGCCCGTAGACGTGGACACTCCCCCCTGTCAACGACGCAGACAGGAAAGGTTTTTGTGACCTTTCATGTACAGTTAGTGATGCTGCATTGTTTACCCGTCGACGGGGAGGAAGTTGTCGTTGACGGGGCGAGTGTCGACGGAAGTGTGGACGTTATCGTTGGCAACGAAGATTTCACCGGTTTACCTGTCGATGAGGCCGCTGACGATGGTTTTGCTGTCGAGGATTTTGTCGTGGACGGTCGGAGTGCCGTCTGCGGTGGGTTCTTGGCGACCTTTATTAATGGAGCGCCTATTGACTGTCACCGTTTTCGTCCTCCGAGGGTTGCTCATCGGTGATGTCGACTGACGGGACGTTTTTTCCTCCTTTTTCTTTTTGTGGGTCACAGAGGAAGATGTCATTTTCTCCTCTGATCTGGCCCTTTAACAGGCTTTTGGCCTATCTGATTTGCTTTTCACCACACTTTTAGAGGAATCTGCCTCTGAAGGTGGGTATCTGCCTTCATTGAGGCAAAGGGCCAATCTTCTCTTCCTATCCTTGAGGGTTGTGCTAAAAGTAGCACAGATCTCACAATCCTCCTCAATGCGGTTAGGCTATAGGCAGTATATGCATTCAGAATGCTTATCACCCTCAAACGTTTTTAATGCCACAGGACTGGCATTCCTTGAACAGAGCCTTGTTTTTCCTACATATTAAAGTTGTGAAGAAATATTTCTAGTTTTTTTGGTTCTTGGCTTTTTTCTCCAGGAGGGAAAGCCTCGAGGACTCCTCAGGACGATGTGCATTTAGAATCTGAAGATGGCCTCCTGGGTGGGGCTTGTCACTCGACGTTCCATTGGCTGAGAAACAATACACTCAAAAGGACATGGATGGGCTACTAAAGTGAGTTTAAAACTATCATAAGTTATAATAAAACGTTACCGAAGATTCTCAGCATGTCGGCAGGGGATATTCAAAGCATGTGAATCCACGAAAGATCCAATGCTGGAGAAAAACGTTTCATCTAACCATGGGTCACAAGTGGATGCCATGATTTAAAACCATTAATGTCCCTGCCAAGCAGCTGCAAGTTCCCACCTTTTCTGTGATTGATGAATCCAGACTGTGTGCACCCAGTAATCCTGGGTCCAGAACATATAGGGAACTGTTAAGAACTAGTCTTCAGACATTTGCGCAAAATGCTTTGTTTGATGCTTTTGATGAGATTGAGGATGTCCATGAGGTGGGGTCCCCTGGGTGTTATGTGAGATATTACAATGCCTTTCTGTTTGTCAATCGTGAGCCCATCCTGTGCACAAATACGCTTTCTGGGAACACTGTGCCATGCTTTTCCAAACTGATAGTTCAGAATTCCAAGCACAGTTCCCATATATTTCACTGAAGCTATACCAATCAGTATAACTTTCCTCCAGAGCCAAAAGAAGCCCAGCACATGTATGTTGCAGAATCAGTTGTTTTTTAGAGCAAATACTTTTCAAACATGACTGAACAAACATGGCGGGAAACTGTCCTCCTTTGCTCCACTTGGGGTCAGCAAATATGGCAAATCAAAGGTGTTCACACGTTAGACATGGCATGTAGATTACATTTGATCTATTTTTCTTTAATTGTACGTAGTTCCAGACCACTTGCAGTAATAGGTACTTGAGCTTCTACCCTGACTGGAAGAGGGAAGGTGGTGAGTGCGTCCTATAGAGAAGAAAAGACACGCACTGGCACTAAGCATATTACTGATGCAGCAGGGAGTCCTGTTTTGTGGGCGGTTCAAGCGAATTAATGCAATAAAAGAAAAGCAGGTACCATTGGAATTCCCATAACACATCCCTGACACAAGCTATATCAATAAGTAAGCTGTACCAAGGAATGCTTTCACACCATCACCTGGGTGAAGTGATACAATCTCTAGATAATTTATAAAAGAAAAGAATTATACAGCCATCATGCAGACAGCTGCTGTTCTGAGGTGCACAGAGTGGGTGTGTGTCAGGAGATCAGCTACCTGCACCACCTCTGACCCTAGGATACATTGTGAGGTGGGACAAGCATCACTAACAGGTAGAGCCTTACACTTGGTCACAAGCAATAATGCAAATCCTGCAGATTGAAAGTGAGGCAGTGCGGCAGGGATTTCATGCATCAGATTCTAATGATCAAGCACTAGAGAAGGGCTTTTATGCGCAACAGGATGTCATTACAGATGTAGTAGTATTGTTTCAGAGTGACCCGTCTATCATTCGAAACTACCAAGAAGCAGCAGTAGGTCTTTCTGTTATAACAGACTTCCTGGAACACTCTTAGCAGAGGAGTCGCAGATTGGAATGTGATTTCACGGCCAAAACAAATAAATGCACTTAACTTTTCCAGGGTTGCCATACGCCAGGCAATGAATGCCAGGCTCTATCTAGTTGTTGCTTTAGTAGCATCATCTGTCTGGGTACCTGGATTGACTGACTGGATTTTACATGGCATTTTTAATATTCCTCATCAAACCACACTTTCCATGGTTTGTCAAGAACTGCATTCCTGGGGTAATGTACACTTTATTAATAACACATGGATCAGGGAGGACTAGGTTGTGCCATATTCACATGCGTGTGTTTCACCTTCAAGTCCTGAAATAACACTGTACACATTACACGTGAATGCCAATGCTCCAGTCGCATAGTTTGTGCGCATGCTGGGCAAGTGAACTTCTGTGACAATAACACTGAATACACAATCCATGTTACACCAATTGCATGTTTTCAAAGTCAAGTACACAGCTTATCTAATGGCTCATATCTCATACAGTTCAATGAATCCTGTTCTAATGCTGAAATTGGTGTGCAAATGTTGTGGGTTTATGTTGAATCCACCTAGGCCATCACAATTCAAATTCCTACCCTGGCGAAGCCTCAAGTTAAGAACCTTGGTTTACAAAATTGAGCTTGCATTTGGCAAAACATGCGTTTAAGAGTGTGCAGCAGTGAGAAATCATATCTCGAAGCACACTCTGCAGTGGTCAGATTGCATCTCTTCTAGCCTCTGAAGATACAATGGGAGGCCATGCAATCTTTAAATCAACAGCTCACAGTTAACTGGCATGAATACTGTATTCTCTGCGGTCACTGTGTTTGCCACAAAAAGCTTGCAAAAAGCCCTGATCATGCTCAATGCATTCATTAGAACACTGACTTAATCACCACTTGGTTCACTGTGTGGACTGCTGCCAATACCTTTTTCTCTCATGCTGCTGTAGACACTGAATCATGAATGTTCACAACATAAAGCACCTTGATGCAACTCGTTTTCAGTTCAAAGCTGAACTATGCAGACGCCTGGGGTACTGACAACGTGCGCAATTTCAAAAGCATTTTATCTTTTCATTGATCAGGAACAAGTCGACAGTGTCAGTCATTGCCAGATGCGTGGTGTGTTCCAAGGAGTTGCTTCTCGCCAAGAAGGTGGAGGTTAGAATCTCACCATCCAGAATTGCATTGTGGCACGACTCTTCAAGACTCTGTGCACGTGTCTGAGATCCAGAGATTCTTCCCTGAAGTGTTCAATTGTGATTTTATTGAAATCCCTCCAGCAGCCAAAGCTCCCTGTGGAATTGTGTCAGGGAAAAGGAACCTGCTCAGAGGACGAAAACGACGATTATATCCAGATGACTCCTGTGAAAATAACAGCAGCAAGTGGAACCAATGGGGCTCCAGTCGCAAAGCCTGATTCAAGCCAAACAAGAGATGACACCAGCTTCTTTGCTAACGCTGGGCCCCAAGGAGCAAACCGATTTGAGACGAGTGATGGATAAATATGGTTCCAAGAGAACATGGCATAAGAAGGCAATTCCCATGTGCGTGAAGAAATCTGGAATGTAAATTCTTTTTTCTTCACCAGTTTGTTTCCCGACACACATCAAGAGATGATTAGCAACAAACCCTGAGTTCAGAAAGCCTGAAATAATGCTGAATCCGACACTATTGGCATCACAATCTGGGTCCAATGAACTGAAAATATACTGCATTATACCTCAAAGCACAAGTTTAAGCACACGCCATACTTAAGTAATGGATGACCCCTACTTGCAAATCATTGTGGGTGACAGAAGGACTCACGTATTGTCTACCTCAAGGATCACCAATTTAAACTTTGGAAAATTTACACAAGTGGACATAAGCCCAGGATCACACATTCTAGAGCTTGTTGAGTCAGGAGCTAATTTGTGCTGGATGTTCATTTTTAATGGGTTCTCAAAGAGCCCCTGTCTTACCTGGCGTCTATGGCCAGTATTAAGAATTGGAATTTACCTTAATACCTTGCATTAAATAAAAGCATTCATTCATGTTTTTCGTAGCTATGTCCAGTAACAGAAATTGCAATGAACCTGAATACCTCAATTTTAAATGTAAATACATGTATTCATGTATGCTTTTATTAGCCATAACCTTGGACTGCTTCAAGGGTGATTCATTTATTCATTTGATTTTTCTTAGCACCAACAATGTTTCTAGGCGCTCATGTGTGCACTATGCAACTTATTTACTTGTATATGCAGTAACTATTATTCACCATTGCTATAATGTGTATGCCGTATTATTTGCCACCAATATAGGTGGCCTGTATAGCTCCTAGAGCTTTTCAAAAGAGGCTTCACAATGCTACAGATCCCTGATGTATTACAGCTGTCTTTGGGGGCAAAGGGGCTGACATGAACTCAGAATATATATATTTTTTTTAAAACAATTTATTAAATTCCACACAGAACACATAGATCAGCAAATTAACAGTCTCACATTAATCAAAAAAGAACAAAATCAACACTGCAACATAAGCATTATAAAGAGTTCATACCAACAAATGACCAATTCAAGCGAGACATCTTCAACATATTACCCCGAATATTCCAAAGACAACACAAACACAAGTGACAACAAATGATACCACAAACGGAAAGGAGAAAATAAGGGAAAGAAAAGAGAAAGAAAAAGAGAAAGAAGAAAACCAAGAAAGAAAACCCATCAACCTCACCCTGAATCCCTTGCTATCAAAGTAATCCTGCATATACATCAATCATAGAGAGCCATAAACGGACCCCACAGCTGCATATAATCCTCTTCTTTATCTTTATTATGAAATGAAACCTTATCATAGCTTGCCAAGACATGCAACTCCATCAACCAATCATCAACATTTGTTTTTTTCCTTGTTTTCCAAATCCTGAGTATCAACTTAATCGCTATCATTATAGCTCTATCAATCCAACAAGAATGCCTCCTAGCGCTTCCATGTCTATTTTTCTTGGAAAGCAATATCTCAGAATAATTTAAAACCGCTTTCATAGCTCACACAACCCGTAGCACTAAAATGTATTAATGCGGCACACACTTCAAGACAGACTTTAAAATAATGCATACAACGTGTCAGGGTTTGAAATTGAAGAGAGCTCTGAGCTCCTGCTTCTAGTACAGTAGAGCCTGGTTAACTTGAAATCAACAGTTACTAGGAGCTACTTTTGGCTCCTAGCACAACTGGTGCATTACAAACATGAATATGTGACATTAACTTTGAGTGTTTGAGAATCTTTGCATTACCTCAGCCCTGCAAACTAAACACGCGACGTACAGGGGCTTTGCTGCAAAGCGATCGTAAGGCCTGCAGCTCATGCCAACGTCAAGGAACTGGTGTGTATCCTGCCCTAGCAGGCAAGCTAACCACAAACATCAATTGGAAACTTTTAGCAGTGCATAGTTAATTTTTATCTGATGCAGATGGCCACTTAACACACAAGGCTTGCGTTGCCACTCTTTACATTTACAAGCCCAAAGTTCCCATAGAGTGCAGTGAAAAACGCTGGCTAACGGGTAGGAAGATGGCACATTTTGATAACAGGCCTTCTAGCATAGCTTAAAAATGAACATGTGTCTGTAATGTTACAGAGTTCTACCTCTAATGTGCCACCCTTTACTGATGAAAAAAGTGTTTATGACGAATACACACATGCAGAGTGGCCATTTTGCTGTTAATAAATAGTTAGCCCAGTACACCATGGGCAGACCACACAGAAGGCTAGCAGACTTGCTTGTTCATTGAAGCTGGAGGGGCTGGGGAAGAGGAGTAGCAGCGAGACAGCCAGTTCTAGCTAAGCAGAGTCTATCAGCCCCAGAAGGAGGTGTTTCTTTTGAGGCAAACCCCTCTCTAAAGCTTTAGTGATAATGGATTTCCCCCAGTACAATAGAGACGAGAGGCATGTAGTATAGTATAGTATAGTATAGCAAGAGGTGTGTATTTCCCATGTGTTTGAACTGAACACCACTTGGTTCAATTATCTGAACATTCAATATGCGGTTTGCTTACATGTCAATCTTGTTAGTAGGAATAATCATGTTATGTTATATCCGCTTTTGCTTTAGATTGTTTAATAAGGATAGGAACACCCCAGAAGATAGGGAATCATTAAATGCATTACAATGACTCTCTTGCCAAGTGTCTATTTCAGTGTACCGAGTCACAATAATCTCTGAATGAATCCCTGAACCTCATTCCCTGTCACGCTCACCTGATTCCCACGGAGGCGCAGGTCTGGCTTCGAGTGCTGATGCTTCTTCTATGGTGAAGCGCAGGACTCTGAAGATGGACTCACTGGCTCGCAGGAATATTCCCCTGTGCGTGGAAAGGGAGTATTACCTACTGACGGAATAATGCTCAAGCCTCCCACTCCCTTCCAACCCTCCACGATACCCTTCCTCGATTCCCCGTGAAGTCTCACCTTAGGGACTGGAAGGATGAGTTCTCCATCCTGCTTCTGATGCAGGGGCGCGTTGAAACCCAGTTACTTCACTGGATTGAGGTTTGATGGGAGTTCAAATAAGCTGGACTATTCAGGTAAGGCGCTGTAAGAGTTCTGTAGCAAGTTCCAAAGTTCAAGCTTAATAATGTTCATTGTCTCATTGCAGCTAGCGCTAACGCTTATGTCTTTTTCCCCTTAGGGGCCGGGGTTCGGAATGCCGGAGATATGGCGCCGACCCGAAGTGAAACGTGCAGTTCCAGTAAATGACAGGTAAGTTCTGGATGAGCGTTCGGTAATGTCTTTGCATTCGCTCATTCAATGTCTTTGTCTTTTTTCCCCATAGGGGCCGGGGTCCGGAATGCCAGGTAGCGGCAGGACCCGAAATGAAATGGGAATGACCCAACAGGTAAGTCTTAGAAGGAAACTGAGCTTTTCCTATTCCCTTCCTTCTCTCACCTTGTATTCTTGTCTTTTTCTCTCTAGGCTCTGGGAAGTGGCTGCGGATCCGGATGATCGCTGCTGAAGATGGAAGTGCCCAGGAAAGGTGAGTGAAATGCAGCGCTGCAGCGATCGAAGCGAAATGCTTTTAAAATGATGTCTTCCCTTTCAGGATCATCAGTGTGAAGTCTCCGTGATGCAGCTTTAGCAGGTAAGGTCTTTTTTCTCTCCAATTCTCTCTTAGCAGGTGACCCAGGGTGCTGACAGGCGTGGCTGAAGTCCAGATGCAGGAGCTGACACGGTGAGCGTCCAGCTGCGAGGAGCAGAACAACGCAAAGCGTGAGTTGCTGATCGGGCGTGGTTTAAATAGCTTCCAGTTATGTACCCTTCCACCGATCAGGTATGTATCCTTCCCCGACCACACCCAGGGGAAAGTAGTTCCACAGGTAAAGTAGTTCCATTCAAGCCTCAAGAGGGCCTGGATGTAGCAGCATGGTCTGCATCAGGTAAGTGCACCTTAAAACACTTGAACACATGTCTAGCTTTATGAGCCTGGCGCCTAAGGCGCCAGGACAGGGGTCCAACATGAGCCTGGGGCCTAAGGCGCCAGGACTGTGTCCAAAGGGCCCCAGCTTGGGCCCGCTGGCACTTCCCTGGGGGAAATGATGCCTGCCTCTGGGGTTGCTGGGTCGGACCTGGCTCCTTGGAGGTAGGCATCATGACAGTACCCCCCCTCAAGGCCCCTCCCAAGGTTGTTCCCTCCGGGGGTTTTGGCTTGTTCGGAAATCTCCGGTGGAACCTTTGTATTAAGCGAGGTGCGTGAACATGGTTACTAGGCTCCCACGATCTCTCCTGAGGTCCATATCCCTTCCAGTCAACAAGATAGAAGAGTTTGGACTTTAACACCTTGGAGTCTAAAATGTCTTTAACTTCGAATTCTAATTCCCCTTCAATTTGAACTGGGTCTGGAGGCTTGGACAGTCGGGTCCCTGGTTGTACTGGCTTCAAAAGTGATGCATGAAAAACTGCATGAATACGCATGTTAGACGGTAAATCCAGTTTAAAGGCCACGGGATTGATTATAGCCTTGATGGGATAAGGTCCTATGAATCTGGGATTGAAGGTTCGCGGGCCCTTGAGGGGTAAATGTTTCGTTGCTAGCCATACCTGATCTCCTACTTGGTAAGGAGGAGTTTTACTTCGGTGCAAATCAGCGTTTTCTTTATACCTTTTCTTGGCTTGCTGTAAATGAGTTGCAGCGTCTTTGAAGGCTCGGGTTATTGTGTAATGCAGATGATTTACTGCGGGCATTTCCAGGGTCAGAGGTGGATCTAGATCAGAGGTCCGAGGATGGTGACCATACAAAGTATAAAAAGGAGTTTGTCCGGTTCCAGAATGCACTGAATTGTTGTATGCATATTCTGCAATCCAAAGGATGTCTTTCCAATTTAACGCGGATTGGTGTAACATGCACCGAAGATATTGCTCGAGAGTCTGATTGGTTCTCTCGGTTTGTCCGTCGGTCTGGGGGTGGTGGCTGGTGGATAGCCGCACATCTATTTGTGCTAGTTGGCTCCAAAAATGGGAGATAAATTGACTTCCACGATCCGAGACCAATATGGAAGGGAAACCATGTATGCGAACTATATTCTCCAGAAATGGAAGCTGAAGGCAAACCTTTTAAAGGGATAAAGTGGGCCATTTTGGAGAATAGATCCACAATTACAAGGATAGTGTTTGTAACCAGCACAAGGAGGCAGGTCAGTTATAAAGTCCATTGACAAGGTGTGCCATGGTGCCGGTGGAATATCCAAGGGTTGAAGTAGGCCGGCTGGCCTTTTCTTTTGACCCTTGTTTTGGGCGCAAATCCAACAAGACAACACAAAAGACTTTGTCTTTTCTCCAAGAAGGCCACCAGAAGTGGCGTTTGATTTTTTCCTCCGTTTTAGCGATACTAGGGTGTCCTTCCATTAATGATTCATGATGAGGGGCAATAACAATTTCTTGCAATTCTTTACTAGGCAGAAACAACCGCTCCTGGAAATAGGGTAAGTCATCATTAACGGTGTAATGAGGACCCTTTTGACTCCATTCCAGTAAGGCTGAAGAGTCTAGAAGTTGTTTTACTTGCGTTTGGATGTCCTCAATAGTTTGCAATGAAGTTAGGCCTAAGATTCTTTGTTCAGGTATGATTGGGCACATGTTCTAAACTCGAATTGGGTTCTTCCATGCCAATCCGGGATAAGGCGTCCGCTTTACCATTCTTGCAGCCAGGGCGATAGGTAATTACAAAATCAAATTCCGCAAAGAATAGAGCCCATCGGAGTTGTCGTGAAGATTGAGCCTTGGCCGTCTTTAAATACTGTAAATTTCTGTGGTCCGTAATTACGGTGATGGTGTGTCTTGCCCCGAGAAGGTAGTGACGCCAAGCCTTGAAAGCAGATTTAATAGCCAGTAACTCTTTGTCGGTAATTGCGTAGTTGATTTCAGGAGGAGAAAATTTCCTGGACCAAAAGGCCACAGGGTGTAGTTGGTTAGTTTCTGGGTCTCTTTGCGACAGGACAACTCCCATGGCCGAACTGGATCCGTCGGTTTCCACAATGTAAGGGAGATCTGGGTGCGGGTGCTTCAATACAGGTGCAGAGGTGAATTTGGTTTTCAGGTCCTGAAAGGCTTGTTCGGCCTCAAGAGTCCATTCAAAGCGTTTGTTTTTCTTTAGGAGAGCTGTGATGGGTTGGACTGTTCGGGAAAATTCCGGGATGAATCTTCGATAGAAATTGGCGAAGCCGAGCATGCTCTGAACTCCCTTCACCAAGCTAGGAGATGGCCATTTGAGGATTGCGTCCACCTTTCGCGAGTCCATTCGGACTCCTTGAGGTGTCAGGATGAATCCGAGAAACTCAACTTCTGTGGTATGAAAAAACACATTTTTCGAGCTTTGCAAATAGTCGGTGCTGGCGCAATTTCTCAAGAACTGCCCTAACATGTTTTCTGTGATCGGATTCTGAAGAGGAGTACACCAGGATGTCGTCAATATAAACAATGACACAGATGTCGATAAGTTCCCGAAGAACATCATTCATAAAGTACTGAAAGGCGGCAGGTGCATTGCCCAAACCGAAGGGCATCACCTTATATTCGAAGAGCCCAAATTTGGTGCGGAATGCAGTCTTCCATTCGTCGCCTTCTTTTATACGCACCAGGTGATAAGCTCCTCGGAGATCTAACTTGTTGTACACACAAGCGTCTTTCACCTGGTCGATAAGCTCAGGGATCAGGGGCAGAGGATAACGATTCTTAATCGTTATTTGATTTAGGGCGCGATAGTCTATACATGTTCTAAGGTCACCCTCTTTTTTCGGCATGAAGAACAAAGCTGAGGAGACAGGAGACTTGGACGGGCGAATAAAACCATTGGCTAGGTACTGATCTAAATACTGACGCAAATGTAGGTTCTCAGGTTCCATAAGAGCATAAATCCTACTACAAGGTAGTTGAGCATTGGGTACCAGATCGATTTGGCAATCATAAGACCGATGGGGAGGTAACGTGTTAGCCTGTTCCTTCTGAAAAACGTCTTGGAATTCTTGGTATTCTGACGGTAGCTGTACAGGGGTGGAAGTTGCTGAGGCTAGACCCATAACTGGATTTCTTGGGTAACAAGTTGGTTCACAATCAGGAAAACTTATCTTCTTTGCTCGCCAGTCAATTCTGGGATTATGTGTTTCTAACCAAGGAATTCCAAGAATTACTTGAAATTGTGGGGCCTTGATCACATCAAACACGATTGCTTCCCGATGTCCATCCTGACCTACCAGTGTCATTTCAACAGTGGAATGCGTTACAGGCCCCAAGGCTATTTCGGTTCCATCTACTGTAGTAATGACATCTTGGGTTACTTTCGGGCGGAGAGGGAGCTTAATCCTGGAAGCCAATTCACGGTCTATGTAATTTCCAATAGCTCCACTGTCGATGTATGCTTTTATAGCATGCAACAGCTGAGGCTGTTTTGGGTCCACGAGCACCATTGGCATGACAAAATGCGAGGTCAAAGAGTTTGTTTTCAAGCTCGGCAAGCGGACCCCTACGCTTGTCGGGCTAGGTCGTTTCCCGAATCAGGTGTCAATAAATCGTTATCAGTGGCTCCAACCACCTTCTTAGGTGGTTTAACCGGACAATTTCGAAGAAAGTGACCGGAAGTCCCGCAATACAGGAAAAGTTGCATTTGCCGCCTTCTCTCTCGTTCCTTCTGTGTTAATGGTCCTTTAACACCGCCGATTTGCATAGGTTCGGATACGTCGGTACTCTTGAAGTTGGCGTGGGTTTTGATCAGTACTCGGGTTTCTTACTTGAACCGATCTGCTTTTCTATTTTGAAGTCTGTGATCAAGTTGAACCACCAAGTCTATGTAGTCTGCGCAGACCTGGGGTGGATCTACTATCTCAGCTAGAACATCCTTAAGCTCTCCGCGCAGGCCTTGATGAAACAATGTGATCCTTTTGTTTTCTGGCCATCCAGTTTCCACAACCAGTCTATTAAAGGTGGCAACGTAGGACGGAAGATCCTGATTACCTTATCGTAAGGATAGCAGTTCGTTATCAAGGGCCTGTCCTTGAGAGTGTCGAGCAAACAATCCTTCCATGCTGGCCTGGAAACCCTGAAAATTCTGGAGAATGGGATCATCCTGATTTACCAATGGAATTGACCAATCGGCAGCACTGCCACTGAGGTAAGATAGTATAAAGGCTACCTTGGTCTGGTCGTTAGGGAAGGCCCCGGGTCTGCATAGAAAGTGTAAACGACATTGGTTCATAAAGACGGCATATTTCTTGGGATCCCCCGCAAAACGTTCAGGCGGGGCCAAAGGCATGTGTCCTGGTAGATTGATTTGTACCGGGTTATTCAAACCCATTGATGTGGAAGTATCTCCGGAATTAGGTAAAGGAGTGTGCCCTGCCTGGGCCTGCAATAACCTTTTGGCCATGTCATCTGTTCTTTCCTTGGATAGGATCAGTTCTCTTTTGAGAGCGTTAGTCTCCTGGCGGGCTGAGTGCACTTCTGCCCGTAATTCCCCCAAAAGCTGGGCCAGCTGATCTGTCTCGGAAGTCTCCATAGCGCCTGGGTGGGAAATTGTGGGAAGGCTTCGCGTTCTGTCACCCTCACCTGATTCCCACGGAGGCGCAGGTCTGGCTTCGAGTGCTGATGCTTCTTCTATGGTGAAGCGCAGGACTCTGAAGATGGACTCACTGGCTCGCAGGAATATTCCCCTGTGTGTGAAAAGGGAGTATTACCTACTGACGGAATAATGCTCAAGCCTCCCACTCCCTTCCAACCCTTCACAATACCCTTCCTCGATTCCCCGTGAAGTCTCACCTTAGGGACTGGAAGGATGAGTTCTCCATCCTGCTTCTGATGCAGGGGCGCGTTAAAACCCAGTTACTTCACTGGATTGAGGTTTGATGGGAGTTCAAATAAGCTTGACTATTCAGGTAAGGAGCTGTAAGAGTTCTGGAGCAAGTTCCAAAGTTCAAGCTTAATAATAATGTTCATTGTCTTATTGCTGCTAGCGCTTATGTCTTTTTCCCCTTAGGGGCCGGGGTTCGGAATGCCGGAGATATGGCGCCGACCCGAAGTGAAACGTGCAGTTCCAGTAAATGACAGGTAAGTTCTGGATGAGCGTTCGGGTAATGTCTTTGCATTCGCTCATTCAATGTCTTTGTCTTGTTTCCCCATAGGGGCCGGGGTCCGGAATGCCAGGTAGCGGCAGGACCCGAAATGAAATGGGAATGACCCAACAGGTAAGTCTTAGAAGGAAACTGAGCTTTTCCTATTCCCTTCCTTCTCTCACCTTGTGTTCTTGTCTTTGTCTCTCTAAGCTCTGGGAAGTGGCTGGGGATCCGGATGATCGCTGCTGAAGATGGAAGTGCCCAGGAAAGGTGAGTGAAATGCATCGCTGCAGCGATCGAAGCAAAATGCTTTTAAAATGATGTCTTCCCTTTCAGGATCGTTGGTGTGAAGTCTCTGTGATGCAGCTTTAGCAGGTAAGGTCTTCTTTCTCTCCAATTCTCTCTTAGCAGGTGACCCAGGGTGCTGACAGGCGTGGCTGAAGTCCAGATGCAGGAGCTGACACGGTGAGCGTCCAGCTGCGAGGAGCAGAACAACGCGAAGCGTGAGTTGCTGATCGGGCGTGGTTTAAATAGCTTCCAGTTATGTACCCTTCCACCGATCAGGTATGTATCCTTCCCCGACCACACCCAGGGGAAAGTAGTTCCACAGGTAAAGTAGTTCCATTCAAGCCTCAAGAGGGCCTGGATGTAGCAGCATGGTCTGCATCAGGTAGGTGCACCTTAAAACACTTGAACACATGTCTAGCTTTATGAGCCTGGCGCCAGGACAGGGGTCCAACATGAGCCTGGCGCCTAAGGCGCCAGGACTGTGTCCAAAGGGCCCCAGCTTGGGCCCGCTGGCACTTCCCTGGGGGAAATGATGCCTGCCTCTGGGGTTGCTGGGTCGGACCTGGCTCCTTGGAGGTAGGCATCGTGACATTCCCTGAGTGTGTATGTTTAATTTTGTTGTGAAACAAATGAGCCCAGGCCTGTCTTTTAGCGCCAAGGGTGTTATAAACATGAATGACTGATGACCAGCGGTTCGTTTTCACAGACCCAAGAGAGGTGGAGATTGTTGGGAAGGAACCAGGGTCCGCCCCGCGCCCCCCCCCCCGCACTCCTAAGCACTTTAGAGTTGGGCAAGACCTCTATTAGGCGCTATAATGGACTAGGCGGAAGGAGGGTCACTGGGAAGACTCATGCAAATATAATCACATACACAGACATGGGCAGGCACTGAAGAAGGCAGTTATTGTTTAAATATAAGGCGCAATTAACTATTAGAAGGATATATTTGTAATGTCAGATCCTGGGCATTCTATAATCTTAGTGCAGTAGATGAGTCAAACTCCCCCTCCTTCCCAGAAAGAATGCAGCCTGTAAGATTCTAAAAATTGACTGTAGGCGCATACACGGTGCTCGTCACTAAGGCTAGCACTGCCAGCACACAAAGTGACTCACCAGCGGTCTACCGTTCGTCAAGGGTCCATGCACGCTAAAAAAAGGAATCACATTTTCTGTGCGAGAAAATGAAGAATGGGACAGATAATCAGTATTACGTGCGGGGGGAACCTACAGGGCCCAGATAACATTAGCAGGAGGAGTGAAATATGGATAGAATGAATTAAAATTGTTTATAAAAATGGTTTAGTTTTTCCTGGGTCTAGGCCTCAAGATTTGTAAAAGTCTTAAGAGCTGCCGTGCGTTTCTGAATAAGGTAGCAACATGTAGAGCAGCATGTTCTGACAAAACCAATGACAATGAAAAAAAGGCGGCTTTGGAGCATCCCTAGTATGGAAGAAGGACAGATTAGGATGAAGCTATGGTCCATATCCAGTGACGCCACTACAGCAAGACAGGATTATATAAACCCATGCCTGGCACCACTTTGGCAGTAAGGAACGGAAGAGGGACAGGAGAAGACCGCTCAGGCAGCAGAGTCCTTTGCTACCATCTTCATTTTCGCAACATTAAACTTGTTATCCTTACAAGATGGACTTTTTGCCTTATTTCCCTAGAGGGGTGTATTTATTCTGGTGTGAGTGTAATTAGGGACACCCTTGCAAGTGGTGACTTTCCAGACATGATCCCAGTTTCCCCCGTACTTTGCCCAGGCCCAGTCACCAGGAAGGAGCCACACCAACCTACAGCGACCGGTCCCCCAAAATCAAAACAACACGTGATTCCAAATAAATCCTCTCTGCTCACTTAAGCGGGCGTTTCTCCAGAGAGTAAGACAGGCCAATATTGGGACCTCGTAACGGAGGAAACCTGGGTGAACATGCACATGTGAGTAGATTCTTGTAAGGGATAACAACAAGGGGACATGTATGTATGACAGTATGTTGGTATGAATGAAGTACAAGGTCAATGAAATAGAATTAATAGGACTTTTGGGTATGTGTTAAGGTATAGATTGAAAAGGACTTTTTGGTGATCTGTTATAGTATAGATTGGATAGGATTTCAGGTGATATGTTAAGGTATAGATTGGATAGGTGAGTTATGTATTGAAATTGTCACGTATTTCTGTTTTTCTACTTTTTATAATGGAGAAAGCGAGCCTCAGCGTATAAAGACTGAGAGGTAAGGGATCCTCAGCCATAATAGGTTGAGAAGGTAGTGCCACGCAGAATTCTTTTATGACAATAAAAGCAATGGGATCCTCAGCAAGTAAAAAAAAGCTGAGAAGGTAGTACTACGAGGATATAAGGAAAAATAAGTAGCGGCTCGGTCTAAGGCATGGGCCTGGATTTTAATCAATTATCTTTGTATATTTTCTCTTGCTGTCTTTTGTGGTAAAAAAGGAAAAAAGGAGGATGAGTTGCGGTGTGTGTGAAAAAGTGGAAAAGAATAAAGGAGGGAAAAAATGGGTTGATATGTATTTTTGTTTAACAAGCAGCAGCATGCGCAGCATAGCAGTAAGGTCTAAGTGAAGCATTAGAGACACGGGCAACATTATGGGGGAAGAAACCCCAATAAGACACATGCATAAGGTCCTGCCACTGTATTGTGACATGATAGACAAATATCAAACAATGGCTATTGGAAACAAAGGAAGGGGGGGTGTCCTTCTCCTGGCCAGAACAGGGCTCCCATAACAGAAGCAGGTTAATGTCCATCTTTTTAGCAGCAAAGTATAAGGAGAAAAAATTACAAAAAAGAAAAGAGATTCTAGATCTCTGGTGATTATGCGAGGATACGCAAGATCAGGAAAATGAAAAAGAGATCCAATGTATGGGGATATACCCCGTAACGCCTAAACCTGCAGTAGGCTATACAAATCCAGTCTATAAGCCTTCAGCGGTAGAGAAAGTGTCAACAACAGGATTATCAGGATTAGCAACTTGGGGGGGGGGGGGGAGACAAGAGCTTTTGCACCTCCTCCTCCATATAACCCATCCACAAGCGCCGACATGCCCATAGCATCAGTTTAGCCAGGGGGTCCACAAGCAGATATAAACGAGTTAAGAGCATTGCGGGAAAGGTTGGTCAGGTTACAAGAACCTGCAGGAGTACCACCAGAAATAAGAGTACCAGTGCAGAAAAAAGGGGATTGGAAGTCAGGAGATTTTTCGGTTAGATTCAACCCTGGGGCAATAAGAAATGTTTGTGTCGAAAATGATGATGGGGAGAGGGTATGGACGGTCCTGTGACAAGAAATAGAACAAGCAAGGGAAAATGAGTGGGAAGATTAAGGTGGTAGAAATAATGGAGAGGCAGGGCAAGAGAGATCAAGGAGAGGAGGCGGTGATAAACCTGTCCCCGCCACAAGAGGCAGTGAGAAGGGATAGACCAAGAAATAGACCAGATTTAATGGTGATAGTACAAGATCAGAAAAATACTAAAAAGGGGGCTGAAAACAAAATAGACATGCAGGTGCCTCTCGTATATAAAGGAGTAGGGATAACAGCATGTGCCATGGCCTCAAATCGACAAACATTATTTGATAAAAGCTCTCCTCCAGCTTACAGCCTGAGCCAGTAAACGGATCTAGGAATATGAGAAACGAACAGCAGGGGTAGCTTTAGCACTAGGAGACCTTAAGGGTTTACTGGTCGCCATAGTTGGGGAGACATGGGGTAGATCTTGCAGATAATGAACATGATAGAGCAGCCTTTAATATAGTAAGGGCGAGGGTATGGGATGCCCTACGAAAGATGTACCCAGATACCCCGGACTGACGTTCTTTAATGCAGTGCGCAATGGGTGATAAGGACCCAGTTAGGTTTATTCTTAAATAACAGGAAATGTGGAGAGTTGAGACAGCAAGGCAATGGGACCAGTCGGTACCATTTCCCTATCGTAAAGAGGGAATTACCAAAAGAGGTCCAGAAGGCATTAGATAAAATTGTGGGAGTTGAAGCCAAAGGGTGGGCGGAGATACAAAGTATAATAGTCCAACATTGTAATATCAAGGAGCGGGACAGGGAGACCGCCCAGAAGCGGCAAACAAACAATGCAAAACTAGTGGAAAAGAAACTAAATAAGGTTGTCGTCTGAGCACCGGTGATGGCACCGGCTCAGGGGGAAAGGATAGGAGATACTCAACAAATTGTAAATGCCACAATGGCGGCACTATGGGGCAAAGGAGGACAGTGACAATGGGGTGGGGGGAAGTAGCCCCAACCCACCGTGGCAGTATGAAGGAGCACCAAGGGGAAGAGGGGGATTTCGAGGAGCAAGAGCAGGAGGCTTTGGCGGGATAGGGCCCCGAGGAGGAGGATTGGGAACCGCAAAGCGCTGGTATTTCTGGAGATGGGGCATTTCGCAAGGGAATCCAGGAACAGGCCTGGGATGGGATGGGATTTAATTATGGGCCATCACCTCCAGGGCAGGGATTCCAAGGGCCTCAAGGAATGGGACCCCAACAATTTGGGCGAGGGGGTCATAATCAGTTCCCTTATGGGGCTGACAGGCAAGGGCAACGTAGGCAACAACTGCAGCAGGGTAAGGGAACACCATTCAACAGGATGGCAGGGGGAACAGGCACCCCCCGTCCCAAGGAGTTACAATGGGGCCCTTGGACAAATACATATTCTGATTAGGACAGCCCACAGAGGGCACTCATGTATCCAATCCAATTGACAACTGCACACCCTGAAGAGGAGCCCTTGGTGAAGGCAGAAATAGGAAACAAGCAATTTATATTTATGGTAGATTCAGGTGCAACTAAATCATGCATTATGGAGGTAAAACTCTTAGACACGCAGGGATCCTCTAGGGCTATTTCTACGGTTCCATACACCGAGGAGCTGGATATAAAAGTGGAAGGGAAGGTAGTATGAGGCCCCCTTGCTATATTCACAGAGTTCCCCTGTTAACTTGTTGGGTAGGGATCTGCTCAGGAAACTAAATGTAACTATATCATTCAAAGATCAAGGGGGAGTGTGTTCCACTCCAGGAATGTGTGTAGCTCGAGCAATAGTAATAATCGATGCAATGGCAAGGGAGTCAGTAGTCTGTGGAGTTCCTGTGGTCCTGGACATATTTGCCAGTGGCATCAAGGTACTAGCAAAAACAGTGCCTCAAATTGTGACAAAATGTTGCTGAGTGCCCACAGATTTTATTTTCCGACCCATGGTGCCACCCGAGGTGGTGGCGGGGACAATATTGTCATTAGATTTGCAAGGACTAGTAGTGTCAGACAAGAGAGTAGACCTGGTTAAACAGATCAGGATGGGTGTAGGTGGTGCACGGTACTATGTGTAGACCCGACAGTACAATTGTAGGAAATAACTGATGAGGATTTATTGGAGGACAGTGAGCAAAATGGGGAGATCCTTTTGGAAATCTGCATCCCCTGTGATGATTTGGTGCAGTATAGGAAGGTACAGTGCCCCCCCCCATGGCAGTGGTGACCCCGTCTTTATTTTGTGAGGAGGACATGCAATATGTGCCAGCACAGTTATGGACTGTTAATCCACATGATGTTGGGTTCCTGAGAGATGTTACCCCCAGTACAGATTACGTTTAAGTCAGGAGCAGTACTTCAGAGGGTGCAGCAGTAACCATTGTCAAGGGAAACAGAGGAAGGGATAAAAGGCACCATTCAGGCTCTATTAGAGCAAGGGATCGTTGTGCCATCCACGTCCCCGGGTAATACGGCCATATACCGAGTCAAGAAAGCAACCAGGGGGTAGTTGGAGGATGATCCAGGATGTTCGTCCTCTTAATAACGTGGTGCAGAAGGAGTTTCCGGTAGTTCCAAATCTGATGACAATACTATGTAGCATTCCCAAGACAGCAACGTACTTCACAGGGGTGGATCTGAAGAATGCTTTCTTCTCAATCCCACTCCACCCTGATTCATGGCATCTCACTGCGTTTACACATGGTCAACAGCGATTCAAGCACACGAGATTGCCTGAAGGGTACTGTGAAAGTCTGAATATTCGAGTGCTGATCACACCGACTTGGGAAATATTCAGGTGACTAGCACAATCCTCCAGTATGTGGATGATCTGCTGGTATGTAGTGAAAAGGAACATCGGTGCAGTAGGGATTCTATTGCATTACTGCAATTGATGGCTCACAAAGGGTACAAGGCGGATAAAAAGAAGCTACAATACTGCCAACAGGAGGTACTATACTTGGGGCAACTTATCTCTGCAAACAGGAAGAAAATACAACCAGATACGGCGGCGGCAGTACACGCCACGCCACCCCTATGCACAGTACTGTCAAGGAAATGCAGCTGTTTTTGGGCTTATGTAATTATTGTAGGGCATGGATCCTAGATGACGCAGCCTATACAAGGCCGCTGTTCAACAGTCTCAGAGAAGGACAGGAGACAAAAAACAGTCAATTGGGCTGGACTAAAGAAATGAATAGACAATTTGAGGACTTGAAAGAAGCTATTTGCACAGCCCCTGTTTTAGCAACTCTGATGGACGGTTCATGACAGCAGTATTGACCGAAAAGAGCACAATGGTCCACAGGCCATTGGCTTATTATAGTGGGATGCTCGACTCAGTCATGCAGGGACAGTTCGCGTGCGAACAAGCACTCGCAGCGGCTACATTTGCAATATTGAAACATTCCACTATTGTCATGGGGTGCTGTTATCTTGTTTGTGAACATTCACTATTCGCCATTTTGAAAAGGTCTAAATCGACCTTGATGACGCAGAGATTCTCTGCATATGAGAATATAATATCCAAACCTCATATTCACATAGTCCGATGTAGGACAGTGAATCCCACCACATTTGTGCAGAGGAATCCACTAATGATGACCTGAAAATGCATGACTGTGCTACATGAGGGTGAAGAGGATGGTAAATCTAAAGCTAGAGACAGGGCATTGACAGAAGGAGAGATAGTATATGGTGATGGGTCTTCAACAATTTACCAGGAGACAGGACGGAGGCATGCTGTGGCAGCAGTGGTGTGCGGTAAAGGGGGGCATGGGGGAGCACGAAGTTTTGATCATGAAAAGATTACCTATGCACTAATCAGCTCAGGCAGCAGAACTTGTCGCTCTTATTGAGGCATCCAGAGCCTCTCAGGGGCAGTGTGTCGCCATCTACTCAGACTCTGCATACGTCACAACAGTGCATGAGGGTCTGTCTCGGTGGAAGAGGAGAGGGTTTCAGAGGGCAGCTGGCTCCCCAGTGCAGCATGCAAGGCTGTTGGAAGAACTGATTGAAGCCTTATCATGGCACTCCACTGTCTCCGCTGTGGCAGTCAAATGCACTGCCCATACTAATGCCATGGATGAAATCTCTAAGGGCAACGCCGTTGGAGACCAGGCGGCCAAGTTGGCTGCCTATCTCCCGGATACAATGTTAACAGAGTGTACAGTGACCACCCCTGTAGAAAGCGAGACCACAGTTCCATACACAGAATTGCCCATATCACAGTTGCAAGGGAAAGCACCTGAGGAGGGAAAGGAGCTATGGTTATGAAGGGGATGCAAACAGTCTCGCACTGATTTATTGTGGAGGCAGGAGAGTTCTGGGAAGGTGGTGATGCCCCACTCTCTGAGGCATTTGAGCAACTACATTTCCCCTCCCATAGCTCCAAACAACATATTGTGGCAGATATTCAAAAGGACTGGTTTGTGCCAAACCTCCAAGAGAGCATTTCGGAAAAAGCAATACACTGTCTTGACATACCAAAGTTTTAGCACATGGATGACATTACGGACATTAAGAGGTACATTTCCTTGCCCTATGGGGCCGTTCCGTGAATTGCATATAGATTATGCAGATATGGGGGAAGGTGCAATGGATATACCTACCTTATTGTGGTGGTTTGCCCCTTTTCAAGGTGGGTGATGTGCACACCCAGATGCAAAGTGTGCAGCAGATTTCCTGGTCAAAGAAGTGTTTCAGCGATGGGGGGTGTGCGAAGTATTGAGATCAGATAATGGCACACATTTCTTTAATGCGCTATTTAAGCATGTTGCAGCGCTATTGGGCATAAAACATCTAATGTGCTAAATTTACCATCCTCAGGCTAATGGTGTTGTGCAGAGGATCAATGGGCTTTTGAAAAGTAAACTGTCAAAATTGTGTTCCTTGATGAAGAAAAACTGCGTACACCGTTTGTACTTGGCACTCTTCAGTTTAAGCACACAGCCTAGTAAGGACCACCATTTGACACCACATGAAATAGTCACAGGCAGGCGCATGCAAACCCCCATATCCAGTGAGGAAAGCGTCAGATGGACATCAAGCAGCACCAGTACTAGGAGAGGAATCATCATCCTGGAGGGGCAAGTGTTCACCGGCTACGCTGCACTCAGTACCTACTAGTAATCCCGGGAAAACAGCTGAAGGGAAAAGAAATGCTTGTCAAGGTGCCAACAGCCACTCCAGCACCTAAAGAAGCAGGAGGATTGCAGATCACACAAGAATTTCATATGCTGCCTTAAAAACACGATTTCAACGGCTGAGAAGAAAGAAGAGATCAAACTATGTCTCAAAAGACTCTTGCGCACTGCTCAGAGGAATACCTGAGTATTGACTGTTTAGCTCAGCAGAGACTTTCTTTTCATCTTTCTTTCTCCTACGGTACAAGCAGCTGTTAGCGCCAAGTGGGTACAGATCATCCGATGGGAGCTAGGTCCGGCTCGGCAATGATAGAGAGAATGGGTTCAACGCCATCAAAGTAGAGCTCTGTGCATTGAGACTCATGGCGATGCAAAACCGCTACATGCTGGATCTGTTAACAGGAATAGCAGGAGGAGTGTGTAAAAAGTTGGCACTTTTGTACCCCCGGAGGATGCTGACAATGGGACACTATACCACGTCATTGAGGCGGTGCACAATCTAGATGTTCAAATGAAGAATGAAGGTGGAGTGCAGAACACAGATTGGCTATCGCTTGCCATTGATTGGGTCCCGTCATGGCTGGGGGACAAATTAAAAATACTGTTGCCTGTTATCGTATTCTTCGTGGTCCTCTTCTGCATGTGCCAATTGGGTCTCCGATGTTCTGTCAATGTAGTTCTTAGTAGTGCAAAGATTATGGTATCAATAGGGGGTTCTAAAACACCTTGCCATACAATAAAGAGCGAAACTCAAACTGATATTTTTGGGGTTGTAGATTTTTCAGTGGGGATGAGTTTGTTACTGTAGAGGTAATGAAAGGGGGGAATGTTGGGAAGGAACCAGGGTCCTCCCGCACCCCCAAGCGCTTTAGAGTTAGGCAAGACCTCCTTTAGGCGCCATAATGGGCTAGGGGGGAGGAGGGGCACTGGGAAGGCTCTCTCATGCAAATATAATCACATACACAGTCATGGGCAAGCACTGAAGAAGGCAGTTATTTAAACATAAGGCGCAATTAACTATTAGCTGGATAGATTTGTAATATCAGATCCTAGGCATTCTAAAATCTTAGTGCGGTAGATGAGTCAATCTCTGCCTCCCTTCCCAGAAAGAATGCAGCCTGTGAGATTCTAAAAAATGACTACAGGCGCTTCCGCAGTGTTCGTCGATAAGGCTAGCACTGTCAGCACACGAATTGACTCAACGGCTGTCTACTGTCCGTCTAGGGTCCATTGAGGCTAAAATAAAGGATTTCCATGTTCTGTGCGACAAAATGACGAATGGGACAGATAAGTATTAAGTGTGGGGGGGCAACCTACAGGGCCCAGATAACATTAGCAGGAGGAGTTAAATGTGGACAGAATGAAAAATGTTTATTAAAATGTTTTGTTTTTCCTGCGGCTAGACTTCAAGGTTTGTAAATGTCTGCAGGGATGCAGTGTGTTTCTGAATAAGGTAGCAAAATGTAGAGCAGCATGTTCTGACAAAACTGCTGACAATGAAAAAAAGAAGGCTTTGGAGCATCCCTAGTATGGAAGACGGATTGGGATGAAGTCATGCTCCATATCCAGTGACGCCACTACAGCAAAACAGGACTATATAAAGCCCTGCCTAACACCCCTTTGGCAGGAAGGAACGGAAGAGGGACAGGAGAAGAGTGTTCAGGCAGCAGAGTCCTTTGCTACCATCCTCATTATTGTAAGATTAAACTTGCTATCCTTTCAAGATAGACTTTTTGCCTTATTTCCCTAGAAGAGTGTATTTATTTTGGTGTGAGCATAATTAGCGACACCCTTACAAGATAAGGGGCCTGTGGTCGCGCCTAATAGGCAATGAGGGCAAAAGGGTGTAATAAATGTCAACTTTTTACAATCCTCTGTCAACTCAATTTGATGGTATGCTGCTGAGAGGTCAAGTGAACACACTGGCCCCACTTACACAGTTCAACATTTCCAAAATGAGGCAACGGGTATCTATCAGAATGTTCTTGTTCAGCCCATGTAAGTCCACACGCATCCGAATCTCCCCAGACTTCGACACATACTATTATGATACTCACCCACTCGAACGACTATCGGTTCCATTATCCCTTCATTAGTCAACCTGCTGATTTCTTCTTCCACCTTTATCTTTAAAGAAAACGGTATGTTTTTGCCTTTGTGTACCACTGGTTGTGCCCCTTCTTTCAATACAATACGATGCCATACCTCTTCAAACATCCTATCCATGGTGCAAACACATCTGGATATAACTCTTCCGCTGTATTCTCTTTCATCTGTATGCTCAAAACAGGTTCCACTAATGCAAGGTCCAACTTCATCTCCAACACTGCCTGGTACTGCCACCCCAAAAAGTTGACTCTTCTCTTTGCGATATAGACCTTCACTACTGCCAGTCAAGCTCTAAATTCTGTAAAGGCCTGAAAGTAACCTATCAATGGTATTTTACTGCTTTCAAATCCCCCTGGATTTTTTATATCCAGTTTACACACTTATCTTCACACCAGCTTCCTCCAGTTCCTTTGCTTTCTTAAATATTATTATTGTGTACGGTGAACAACTCTCATCCATCAACTGACTTCCATTTCACTGAAATCTTCCATGTTGCGAGCTACCATTACTCTTTCCTCATCCGGATCTTCCTCCTCGTACACACACAACACTTTTCTTTTGCGGCACATTAACGCAAAATGTCCTTTTGGGCCACATATTAAGCACATATGATATGATAGGTTACATCTTCCCAATGCTGGACAGTTCTTCGAAGACGCATAGTGTCCTACCCATCCACATCTGTAACAATTCCCTCTTTCCTGCTTCCGAGCACCTTTTTTATTCCATGCTCGATGCAGTTTGAGATTTATATCTCCTGCTATCCTTAATTGTATCTTCCTCATTCCACTTTTTTCCCCTCCAAATTTCACTTATGCCACACTCTTTTGGCACTGTCACGCTTGATTTCAAACTTCCCTTTACTACTTCTTTATTTTTCTTCATCACCTTTGCACACAACTCTGTGTTTTCTACCTTTTTAGCAACTGCCATTGTTTCTTCCAGGGAGAGGTCCCCTCATATCCACAACTGTTCCTGGATCACTGAATTGTGTTTGTGCATTATGATCTGGTCACAGACAAATTCCAGACATTAACCCTGCTCCAAACCTGCAGAACTTTGCCAGATTACATAGGGCCGTAACATACTCTTCAGTAGCTTCTCCCAATCTCTGCTTGCGCAGATAAAAATTGAACCGGTTTATAGCTGTGTTTGTTTATGGGGCATAATATGCATCCAGCTGTTTCAAAGCATAGTAATAAACATTGACATCACCACCCTCCGTCGGCGGCAGCAGCAGTGGAAATTCCCTAAATTTTCTGTCCTTCGGTACCCAGAGCATGGAGCAGCAACTACTACTTCTTCTTTTCCTCTGTAATCCCTACTTGTTCTACTGCCCCTAAATAGTTGCCCCAATATTCCTTCCAGTCCCACCCTGGTATCAGCGGTTCCATTGGGTTGGCGACAAAACATGATGGGGGTGAATTGTGATAGCCTGCATTTCCGTTTGTGCTTATTTCTGAAGTGATTACTCTCTTTCTGGTAGCATTTGTCTATAATCTCCGTCAACTCCTTGTTTGCTTTTTTTACCCCAATCAACTTACACTATTATAATCCTTTTTGTTCCGCATTGGCCCCTGTATTCTTTGATCTTCTCGATCTCCAAAGGCATATCACCTTACTTATACGTCGTCCCTACAATTGCCTCTTAGCACCTGAGGCGTAGTCTTCGCTACGCGGCATGCTCAAGGCTCACGCTTATTTCGGCTCTGAAGCCCCTCGACTGTGAGTGAAGGTCCGTCCATGAAGGGCCCTGCTGCCATCTGCTGGCCATCCGCCACTCCTCCCCTTTCTTCTCTGGCGAGGTGTCAGGGCACAGCTACAGCATTTGTTGGCTCTGCAGCGCCGTCTGTCCGCCGGGCTATCACCATTGCTGCTGCTCGTTGCCAGTATGATGTATCCACACACAGAGGCCAGTTTGGGGTATTAATGTAAGCTAGACCACCCTCCAGGCCACCACCAACCGTCAGTTCTATTTCCCCAGTAACCTTCCACCCCATTCGATCTAAGAAATCAATACAACACACTACTCCTAATCATGTGCATTCTTGTAGTGACACGAAATTATGCTGTTTTACTCTGTCATGTGATAGGAGTCTGTATCGAAACAATGTAACCTTCTTAAAACATGTGTGTTATAATTTGGTTAAGACAGGTGTATTATAATTTTGTTAAGCTCTTACAACTTTGAAAAAGAATAAAGTTGAGTGTTTAAAAAATAAACAGTGCCTCCATGGAAACGTGCCCGACGATATGGCGTTTGCCTACCTTACAGCAGAGGTTATGCACGCCAGATTATTTATCACCTTGAATCACTTGTCACAAACATATTTATGTTCCTCGACCCCAGAATTATATTTATCCTATTGGTGTTGTCAATCAGGAAATATCAAGAGTAGAGCACTGGCAGTTCATGTTCTTGTGTAACCTCTGCACGGCTACTAACGCCACCAGTTGTGTATGTATTGTGATAGAGTCACTGAGCCAGTCAATGTTTGAACGCCAAGAAATAGACAATAAGTAAATCGGTAACTGTGTTAAATAACCACAAGTTATTAACGATAAATGTAATAAATACTTTTTTAACTAATAGAAAATACCAAAAAGTTACCAAATAATGTTTTGGGGGGTCTCCCCCGCAAGCCCTGCTTCCACAGGATATAACCCTACCCCAAAACCCACACCCGTTTGAATCCCTTACCCCAACCCCCATATATATGTGTAATACAAAAGGTGGTGCTATCTCAGTATTTTCTATTCGTTCAAAAAGTTATTCATTATTTTATATTCGTTAATATCACTGGATACTGTAAATACATTTC
Source organism: Ambystoma mexicanum (assembly GCF_040938575.1). NCBI lineage: Eukaryota > Metazoa > Chordata > Amphibia > Caudata > Ambystomatidae > Ambystoma > Ambystoma mexicanum. The sequence continues at coordinate 236,167,926 of NC_090928.1, read as the reverse complement.
GTCCCTTCTAATATAATTCTGCCAAGACGGATAATTGTCTCAAAAGGTTTCCAGCACGGAAAGATTATGGTACAGTTGCATTAAAACCGACTGTGCCATTTGTCACCTTACCTGCAAGTGAAGGAAGTGACTGAATGTGTTTTTGCTCATAGGTACGCTGATGAGATCTACTGGGGATCACTACAACGTTAGGAGGTAGTCTAAAGTATTAAGCATGACGAAAAAAGGCTAAAATATACTAGAACGCCATTTTTTGAAAGTAGCCAAAAAGAGATGAAAATGTTTGTGTTCAACTGATTAGGCCTAAATCTAGACTTCAACACAATGATACATCTTTGGATAGCAGGCAGTTACTGGATGATGGAATGCTCTTTAAATAATGTTCAAATTATTTCTAAGACTAGTAAAAAGGATTCTGCTGAATAAAAAGTATGAGAAATATTGCCAAAACCTCACTAACAAAAACATAAGTCTGCTCCCTCTCATCTACTGCTAGCAAACAAAGTGTCACATTGAGCTCTTGAGCTACAATTCAAGTAAGGCAATGCTGATTCCGTAGTCATTATAAAAGCAGGGACAGAAAAAAAAAAAAGAATATTCTGTTTAAGCATCAAGCCGACATGTTACAAATAAAGGAAAATAAAAACAAAACATCCCTTAAATATACATTATTTATGGAAAGAAATCTTGGATAGGGCATGCATAGACTAAGTACACAGGTTCTTCCGTTTCAACAGCATATTACAAGGCCACGCAAAATCTTAATCCAACTAGCCCTGCAGGGCGAGTTCTTTAGTTTACATACTCGACAAGGGAAATGTAAAGGTGATGGTGAAAACATATTTACCAGTGCTTTTTGTAGAATGGTGCATGTAACCACAAACACACTTCATATTTCGTGCAATGCTGTCACCCAAAAGCCAGCCATGCAAAATGAAACTTATTTGCCATTTATTGTAACCAAAGTGTGTTTGCAGTTAATGTCAAATCTAAGTTTCAAACTTTGACATACTCGCCAGCAAGGTGGAGTACAACGCAAATGGCAATTGTCCTTCATAAAATCTACTTTCCACTGCAAGTGGGCAAGTAGATTTTCCAACTCTGACCGGGGAGTGCTGGTTTTGGATAAAAGGTGTCAAATGGACCCCAAAAGTTTAAGAAATAATGGGCACATGTTCTTACTAAAGCTCTGCTTCCTTTCTAATTGTTTCAACATGCCTGGATTTTGGGAATAGATTGTCAGAGACATTTCCTAATATATGCTAAAGGAGTACTTTTATTTGAATGAAAAGTAAAATTTGAAGGCTAAAATGACAGGTGTGAACTCTAAGGAGATCATACGCTTAGCCAATAATGCTAGAGTCCGCAGGCTTCAGCTGCCAGTAAAATCCTGGGGGTCCAAGCAACTGGCCCAAGCAAAGCCAAAAGGGGGTTATGCAATTAGTACTGCAGAACGTTGTCCTATGGTGTCAATAGCTTTTTTTCTCTTCAAGCTTTGAAAAGGCACAACTGACGTTAAAACGTCTAAAAGAACTACAAGGTAAGCTTGCTGGTGAAGAACAAAGGAAAATCGAACTACCCAAAATCCCCCTTCTTAATTTCCTTGGTGGCCATGAACTGAAAACAGGCTTGAGGATGGAGAGCAGTGGCATGAAGCTGCCAAGTGAGGGAAGGAGTAGATGGGATGTTCTGCAAAGGCAGGATGTAGTGGAAAAGAAAGGTGGGTCTGGTGTAAATAGGAGGTGGCTCTGGAAGAAAGGCACCAGAAGTCAGGGCCAACCACAGACTTACACCAGTTGATTTAGCTTGCGTTCTGGCACTCCCGAATGGATGGCTTCTTGTCCTATGGGGCTAAAAAAAACTTGCAGCGCTCAATACAGCAGAAACAGCACCAATAAAACCCCCAGGTGCCGGCAAGGAAGAGGCAATCATGAACCCTTTCACATGTAGTTGTGGGATAAGAACAGAGATGCCCGTTTTACATACACAAGAACCATTCCAGACTACTCTATAACACTATTGGCAAAAAAATCATCTTCTGGTTCTTAATGGGCCTTTTAAACATCATGTGAAAACGTTCTGCTTGGGGCCTCATAAAACAGTATGGCATTTCTGGTAAAAACCTGTTATTTAAAATATTATAGGTTATGAGTTGGGATTACATAGGATGTTTCCCACACAGTGTGCAGGTGGTTCTGTGCTGATCGAGGAAAATCCATCTAAGTCGATTTCAACCAATGTGTTTTCGTGCGATCCATTTCATCGCAATTATATGCAGGGGAGGACCACTGCAGCCCCTCCCCTTCAACCGCTCATTACCCTTACCCACCCCCTCGCATATATTTGCGGTAAAATTCGATTAAAAAAAATGTGTTGAATTCGACAAATTATTCTGCCTCGCAAACTACCTATCACGTGCAGATGAAGTACTGAATTAGGTAAATATAGGCAATTTACCAAACAGTAAATATCTGATGCAATTCAAACAGCGATTTATTTTTAGAAAAAGGGGGAGCTTTTAAAAAATATATTGTCACGCTCCCATAACGAGGCCCTAAAAATCTGGCCACTTTAAAATTTGAGGAGTGCCGTGAAATTGGCTCGCGATTAAAATCATTCAACCTCTGGCATTTGCTACCACCCAAAAGTTCATGTCAGAACTTTACGAGAGGGACAGGAAACAGCCAATTTGCACAATGTCAACATCTCTGCTAGCCCAAGTACATAGAAGGTAAACAATGCAACTTCTGTAACCCCTATAAAAGTTACAAACTGTCCATCTCTGCCAAATGATGAACATATTTAGCACTGTTGCTTCTATGTCTTTCATAAATGTGATACCCAGGGCATCTGTTTCCATAGCAAACTTTTTTATTTTAAGAAAAACTTCATGGTGAGAATCAAGATTTGCCATTTGAAAGGGTCAATAGGGATGCATGCCGATTGCACATATAAACCAAACTTAACTACAGTGAAAAATAAGAAAGAATAGTTTGCAACAAAAAAATTAAAATACTGTTTAACATCTGCCTTTCCAGATCACCAAATATAACTGATAATAAAAAAGTACCAGGGAATTCAGGTAGCTTGATTGAGCATCTAAATTCTAGTTCCGTGGCTTCCTCCAGTGAAACTAGCTAGCCGCTCCATCGGCCTGCCCCTTGCCTCAAGTACCGGGGAATTCAGGTAGCTTGATTGAGCATCTAAATTCTAGTGTCGTGGCTTCCTCCGGTAAAACTAACTAGCCGCTCCACCAGCCTGCCCCTTGCCTCAAGTGTGAAGAATCTCAACTGTTTTGGCTTCCTTCATCTCGAACCGCTGGTCAACCCTGAGCCATCTGCTTGAAACTTCACTGCAACAAGCTGCTTCTAGGGGATAGTAAGTTTTTTTTTTCGGAATGCCAAGTGTCAGCCTATAAACTCCCATGAAAAGCAAAGAGGGCAAACTGAAGCTCTGCCACTTGGCACTAAAGTTCAATGAAAGAGGGCCATCCAATGGCAATGGGCAACATGAAACAAGATTTCCTGTGATACGTTCACCATCATACCAGTTTAAAAGAAGCCTTGTGGGAGATGCGCTCCAGGAAAAACTAAAGCTAACAAAGAAAATCTTGGGTGGCCTGTTTAAAGTCACACATATGAGCTGCAAATGAAAGCCTTCCAATTATGTATGGGCCCGATTTACAATAGCGTTTTACAATGGCGCAGTGCCATTGGAAAACGCTTTGTAAATCAGCCCCATGGTTCTATTTATTTTCTGCACTGAACACCCAATTTGCATGAACCAAAATAAAAAGGAGCTTGGAGATTTTGATCTTGCTTTGTACCCTAGTGCTTGGCCAGATTAACCCAGAATACAAACAGGGGCTACTTTTAACTTCCAAGACAACTGAAGCAATACAATATACATATGTGACAATACACATGACAACTTTGTTGGCCATATGAATTGGCTAGAAATATGCACCGTAATCCTTTTTATTGTGAAAATCATAACCAGCCAATAAAAGAGATGTTATAATTTTTGGGGAAAGTGATTATTGCTAGATTTTAATTTTGAAGCTAGATTTGATACACACACATACAAACACAGCTGGATCCCTGTTCTCCAGGACTCCCTTTGTCACAGCCTATATCCAAGAGCTACGTTTAGCTCCTGCGTATCAACTCTCTATTTTGATCTCTGCACTGCCATACTGCTGCAAATTACAGTGAGGGAAAACCTACACACATGGTAGAACGTACATGCATTTCTTATTCCTTTAACAACCAGGCATTGCTGGACATTCATTTTTAAGTTCGGCCATTTGAAATAAGTGATAATGGAATTCTGCAGCACAAATGGTGCGCAAAAAGAAAGAATGTTTGATTTTAAGGGTTTCCTTATTACTCTGCCCTCAAAAATACAACTATTCTTTAGGTTATCAAGGAAGATGCTTCGGTTTATAGCGAGGGATGTTAAGTGTATGAGAATTAAAGAAAAACATGTTAACATGTAATCTCTGGCAATTTCAGAAAGGACGCCAAAATGATAGTCTTTTTCCCGTTATGCACAAGAATAAAGGAGCGGTAACGAATGCATATGTGTTCCAACAGGGCACCCGATTTGTGTAGAACTGTCAACAAAAAACGGGAAAGCCCAACAAGGACCGTTGCGCTGGAATTCTATTGAGAGCACTCCTGCCATTTCCTGCTACAAAATTTGAAACAAATATCCCCATGTGCAAAGTTCTGGCACAACAGCAGACTTGTAAATTTGTGCAAACACTCAACTAAATTTACCACATTTACAGCTAAGGCTCAAGGCTGATTTAGTGTGTTTGCTTTACTAGATGGACTTGTTAACATGTACAAATTAGCGCATTTTGAAACGGGCATCAGGAATAATCTTTCTTTTTACGTTTGAGTAAAGACAGGGTAGAATGTGAAACCTCGAGCATGGTCACCATATTATAATGTTGGGCATTGCTTCAGGGCTCGAAATTAAGATTGGATAAACAGGGGCTAAAAGCAGCTCCTGGGTATTCAGCATTAACTAGTGACCAGGAGCTACCACTGTGGAACGAGAAGCTAATACATAGCGTTACACAACTCTAACTTCCTCATGAGATGGAAACATATCATTTGTCCATTATTTATGACTCATTTTTTTTAAATGTTGCATAGATGGTCCCAAATGAAGGGGATTCGTTTGGCGTGGGAGCCAAAAAGTAACTCCTGGTAGCTGTTGTTGTCAAGCTAACAATCTCTTCTAGGCCACAGCCCAGGATCTAAATAATTCCCAGCTCCCCTCAATTTCCAACCAAGTTGCTTTTGCCAAAATGAAGATTACTGGTGTACTAGACCAATGCCAACGTTAGCTTACTGGGGAGAGGGAAGCGTGTGTAAAAATCTCTAGTTTTTAAGAGTAATTCTCATTCATACGAAACGTTTCTGTTTTTATTTTCCACTTCCTGCATACTACAATAAATTCTACCACAAATCAATGTGCGATCAAGAAATCTTCGATTGGCCATGACCCATGCTGCCTTGGCAGACTTACAAAGTATGGTGCAAGCGTAGCAATAAAATACAAGGCCTAAACCAGACCAACATGTTTGCACGATGTGCATGTGTGCGTAATAGCTATCACCGAATAACACAGTCCGATGACAGTGGCATTTAAAGTGCCCACAAACAACACATCTGACACCCAAGCATATTTCAAGAGAAAAAAGGCACAGCGAGTTCCTTCTTGGAAACAGTGGCGATCATACTTTTGTTTTGTGGGAGGGGTGTCAACAATGGCGTCTAACTATGTAAAATTGAAATGAATTCAGGGTGCTAAAGAATTGACGTCTCCGCTTGACGAGTTATTTCCGAGGGTTTTTGCTGCAACCGCCATGCATGCATGAGTGATCACTGATACATACATTCATATTTTGAAACCCCTCCCTCAAAACTACAAGAACACAAAGGGTAGGACGTTTATCTTTTTTGTAAGTGATTTTTGCTTTTACAGAAAGGAAAATACATGGTGCTCTCTCCCTGCCCTCCCACTCTGTCCCCACACACATTACAAACGGATATAAGAATGTTACTCGACCTTTCGTCCTCCCCTGCTTCGCGCTCAGAGCCGGGGCTGCGCTTGTCTAGTGCGGGGTTGGGGGGGCTGGAGAACAGGCTCTCAAAGGCCATGGCCGCGGCGGCCGCCCGCACTTCGGGGATACAAATTAAACAGAATGTTCTTTTTTTGGTACCGTCCTCCCGGGCCCGAGGGCTGGGGACTGTCACATTGTTTGCGGTTTCTTTTTTTTTTTTTCAACACAGACTCGAGGTGGCGGTTCCCACCCTCCTGCTTTTCCCGGGGCTCTACTGTTACACTGACTGCGGCTGCCTACGCAGCTCCAAGCCTTCGCCTTTTATTTACCAACTGGGCGGTAGTGGGAGGCGCGCGACCACGCCAACCGCCGCAGCCGCCCCTAGTAACCGACCAGAGGCAACAACAATCAAAATACCGCCAGCGGGGCGGCCGCCCGAGGAAGAGGGTTCGGGACGGAAAATGAACGGATGGCGAGTGATGAGGCGGTGCAGACTGCGTCATTACAGATCCGATGACCTCAACGGGTTACACAATTGAGTGAGTAAAACAAAAGAAGGACAAGTCAGACGAGAATGGTCCCCAGCCTGGATTCTCATCATTCCTTAATTCAAGAAGAAACTTCAAGGGAGGCATCAGCGTTTTTCTCGCACTACTCTAAAGCAATCCCATATTCTTTGTCTAGTACCTTAGCCAAGCTGTGTGTGCAAAAAAACAACAAATACACTTTCTTCTTTGCTTATCTAAAAACATTGAGGTACTAGAACGCGCTTGCCAATATCATCTTCAATATGTTTAAAAACTGATTAACTTCAGAAACTCATTTTCTCATTGCTCAGCTATAAATTCTTTTCAGCCCTTCCTTTTGTTTGGCATTTGATTCAAAATATTCCATTGCAAAATGTCCGATCTACTCGCTCGTAAGTGGGCATGTCTTAGATAATTGCGTCCGCTTTCTAGGTCTACGATTCTAAATATTTTCCCACCAAACTGCAGGGAGGACAAATCCCGGGGAGTTTGGGCGGGGCTTCTGTATCATACACGCCCACTGTCAGTTCCGGGGCCTATCAACATGTTAAACCCCTAAAGTGGGTGGGCCAGAAAGGTACTGTTAAACTAAAGGTTCGCAATAAGCTGGTTACTTACCGGACATCTTCATTAGGCCTGGTCATATCTTGCTCTTCACAGTCCTTACTTATGTTGTCCCGACCTCCATCTCGCGAATCCATTCGATCTTTTCATTATAGCGTGCCTCCCCTGAGAGTATAACACTCCCCGTCCTCCACAGTGCCAATTCGATACCTCGTAACACATCTTCTCAATTCACTCTCTTTAGACAGGTATCATCCGCCTTGTAAACAGCTGAATCACTCGCCAAGCCACGAATACTCCCATACACTTCAATGGGTTCTCACCCACCAAAAATAAAATGAGGCGTTTTCACCCTCCCTGACGACCGACACAAAAGGTGGAGAGCTATTAATCATTGCTCTTTTTCAAGCTGCACCAGGGCAGGTGAGGAGGGGTGCAAACACTGTGATAAGGAAGAGTTGGACTAGGAGTACTGAAGATTACTGTTAACATACATGCCAACATTTTGTAGCACCTGGGAGGGAGATTCTCTCAGCGAATGCAGGAGAATTTAATTTCAGACATTCAATTGTATTGGCATTAGAATTATTTTAGTAGGGAGACAGTAAAAAATAGCAACGTTTTTGTTAACAATATAATAGGGAATCTATGGCAAGTATGAAGGCTCGTATTATGCTTCTCTTTCTTTTATCTCAGACAACAGCATCATTGAAAAAACATGTAACTTTAAAACATGACTCCATTTCCCATAATCTTTTGCTGAATTGAGTAGTTTTACTGAACACACGTGACTTGTCTCTCTCAATCACAGTCCATCATAACAAATAACATCCCTTTATCCGGAAACGTCCTCCTCTTTCTTTGATGCTTGGAGAGCAGAGCAGATGAGTATTGTCTTAACGTTTGCTTAATGTGCTATTGCCTTGACAGTGTATTGTATGGTCTTATACTTATATCAGTAATGGTGCAACCTTAGGGGCCCTAACGCGGGTGTAGCGAAAACGGAGCGTAGATCCGTTTCCCGGCACCAGATTAGTAGCCCGATGTTGTGTGGGGTGGGCCTGGTCCAGGTCAGTCCCCGGAGCTGATGCTAAAGGAAACGGACAAAGTGTGATGCGTACCGGGTCCACCCCGCTCCAACTGGCGCATGCGCTGCGGGGACCCGCCTTTATTGGCGCAGTCTCTTAAAGGGGACATAACACTCCTCCCTTTTCATATTTTATTTCCAAAGCAACCATAAACAGAATATAGTCACATGTCCCAGAACATAGACACTTTTACTTTATCAAATGAAACATATCAAACTTAACACGTAAACATCACAGTTCAACGATACCATTTGAGGCCTTGCACTAACGGGTGCCCTGCGCCCTCAGGGACAGTCCACTTCAAAGACCTGCAGGTAGGTGGGCCGTCTGCGATGTTCTCTTGCAGGATACCTCCTTTCACCCCCTGGGTCATCGTCCGCTGAGGTCAGACCTCCTCCTTGGTCAGTAGGGTTGTCTCCCCCGTCGCTAGACGTCTGGCCCTCCTGGCTCATGTCTTCACCGGCACAGTCCATACTTCGCCACCCCTACGTGGAGCCGGTCCCCCGTCCTCGCTCGGGGCTCGACTCTGGGGACTGACCCAGCTTCCAGAAGAAGCAGAAGTTCCTGGTCACTGTCGTATTTCAGTCGATGCGGTTATCATTGATCCGTCAGTGTCCACCACTTTGAGGGGAGCGGGCTCGTGAGGCAGGGACAGTTTCCCCCGCGCATTTCTTGTTCTCACCAGCACCCGATCGCCTATCTCAAAACTGTCACTTTGCAGATTCCTGCGGTCACCCTTTCATTTGCCCTTCTCCTTCCTTCCACTACGGCGTCATCATCAAGACCCCCGGTGAGCGTGGTAGGTAGTCTGGGAGAAAGCCGCAGGGGCACCGTTGAAATAGTGCTACAGCGGGGGCTACCCCCGTAGAGCAATGAGGAGTTGTACGGTATTCCGCCAGAAACTTATATAGGGCACGTTTCTCGCACTCCCCATGCCCATGGGCTATCCATAAAACTTTGTTCAATGTCTTCATGACTCTTTCAAAGTCACCATTTGCTCTCGGCCACAGTGGCATGATTTTGCAGTGGGCAACACCGTGGTCGCGCAAATATTCTGCAAACCCTCGCCCTTGAAAGGGAGGTCTGTTGTCGGAGTAGATTTCCACTGGGAGTCCATGCATGGCAAAGATCCTCTCCAGCGCTGAGATTATGTCTTCTAGGGCTGTGGAGTCCACAAACTTGACCACTGATCGGCAAGGACCAAAAAATGGCTGTCTCGACAGGTGGACCCGAAGTCCATGTGTATCGTGCCGCATGGCACACAGCTCCTGTCCATGCACTCAATCTGGGGTTCTCGTCTGTGTGGCTGCGATGCCTGACACCACACACAGTTGTGGACTAACTCCTCCACCTGCTCTTCTAGCCCCAGGAACCACACATTCACGCACAGCCCGGCCTTGGTCTTGGCAACACCCTGGTGACCTCTGTGTGCCAGTTCCAATGCCTTTTCCAACAGGCTGGGCAGGGACAACCAATGCTTCAAGGCAACAGGTTGTACCGTGTTGTCAATGTGTAGCTGCACCAGATCTCCTACGAGCTTCCCAATTCCGGAGAACACTTTTGCGTATATGGTGAGCAACGTCTGGACGTCCTCCAGGTGTTCACCAAACGCAAAGTTCACAATGTGCAATGCCTCGGCAGCGGTGCACCCTAAAAGAGTCACCTCGCTGACTTTGGTTACAAAGAAACGGGCCTTGATCGATGTGTCCTCATGAGTGACACGAGCTACAAACGATCCCTCCAGAGGTAGCGGTTGCTTCCCGCCGAGGGTAAAGATGCAGACATTCGTCTTTCTCAGGGGTGGTGCACTCTTCAGTCGCCGGTAATGGACCTTCGCCATGACGCTCACAGAAGCGCCAGTATCTATCAACATGGGGAGTCACAGATGCGAATGACACACCTTGGCTGTTGTCTTTTGAACCTTTGTAGGACCGACATGCTTGAGATGAAGAAAACATCCTCCTCATCTTCTTCCGGCTCCTCGGGCTCATCCTCCTCAGCCGTGGGCTGTTCGACCTGGGCAACCTTGCGCTGTGCCCTCTGCAGCGCCGGTCTGGAGGATACTGGGCCTCTTGAATGCGTTGATGGTGCCGGTGCTCTGCAGACACGTGCAAAATGGTTTGCTATGCCACAACGACCGCACACATGTCCTTTCGCCGGACATTCTTTGGGGTGGGGCAGGTCATACCGGCAGTTAAGGCATTGGGGACTGTCGCCCCCCTTTTTCTTCTTTCCTGCTCCACTGCTGGCGCCTGTCGCTATTTTGGAACTGTCTCCTTCCAACCACACACGCGTCCTCCAGCTTGATCGCCTTAATCGCTGAGCACATCTTGTTGGTGCAGACATCTGCAAGCTTGTGGGAACGCCCAACCTCCAGGATGCGCGCGAGGGTGATCCCGGGCTCACACAAAATCTGGTCTCACAGTTTGATCTCGAGACAGCCCTGTATGACTTGTTGTCGTATCTCATGTTCCACGTCTGGCCAGGCACACGCCACTGACATGCAACGCAGCCTGCTGTGAAAGGCGTCGAGAGATTCACCTTCTTTCTGCACAGCAGTCCTCATGAGGATCCTCTCGTAGTCCACATTTGCCATGGGCGCAAAGTACTCCAGCAAGGGTGCTTTGGCCGCTGCGAACGAGTCATCCACCGTTTGCAGGGTCTCAAAAATACTGTGTACTGCCGGCCCGGCTAAGTACAGCATGATGGACGTCATGGTCTCGTCATCCTCTCCGGTGGCCTTGAAGAAGATATCCAGCCTCTTCACCCATGCAATCCAGTGGGTACCCCACGAAGACGGGGCACCTGAAATGTCAAACTCCTGCAATGGGGCGAGTTGCACTGATGCGCGTGTCAGCCTGGCAGCATGCAGCGCTTCTCCTTCACCTGCCATGTCCACAAGCTGTGGTGAATGTACATATATGATAGTCTCAGCTGGCGATGGTAGCTGTGGGGTCAGGGCGCACAAGCACTGACCTCCTGAGCTGCAACCCTACCCAACCATCAGCCGCCTGGGGGTGGCTGGGCTCACAGGCACTCCACTGAGGAGCCGCAAACCACAACGTTGTTGACAGTGCGTGGCGCTGAGAGAATGGTGGGGCAGGCTTTCCCAGTCCTGACACTGGTGGTGCGCAGAGCCCAGTGGTGAATAAGGGGTCCTTCCAGACAATGATGTGATGATATAATCAGGAAAAATAAGAAGAGGAAAAAAAATTGTTTTTTTTTTTGTTTTTTTGGAGCGGGTCACTTCTCCCCACATGCACGAGTCTATCCGTCGGATGCTACGGCCTTGAGGGAGACACATGGGGCCCGTGGGGGAAGCTGAAAGCCTCAGCGGGTGTAAACAAAACCTGCCGCAGGCAGGAACAGCCACTGTGTGCTGTAGAAGTGGGGAGGTTTCCCCCTCATTGCTGTGTGGGGTGGGCCTGGTCCAGTTCAGGCCCCCGAGCTGATGATAAAGGACCCAGACACAGTGTGATGCGTAACTGGCGCATGCGCCACGGGGACGTGCCTTTATTGGCGTAGAGCTGACTGCTTCTGCAATCTCTTAAAGGGGACATAACACCCGACACAGTCGTTATCTGCTAAAGCATCCAAAAAGGCGTCGGCACACAAGCTCCCAGTCTCTTCAGAAACCATTGGGAGTTATGTGGAACAGATGTACGATCCTCATATACTCGTTGCCACAAGCTTTTTTTGGAGCAGACACCTCTATAAAAGGGAATTCCAGCAACAGTAGTTCCTTCACTGTCAATCGCCACAGCCTGCACATCAGTCATATGCGGTGTGGCGATAAGCCACCAGGGGCTGCACTTCAATTCAGCTCAACAGAGCTTACGCACAGTGAGAGTGCATAGCGGTAGATTGAATCATATATTTAAAAAATAAAAAAAGAAATAAGAGAAGATATTGATTTTAGCCCAATAAAAGGGCTGAGGTTCTATTTAAAGAGGTTGCTAAACAGCAGGCTTCCTGCTGCAAGACCAATGAGTAGGGTGCCAAGGCAAAGCCCTACAGCTCCCCACAGCGTGAGTGTGGCCAGAAGGGTATCAGGAGCCCAAACTCAAGTTTTGTTGCACCACCTTGCATTCTACATATATAAGCTATGTCTGACTCAGAGGCGTCCAGCCAGGAGTTGAACCCCGAGGACTCGCTGATGGCTATGAGGTTTAAGAGAGTGTTGGGGAACTCTATGGACAGGTCCGTTTCGAACAGCAATAAGTGCAGGGCTTAAGCCCATGAAAGAAAAACTAGCACAGGTGGAAAGATGGCTGTCCGTGTCATCAGAAGGTGGCAGTAAAAAGTGGCACAAGAGAGCACATGAGAAAAAAAGCGCTAATAAAGCTTCGGTGAAAGCAGCCAAGGCGCGGAAGAGAAAAGCGACTAACAGGCCGATTGAGACAGAACAAGAACTGCTTAAGAAATAGCACAAAGCGTTCCTACAGGACGAGCGTGACTATTGCAGAAAGGATGTACGAGAAAGCTCCCCATGCTCCTCAGAGACAGAGGAAACAGAGATGTCCTCTGCTGAGCACGACAACACCGTCTTCAGACGAGAGCGACAATGACATCCAACGCACTGACATGTCAGATGCCGAATTTGCCCCCAAGGCGCTCATACAATCCAGGTCTGCAGATTGGTAGCCATAGGTGAAGACTGCAAAGTATCTAAATAAGCAACTTCGAATGCCACTAGGGAAGGAGGCACGGAACAAGCTCAAAGCTGAGTGTGCAAGACCTCATTTGGCAAATCAGATGGCACCGATGCCAATATTAAACCCCAAGATGGGAACTTTTTGGACTAAATATGGAAGGGATCCTAGTTGCCGCTCTCTGCTCCAACTTTCAGTGCTATGCGGATGACACTCAGCGAATTTTTAGGCTCCCCTCTGCCACCTCTTCTCCTTCTCTCATCTCTGACTGTCTGCTATCCAGGAGCTGTGTGCCGCCAACGATCTCTGACTTAATGCCAGTAAGGCAGAGATTCTCCTCATCGGCTCACCTGCACCCTCCTTTCCTGTCACTCTCTGGCCGGCCTCCCTTGGCCCTCTTCCTGCTCCCACCTGTAAGGCTAAAAACCTCAGGGTCGTCTTCGACTCCACACTCTCCTTTTCTCCTCACATCTCTGACGTCTCTAAGAAGTCAAACTACCAACTGCACCTCCTCAGAGGTATTCTTCCTTTCCTCTCCTTCCCCCTCACTGTCTCCAGAGCTCTGGTTCTCTCTAGGCTGAACTACTACAACAGCCTCTTTCTAAATCTGCCTGCTTCTACTCTCCACCCTCTGCAACTCATCCAGAAGAGGACTGCAAGACTTGTCCTTGGCCTCAAGCCCAGGGATCTTATCTCTACAGCACTGAAATCTCTGCATTGGCTCCCAGTGGCTGTGAAGAATAAGTTCAAGACCCTCTGCATTGTCTACAAGGCCTTCTGGGGCCTAAATACCTCCAACTCTCTCTTCGTAAATACCTTCCTACTGGAGCTCTTCGCTCTTCCCCCTCCAACTCCCTCAGGGTCAGTCACTTCTCCAAGCAACGAGTTGGTGGCAGATCTCTTTCTTCGGCTTGGGGCCTCCCTCTGGAAAAGCCTTCCTGCCTCTCTGAGACTTGAGCAGAACCATCTCCAGTTCTGGAAGCACCTCAAGACCTTCCTCTTTGCTTTTGCCTTCTCTCTTCCTCTCCCCTGCTGACTTCCTGTCAGAAACGTAACCTTACAGTCCCCCTACCAACACTTGGACACCTGCTGTCTGCACTTACCCTTGCACCTGCCACCCGTTGGCCACACTTCTTGTTATTGTTTGATCCCATGTACAGCACATCAACCCTCCCATTTCCCCTTGCCCTTTTCCCCTGCACTTGTGCAATCTCAATGTCACTTGGCGTAGTAAGATAGTTGTCTCTGTCCTCCCTCCGTCCCCCTCCTTTGCCTCGTCGCACCTTGAAACACTTGTGTATAGGCACATTATAAAGGCCATATCATATATTTTTTTTATTTTTTTATTTTATTTATTTCATACAGTTTAAAAAAACATTTGAAATGGATACATCACTCACTACACAAATTAATACTTACAGAAAATCCTTGCATTAGCATTAATAGAATAAAAAGAAAAAGAGAAGAAAAAGCGAAAAGGCTCTGTATACAAACTCTAGGCTTATTCTCAGGAAGCACTCTTCTCTGTTTCCAACTTAATCTGTAGCTTTTCTAAGTACCTCGTAAGTGCTAGGCTTAATTTTTTACAATCACTGTTGTGCATTTGGCACCACCAGTCCTCACCACTATAGGTCGTACATTTGTCCATTTCTTTCCCCAAGAAGAGTGTTCTCATATTTCTTAGGTACGGGCAAAAGAGGACTAGATGTTTTAGGTTTTCCTCATTATGATTGCAAAATATGCAGTTCGTATTTTCAGAGTGAATCATTCTTCTTTGAATCAAGATTTCCTTTGTTTCAAATAGATTCATTCTGAATTTCAGGTACAGCTTTCTCAAGCGTTTACATGGCCAAATGACCATGTATTTGGGAATTATATTGACTCCTTTAGCTTCCACCGGCAAATTGGCCATACATTCATGCTTCGATCTTTTTTCCACAGTCTTGATCCAATCCAATTGCAGCAGTTTTTTCTTTACTGCGTTTGGGTTGCCCCATAGGGTTTTTTCATCTGGTGTCAATTGTGCCAAGATGTCTTTGCATTGCTGTCTCCACATGATTAAACATGTCTTGCATTCTTGCGTTCTTTTTGGCTCCATTAGAACGTCAAAGGATGCTAGTTTCGCTTCCTCTCAAGTCTTCCTCTATATGGACAGTTTGTTCTACATTATCCTTGCGTTTAATGAGGTTAGCCCCACCTCATATAACACACAGGCGGTGGGAAAACTCAACGGTAGTTATAGAATGTGTTTCTGGAACTTACTTTTGCCTGGCCCAAATCTCGGACGAACACCCAAACATACTTTCTGCTCCGAAGGTCAAAATGGGGGTCACCTTGCTCTTGTAAAACTTTATTATCGGGACATAGGAGAATTTCCCATGTTTTTTGTGCCGGATCAAGCTGTGCGTTGTTAGCTGTTTGCAATTGCTTGCGATCTTCTTCATCATTGGGTCATCATTTATATTTGAATTTATCAGCGTCCCCAAGTATCTTGTGTATGTTACTTTGCTCAGGGCTTCGGTCCCCAATGTCCATCTCAGCTTCTTTGTCTTTGGATGTCCACCTTTTATTTTTTCGAGGACGCGTATCTCTGATTTTGCTACATTGATCTCGAGACACAAGTCCTCGGTAAACAACTTTAAAGCATTTAGCTTTCTTTGGAGGCCGATAGGTGTTAAGTCCAGATTGACCATGTCATCGGCATAGAGGGTCCAGCTGATGTGATTCCCATTTAATTTTGGGGGGAATGACACTACATCATCAAATATGGTTCCTACCTCAGAGATATAGAAATTGAAGAGGGTCGCTCCCAATGGGCACCCTTGCTTCACTCCTCGTTCTGTTTTGATGGGTTTGGTTAGGTGACCCTCGCTGTCAAGTCGAATCTGTATTTGGGTCTCCGAATAGAGTTCTTTAATGGCCTGAATGAGGCTGTGTGGACAGCCTCTCAATTTTAGTTTAGTCCACAGAGTTTCACGGTCGACTCCATCAAAGGTGTTGGCTAAATCTATAAATGCTAGGTAGATTTGTATTACCTGATTTAATGACATCTATTTTCAGCAGATTCAGGATCAGCAGATTTAAGCTGCATCCTACGCCTTTGACGAAACCTGTCTGTCGTACGTCGAAGATCTTATTTGCCTTTATCCAGTTTGACAGCTGTTTTAGGACCAGACAAGCAAATACTTTCCCTATTAGATCCAATAGGGTTATGGGCCGGTAGTTCGCTGGATTTGTGCGGTCGCCCTTTTTATAAATTGGGACTATAATACCCAATTTCCATGTTGTTGGAATACGGCCCTCTTTCGTTATGTTTTGGAAAAGTATATTGCAGAAGTCTGTCCATTCTTCGATGTTGTTTTTGAGGATGACGTTTGAGAGCCCATCTGGTCCTGCCGCTCTTGAGGAGCTGATCTTTTGTATGGTGTTCAGGATCTCCTCATGTTCAAAGACTAGATCCCATGGCAGGCTTACACTCAGGCTTGGTGAAGAGGTGTTTTTCTTTTTTTTTAAATAGATGACCAAAATGGCTTGTCCATTGGTCTTCGGTCACCATATTTGCTAGCCTGGCTTTTTGTGGGTTCTCCAACTTATTCACTATCAACCAGAAGCTTCTTGGATTGTTCTTATTCAATGCCACTAGAATTGCTTCAGCGTCTCTTTGTTCTAGGATCCCGCGATGAGCTTTGATCCAGTTGTTGTAGATGTTCTTCACTTTTTTTATTTCATGTTTTTGGTCAGGCATCGCTTTCATAGAGATTCTTCTTGTCAGAGCGCAAGTCTTTTTTTTTCCAAGCAACTTGAGGGTCAAAACTATGTCTTTGGAATGTCGGTTTATTACGAGAGTATCTTTTTGTTCTGTATACCTCCAACAGGGCCTGATATTCAATTGGATCATTCTGTTTGTCCCCCACTTTCGGTATTATCATTTCTGCCGATACGGGTATATCGTTGGATATTAGACAAAGACAATTACCTCCTGGTTCCAACGGTATCTGCATCTTCCATTGTTCTACGGTCTTCTGATGTCTCTGCCTCCATTCCATTGTTACCGCATTATGATCACTTTGTGGTGATTTGGTTACATATAGGACTTTAATTTCATGTGATATTCTTTTGGATACAAAAAAGTAGTCTAATATGGATTTTTGTTTGCCTCTTTACCAGGTTACATTCGGAGGGATGTCGCCTGTTGATGCGCCATTCATCATATGCAAGGAGCGGGTGGACATTTCCTCTAACCATGATGTGCTTTTTCTGGTCTCCTTCTCTTTAGGGTCTTTTTTGAGACTAGGTATGCTCAACAGCTTCATGTTAAAATCGCCACATAGGACAATTTGCGCTTTGGCATTTTCAATCATAATGCTATCAATAGTGTCTAGAAGTTCCTTTTCGAACTTTAGGTGCTCCACTGGGGACGGTTTCCAGTATACATTTAGCACATGCACTGTATTTGTTCTTCCATTTGACATTTCTTTGGCTTCTAGACTTGCATATTGGATGTGAGGCGAGATATTATCTTTTTCTCTTTACCAGAATTTGCTGACCAGACATTGGTCGGCCTTTCGTATCATATCATACTGTAAGTGATTTCAATCCAGCAGTCCAACTAAGTCAATGCCTAGTATGGGATGCCCAATGGAAACCCTTATTTATATATTTTTATGTCAAAAGTTCTTTTCATTCTGGATTATGTACCCTTATATAACGCCCCTCTCTTTGAATCCCCCCCGGTCTCACTGAACCAAGAAATAGGTTTGTTTTGCAAATTAAAAGATTTATTTGAAGAATTGAACAATATATAGATTATACTTTTATGAATATGAATAATATCTGAATATCACACTTACAAATATGAACAATGATCAGAAACGGGTAATATTACAATATCAACAATCTCTTTAATCAATTAGGAGTAGGAATAGGAAGAATAATGTAGCAGAGAATACTTTGTATGGGTTCAAGAAATTGCAATGATAGGAAAGAATGCAACACAGAAATAAACTTGATATGAATTTGACCAAAGACAATGTGGTCACTTTTCCCCCCTGTTGTTACTCACTTCCGCCAATATGCAATATGAAGAGATGAATGAGCGCACACAGGTATCAGGAATAACAATCAACAATTTGCAGTTTCAATCCCGATTCCCCCCCAGCAAGCTTAGAGAGAACAGGAATGATTTTAAAACAGGTCAATTGCTTTTAAATGTAATTTGAATTGAATGGGAAAAATGGTAAGAATGACTTCAATTCGCTAAATGGGATTCAGAACTAGTGAGAGTTGCTTTGGATTGGTTCAGGTCAACACTAGCAATGATTGTAGAATGATTAGCAGATGGAAAACGAAATTCAGAAGTTGAAAGCAAGAAATAGCAATTTCATGTGGTGAAATTGAGCCAAATGCAAATTCGTGGCAACTTTTCCGCATGCGGGAAACGCGATTACGGAAAAACTATAAGGAATTGGATTTGTTTGAAAGCTGAGGATGTTAGCTTCAAAATGACATTTAAATTGTGTTTCTAGGACGTACGGTTCAAACGTTAGAGAGGGTTTAATAAAGGTCGATTTTTCTCAAAAAGTCAAGATTTCAATTGAAAGATGCGCTGTTGAAGATTTGGAACAGAGATTTCTTAACACTAAAGAGTCTATGGAGCCGCAAACTACACGGCAGCCCAGCCACCTATCCAGAGGCACCTCCGGTTGGTTTCTGTCTGCACGAGACGATTGCCTTTCTCCAGAAAATATATATTAGCGTCAAGATGATTATCACTGCAATTATCAAGGATTATGTGGAGGAGAGAAGAATTTAGGATAGACAAAAAAAAAGATTCAATAATGCAGTTATAGATAGGTAAGAATCGTTGGATTGGGTTACTTAATACTAAGAGGTTGGTTATGGACAGTTCTACACTAAATACTTACAACTATGGCTTTGGAATGGAATGGGAGCGTCAAAGATCTGGACTTAACTTGCCACCGGACAGGCTTCAGGGCACCGGGACTCTGCTCTCAGCAAGGCACTCTGGTCTGCGCGGTGTCTTGGATTGGGTCTGACGGGTTCTGGGTTACAGCTCTGCTGGACTGATCTGGATCTTGGGTTCTAGCACAGTTCTTGGCCAGTAGCAGCGACAGCTCAGCCAGGCTGTTGGATCAGTTAGGTTAGGACCGTTGGAAGTTTAGGGGTTAAATCAGGTTTGCAAGATTTTTAAAGGCCTGCTGAAAAGGGTTCAGCTTTTTGGATTAGGCCTCTGCTTCAGGGTTCTAGAGTCTGGATCTGGAATCTGGTTCTGGAGTCTGAATCTTCCTGCAGGGTGCTTCGCCAGTGGATCAGTTGATGAGTGAAAAGTGTGTCTGTGGGTCCTCAACAGTCCCTATTTATCCATTTTCCAAAGTGGGTGGGAAGGCCGATTGTCTATGCCCAACCCTCTAAGGATCTGATAGGTCAGAGAATTCCCCTTCTCCTGATTTGAGAAAGGAACAGTGCGTCATGAGGTGTCATCAAGTGTCAGAGTGATGCTGCCATTTACATTCTAGGGAAGAACCTCCCCTTTGCTTTTACCCAGAAAATCAATTTTTCCCCAAAAACATATTTTCAATATGCACAACTTGTTAATAATACATATACACATCACAGATTGCCTAAGGTACGTTTCGGTCAAAATCTTATCTTCCTACGAGTTCTGGTTCATAAATGACAATTTATCGCGCTTTTGGTTGGTTACACATTTTCGGATCTGTACGATTTTTTACACATACATGCACATAACCTCTGGGCATAATCCTGTAATTTTTCATGTTCCTAGCATAATTACAATATTAAACATTTCATGGTTCAGTCTCTGAATGTCGCACAGATTCCAGATTAGTTTTAAACTGTGAGTGAATTTTTCATTTTAATTGTAACGCTTACCTGGCTCCCACGGAGGCGCTGGTCTGGTCTGGGTTGCTGTGGCCTCTTCAAGCGTGATGCGCAGAATTCAGACCACCGATTGAACAGGACCCCCAAATCATGCTTGTCTGGCCTGTAGGAATATCCTTCTGCAGATGAGAAAGGGGATTAACTGTCTGCTGAATAATGTGCTTGCTCCCCCCTTCCCTCCTTCGTTCTCCTCTGACTTCCTCCAAAACCCCCGGTTTAAGCTCACCTTATGGTTTGGAAGGATGAACTCTCCATCCTGCTTCTGGTGCAGGGGCGTGCGTTCGTCCAGTTACTTCACTGGTATTCAGAATGGCGCTGGCAAATCCACTTGACATTACTGAGCGATACGCCGTAAGTATGAAGATGCAAAAGTTCAAGTGTGAGCCTCCTTTTATGTTGTCTTTTTCTGTCCTTTAATTCAGGTGCAGAACAAAGGCGATGCGTTGAGGGGTTAAGTTGCCGGGGTAAAATCAGTTGAATTAGTGATGAGGGCGACCCGTCTAAATGTCTTTATAATTCCCCAGTAATATCTTTTGTCCTTTCTCCATAGGGGCCAGGGTGCGGTACCTGCCAGAGATGTGGCGCCGACCCGAAATGTGGAATGGCTCACCAAGAATAGCCGGTAAGTAATATGGCTGAAAATCCGGCTTTCCTCTTGTGTTCCCTTGCTCACCTTTTGTCTCTTCTTCTCTCCCTTAGGTGCGGTGCAGAGATGTGGCGACCGGCAGTGAGAGCCGCGATGGAGCTGGGCGGCATCTCGGGAACAGGTGAGTGAAGCGCGGCGCTGCAGCGAGCAACGCGGTGCTTTTAAATGGAAGTCTTCCTTCAGGAATGCTGGCGTGAAGATTCCAGATGCAGGTAAGAAGGTTGAAATAGTTCTTGGTTTTCACCTTTCTCTTCTCTTATTCCCTTACAGGTGTTCCAGGTTTGAGGCGGGCGTGGCTGGAGTCCAGGTGCAGGAGCAGACACGGTGAGCGTTCAGCTGCTGGGATGCAGAACAACGCGAAGCACGTGTGGCTGTCCGGGTGTGGCTTAAATAGCCTTGGAAGAAGTTCCAGGTGAGTATTCTTCCACAGCCCCACCCAATTAACACAATAGTTCCTTCAGAAAAATAGTCCCTCCTAAGCCTCATTTGGCTTGGTTCTTCATGCAGCATGGTCTGCATCAGGTGAGTGTGCAGCATGGTCTGCTTCAGGTAAGTGCACCAAACACTTCCCCTTATGAGCCTGGCGCCTATGGCGCCAGGACTGATGTCCAACATGAGCCTGGCGCCAACGGCGCCAGGACAGAGTCCAAAGAGCCCCTATAAAGGGCCGCTGGGCTTTTACCCAGGGGCGTGATGCCTGCTCCCGGGGGTGCTGGGCATGGCCTGGTGCTCCGGGGGTAGGCATCATGACAGCACTCACCCCTCAAGGCCCCTCCCAAGGCCGTTTCCCCAGGAGGCTTTGGTTTGTTCGGGAAATTCCGATGGAACCTTTTTACTAGCCGAGGTGCATGTACGTGGTCGCTGGGTTCCCAAGATCATTCCTGAGGCCCGTACCCCTTCCAATCAATTAGATAGAAAAGTTTTGATTTTGAGATCTTAGAGTCCAAAATGTTCTTCACCTCGAATTCAGGCTCCCCATCTATCTGGATTGGTTCTGGTGGCTTTATTAATCTGGTTCCTGGTTGCACTGGTTTCAAAAGCGACACATGAAAGACGGGATGAATCCGCATGTTAGCTGGTAGATCTAGCTTGACTGCTACTGGGTTAATTATAGCTTTGATTGAGTAAGGGCCTAAATACCTTGGATTAAAAGTCCGAGGTCCCTTGAGCGATAAGTGTTTGGTAGCCAACCATACTTGATCCCCTATTTGGTATGGAGGCGCCTCCTTGCGATGCAGATCCGCATTCTTTTTGTATTTCCCTTTCGCATGTTGTAAGTGTGCAGTAGCATCCTTGAAGGCTTGAGTAATCGTAGAATGCAAATGGTCCACTGCGGGCATTTCGAGGCTCAAAGGTGAGTCCAGGTCTGAAGTACGAGGGTGATGTCCATATAGGGTATAAAAGGGGCGCTGACCAGTTCCAGAGTGTATCGAGTTATTGTATGCATATTCAGCCACCCATAAAATGTCCTTCCAATTACCCTCCGATTGGTGCATCATACAACGTAGATTTTGTTCAAGGGTCTGGTTCGTTCTCTCCGTCTGACCATCGGTCTGTGGGTGGTGGCTGGTTGAGAGTCTTATGTCGATTTGTGCCAGTTGACAACACTTTTTCCAAAAATGAGAAACGAACTGGCTTCCCCGATCGGAGATTAGTATGGACGGGAATCCATGCAGACGGATGCCATTTTCGCGGAATTCCTTGGCAAGAACAAAAGCTGAAGGTAATCCTTTCAACGGAATAAAATGGGCCATCTTGGAAAATAAATCCACCACAACCAGAATAGTATTGTATCCATTACAAGAGGGCAGGTCCGTGATAAAATCTAGTGACAAGGTGTGCCAAGGTGCTGGTGGAATGTCTAAGGGTTGAAGAAGACCGGCGGGTTTTGTTTTTTGACCTTTGTTTTGGGCACAAACTCCACAGGACATCACAAAAGATTTAACATCCTTTCGCCAAGACGGCCACCAGAATTGTCGTTTAATTTTTTCCTCTGTTTTGGCAATGCCAGGATGTCCTTCCATCAGAGTATCGTGATGACGGGAAATAACCAGTTCTTGCAATTCCTTTTCTGGCAAAAATAAAAGTCCTTGGAAGTAAGGTAAGCCATCGTTGATTGAAAAGGCAGACCCCCTTTTGATCCAATCCTGCAAGGCTGAAGAGTCCAGGAATAGTTTTACACGTGCTTGAATGTCTTCAAGGGTTTGTAAAGTGGTTATCCCCAAGATTCTTTGTTTGGGAATTATCGGCACAGGTTCTGAGTTTGTGTCCATTTCTCCCATTCCAATTCGAGATAGCGTGTCTGCTTTGCCATTCTTACAGCCAGGACGGTAGGTGATTACAAAATCGAACTCAGCAAAGAATAAAGCCCATCGGAGCTGTCGTGAAGACTGAGTCTTGGCAGTTTTTAAATATTGTAAATTTCGGTGATCAGTGATCACGGTGATGGTATGCCTGACGCCAAGAAGATAATGCCGCCAAGCCTTAAAGGCGGACTTAATGGCTAATAATTCCTTATCGGTGATTGCATAATTTATCTCTGGCGGCGAGAATTTTCTGGACCAAAATGCTACAGGGTGCAGTTGGTTGGTTTCGGGGTCTCTCTGAGACAGGACAGCTCCCATGGTTAAGCTGGATGCATCGGTTTCGACTATATATGGGAGATCAGGACGCAGATGTTTCAAAATACGTGCGGACGTAAATTTAGCTTTTCATTCCTGAAAGGCCTGTTCAGCTTCCTTGGTCCATTCAAAACGTTTATTCTTCCGCAAGAGTGCAGTGATGGGTTGCACCACCCGTGAAAATTCTGGGATAAACCTGCGATAAAAATTGGCAAAATCAAGCATGCTTTGGACACCTTTCACCGAACTAGGTGATGGCCATTTGAGGATGGCATCCACTTTCCGTGAGTCCATTCGGACCCCTTTAGGTGTCAGGATAAATCCGAGAAATTCAACCTCGGTGGTATGGAAAACGCATTTTTCCAGCTTTGCAAACAGTTTGTGCTGGCGCAATTTCTCAAGGACGGCCCTGACATGTTTTCTGTGATCAGATTCCGAAGAGCAGTACACCAGAATGTCATCGATATACACGACAACACAGACGTCGATGAGTTCCCGAAGGACATTGTTCATGAAGAATTGGAAGGCAGCAGGCGCGTTGCACAACCCGAAAGGCATCACCTGGTATTCGAATAGTCCATATTTTGTACGGAAGGCCGTTTTCCATTTGTCGCCTTCTTTAACTCGTACCAGATGATAAGCCCCCCGGAGATCTAACTTGGTGTATATGCAAGCGTCCTTCTCCTGGTCAAGGAGTTCAGGGATCAAAGGCAGAGGGTAACGATTTTTAACAGTTATCTGGTTCAATGCGCGGTAATCGATACAAGTTCTAAGGGCGCCTTCTTTTTTTGGCACGAAGAACAAAGCCGAGGATGCCGGAGACTTTGACGGGCGAATGAAACCATTGGCTAGGTATTGATCTAAATATTGTCTCAAATGCAGATTCTCCGGCTCAGTAAGGGCATAAATCCTGCTACAAGGGGGTTGTGCACCGGGCACCAGATCGATTTGGCAATCGTACGATCTGTGAGGAGGTAACGTGTTGGCCTGTTCCTTTTGGAAGACGTCCTGAAAGTCTTTGTGTTCCGGAGGTAGTTGCATGGAGACAGAGGTTACTGATGCGGGACTGACCTTCAGATTTTCTGGGTAGCAGGTTCGTGCACACTCTAGAAAGGTTATTCTCATCGCTCGCCAATCAATTCGAGGATTATGTGTCTCTAACCAAGGGATTCCGAGTATAACCTGAAACTGTGGAGCCTTGATTACATCAAACACAACTGCATCCCGATGGCCGTCCGGACCTACAAGTGTTACCTCAGCTGTGGAATGTGTTACCGGTCCCGAGGCAATTTCGGTTCCATCGACTGTGGTGATGACATCTTTGCTTTTTTTAGGACGCAGGGGGAGGTTAATCCTGGAGACCAATTCATGATCCACGTAGTTTCCTATAGCCCCACTATCGATGTATGCCTTTATTGCATGCAAACGCTTAGGCTGTTCCGGATCTACGAGGACCATTGGCACAGTGAAATGCGAGGTCTGAGAGTTTGTTTTTAAGCACGGCAAGCGGACCCCTACGCTTGTCGGGCGGGGTCATTTCCCGATACAGAGGTTTCATGGATTTTATCAGCGGCTCCTACCATCTTCCTGGGCGGCCTTGCCGGGCAATCTCGTAGAAAGTGTCCAGAGGATCCACAATAAAGACATAAGTGCATCTGCCGTCTTCTTTCACGTTCCTTTTGCGTTAAAGGTCCTTTAACTCCTCCGATTTGAATTGGCTCTGAGGCTTCATCCCCCTTGAGATTAGCGTGGGTCTTCACTAACACCCGGGTCTCAAACTTGGACCGATCTGCTTTTCTGTTTTGCAGTCTCTGATCCAATTGGACCACTAAGTCTATATATTCTGAGCACTCTTGGGGCGGATTTACAACTTGGGCCAGGACATCTTTAAGTTCTCCGCGTAGACCTCGATAAAATAACGTGATTCTTTTATCCTCTGGCCACCCAGTTTCCACAATTAGTCTATTAAAGGTTGCAATGTAGGAAAGGAGGTCTTGATTGCCCTGTCGCAGAGATAGAAGTTCGTCATCAAGAGCCTGCCCCTGGGAGTGACGAGCAAATAACCTTTCCATGCTTGCTTGAAATCTTTGAAAATCACAAAGAATCGGGTCATCTTGAGTTACCAGTGGAACTGACCAATCGGCAGCACTGCCGCTGAGATATGACAATACAAAGGCTACTTTGGTCTGGTCATTAGGGAAGGCCCCAGGTCTGCACAGGAAATGCAAACGACACTGATTCATGAATACGGCGAATCGTTTGGGGTCCCCAGCAAAGCGTTCGGGTGGGGCCAGCGGCATGTTTACCGGTAGATTAATCTGCACCGGGTTACTGGAAAGCACAGGAGCGGGGTTCCCTCCGGAACCGGGTAACAGAGTTTGTCCAGCTTGACCTTGCAAAAGCTGTCTAGCCAGGTCATCAGCTCTTTCCTTTGTTACAATCACTTCCCTCCTGAGAGCATTAGTCTCTTGACGAGCGGCGTGTACTTCGGCCCGTAATTCCCCCAGTAGTTGGGCCAACTGGTCAGTCTCGGAGGTTTCCATAGCGCCTGGGTGGGAATTTGTAGGAAGGCTTCGCATTCTGTAATGCTCACCTGGCTCCCACGGAGGCGCTGGTCTGGTCTGGGTTGCTGTGGCCTCTTCAAGCGTGATGCGCAGATTTCGGACCACCGATTGAACAGGACCCCAAAATCTTGCTTGTCTGGGCCGTAGGAATATCCTTCTGCAGATGAGAAAGGGGATTAACTGTCTGCTGAATAATGTGCTTGCTCCCCCCTTTCCCCCTTCGTTCTCCTCTGACTTCCTCCAAAACCCCCGGTTTAAGCTCACCTTATGGTTTGGAAGGATGAACTCTCCATCCTGCTTCTGGTGCAGGGGCGCACGTTCGTCCAGTTACTTCACTGGTATTCAGAATGGCGCTGGCAAATCCACTTGACTTTACTGAGCGATACGCCGTAAGTATGAAGATGCAAAAGTTCAAGTGTGAGCCTCCTTTTATGTTGTCTTTTTCTGTCCTTTAATTCAGGTGCAGAACAAAGGCGATGCGTTGAGGGGTTAAGTTGCCGGGGTAAAATCAGGTGAGTTAGTGATGAGGGCGACCCTCTAAATGTCTTTATAATTCCCCAGTAATGTCTTTTGTCCTTTCCTCATAGGGGATGGGGTGCGGTACCTGCCAGAGATGTGGCGACAACCGGAAATGTGGAATGGCTCACCAAGAATAGCCGGTAAGTAATATGGCTGAAAATCCGGCTTTCCTCTTGTGTTCCCTTGCTCACCTTTTGTCTCTTCTTCTCTCCCTTAGGTGCGGTGCAGAGATGTGGCGACCGGCAGTGAGAGCCGCGATGGAGCCGGGCGGCATCTCGGGAACAGGTGAGTGAAGCGCGGCGCTGCAGCGAGCAACGCGGTGCTTTTAAATGAAAGTCTTCCTTCAGGAATGCTGGCATGAAGATTCCGGATGCATGTAAGAAGGTTGAAATAGTTCTTGGTTTTCACCTTTCTCTTCTCTTATTCCCTTACAGATGTTCCAGGTTCGAGGCGGGCGTGGCTGGAGTCCAGGTGCAGGAGCAGACACAGTGAGCGTTCAGCTGCTGGGATGCAGAACAACGCGAAGCACGTGTGGCTGTCCGGGTGTGGCTTAAATAGCCTTGGAAGAAGTTCCAGGTGAGTATTCTTCCACAGCCCCACCCAAGTAACAAAATAGTTCCTTCAGAAAAATAGTCCCTCCTAAGCCTCATTTGGCTTGGTTCTTCATGCAGCATGGTCTGCATCAGGTGAGTGTGCAGCATGGTCTGCTTCAGGTAAGTGCACCAAACACTTCCCCTTATGAGCTTGGCGCCTATGGCGCCAGGACTGATGTCCAACATGAGCCTGGCACCTACGCCGCCAGGACAGAGTCCAAAGAGCCCCTATAAAGGGCCGCTGGGCTTTTACCCGGAGGCGTGATGCCTGCTCCCGGGGGTGCTGGGCCTGGCCTGGTGCTCCGGGGGTAGGCATCATGACATTAATAATCTCTAAGTGTCATATTTTTGTCAGTTCGGTACAATATTTTATAAGTCTTTTCCTTAAACATATATTTAGTCCACTTTCAAATCCACATTTTCAGTCTGGCCCGCCTCCAAGATCTTGGCTGAGTCAGAGAGTCACATTGCTTGTCTTACTGCCAGAGCAGTTGTTGTCAGTCACACCCGAATTAGCATTTCCATTCAGCTCAAGGACTCCATTGTCACCACTCAAAGCAACATGCCAGAGTGCCCCTCCCAGTTCATTTCACACCAGCCTGCAAGTTTCTTAGCAGAGAGCAGGGGGAATATTCCTTTGTTGGGTAAAAGGGTGTGGAATGTCTTTGAAGCTCAGTGTAAAACTTTAACTTTTAAACACAATGGGCCTCATCACGAGTTGGGCGGTAACCGCCGGTGGTATTAGCCTTAAAGCCAAACCCCCGGCACTATTAGCGCCGGATCACGGCTTTGGCGGTAATGGAATTCCCCATTCCCCACTGAGCCCATTCGGGAATGCCCCATCCCCCATTGGACTCAATGAGGAATTTTCATGCTCTTACCGCCAGCAGATTTCCCGCCGGCGGTAATAGCGCAAATTTTTGGCGGATTTCTCCCCAGCTCAGAGCTGGGGAGAAATCCACCGAAGCCCTGATTTGGCGGACCCTTAAATCCGGCAGTAATAGCGCGACCGCCGGATTGAAGGGTTACCGCCAAACTCGTGATGAGGTCCAATGTCTGAAATTGTCTTGTCCTAAAACATAAATTACATTTTTAACAAATACATCAACCAATTTCTTACTTCAAGCCTTTTTAAAATATAGTTTGAATTGTATCCACCTCTTAGGCTTCTGATAGCAAGTCTTTCTTTGGCATAGTTTGAGTTCAATGTACAACTTTAAACATGACAGGTTTTAAAATCGCCAGCTTCTGACAGAGGTGAGTAACGGTATTACACCCTTTTTCGACAGATTTCTTTCCAGCAACCATCTTCAAAAGTGGACTTTGTTCTGATAACATATACTCCTGCTGACATTATATTTATGTGGATTCTTGAAGTAGAATGATGTTCACCACCCAACAAGGAGGTTGGTTCTTTTTGGGTGGTTTGTGAGCCATGATTTCTGCAAATGTGACAGCCAGGGACAAACAGATTTTTAAAACAGCTCTGTGTTTCTTTTGCAATGATTTTGCTCTGTGGGCAGCCAAATGATGGGTTTTGGAAGTGGTCTCCTGTGTTACCACTGACATAGGCAAAAGTGGATGGCGGCCTATTTTTCAGATTTTTACTACGCACTTTCTGGTGATTTTTAGCGAGCAGCATGCTTTCCGGCAGCCATTCTGATGTTTCTGCTGCAAGCAATGCACAGTAATGTTGCGGGGCCTGGACTAGTGGGTTGAAACATCCCACAATACATATGTTAGGAATTGCCAACTGTGCTATCTCGCAGCGAGGCGCAGGAGCTTCCTGATAAAGATGGATTCCAAACTGGCCGATTTGGCCATGTTAGAGCCAGGGGAAAAAGCAGAAGGGCTCCTATTTGCCTACGCATTTTCAAAGAGATGAGCAGAAATGTGAGTACATACACAGCCTTGATAAGGCGCAACTATCCATGAAGAAGGTCTTTAACAACAAGGTTTTCGACAGGGCTGGTCGAGGTCAGGGGCAGCTCATCAAGCAGTTTTACGCATCAAAGGTTCCACAGAGGACGTGGGGGAAACTACAGAGCCTCGGAATGGAACTCATATCCCTTCTTCCCTTCCCGTGGGAGGGGTAGAAGTGGTAGAGGACGGAGAGGACAAAAGCAGCTGCCAGCCCCAACACGTGAGCAAGAGTTTGGAACACGGGCCGATTGGGGGCAGGCTAGCGCTATGCGTAGAAAAGTGGCGCAAGCTAACTACAGATGCAAGGGTACTTCGAACAGTGGAAGATTTCCAGTTAGAGTTTCTGATACAACCTTATCGACCGTGCCCGCCTCCCCTGATCAGGTTTGCAGCGCATGGGTCATGGTTAATAGACGCAGAGGTGAAGGGTGCCATAAGAGCAGTGGTCCCATGAGAAGACGATTTTATCAGCAGTGTCTTCTTACTTCGGCGAAAGGAAATGGTCAAACCAGTGATACATTTGAAAGCGCTCAATGTGTATCTAGAGACAGGTCTACAGACATTTCAAGATGGAGGGAAGGGAATTCACCTCCTCAGAGATCAATTACAGACAGTGGACTGGCTAGTTCGTCTGGACCTCAAAGACGCGTATTTAGCATTTCCTGTGATTCCTCTGTGCAGAACAGACCTGGGAGATTTTCAGCATGCCCTTCGGTCTGTCCTCAGAGCCATGGTGCTTCACAAAACCTCTGAAGCCAGTGGTGCCAAGCTCCGTGAGGAAGGCACCAGAATGATCTTTTATCTAGACAATATGATCTTTATGTCACAGAACAAGGAACTCTTAATGACACAAGTTCAGAGAGCAGTGTCCCTCCTGCAAGGCCTGGGTTTCCTGATAAACTGGGCGAAGTCAGAGCTAGAACCACCACACAAGATGGTATTCTTAGGGTTCTATCTGAACATGGTAGCAGCGTCACTCAGCCTTCTGACACACAAGATGTAGACGATTCGCTAGGAGATCAGAATGATGCTAGCGAGAGAGGACAATTCCCTCAGGCAACTGACCAGGCTAGTGTGCCTGTTGGCCCCCTCAATCCAGGCAATATTCCCAGGTCCACTGCATTATCGAGCCCCTCAAAGGCTAAAGATACATCATTTAGGCAAGTGGCTGGGATACGACCAGCTAGTACCGATATCCGAAGATGCCAGGATGGAGATGCACTAGTGGTTAGACCACATGGAAGCCTGCAATGGGACAGTGATTTTCGGGAGTCTCCCACACGTGGTGACATGGTTGGATGCCAACAGGTCGGGCTGGGGAGCCTGATGCAGCTCAGTCACCACTGGTGGCAAGTGGCAGCCCGACGAACTCCAGATGCGCATCAATTGCTTGGAGTTGCTAGCGGGTTTGTTTGCTATCAGAGCACTAACCCGTCAGACTGTGAAGTGCTGTGTCCTTCTCCAGATGGACAATGTCTCGGCATTTAGCTACACAAATTATCTAGGCAGCATGCGATCGAGACTCTTAGTGGAGCAAGCCAAGGATTATTGGCATCTCTGTCTGGAGAGGAACAGTTCAGTGACCGCAGAATATCTGCCAAGGCTAGCCCACAAAGTGGCGCACAGGAACTCAAGGTTCTTGAGAGATGCCAGCGATTGGAGGCTGCATAGGGAGGTCTTCTCGAAAAAGTGATGAAGATGTGACATCCATGCAACACAGATCTATTTGGTACCAGGACCAACCGTCAGCTGTCGAGATTCTTCTGCTGGAGAGCAGACTGTGAGGAGCCAGACATAGGAACGAGACAAATAAGTGAAGTTTTCTCACACAACACATTTATTAAATAATAAAAGCGTGGTTCTAATGCCTATCTATCCCTTACCGAACAAGGATTTCCCTTCCTACAAAACTACGACTAAAAGAAAATTACCTAATGTCCAAAAAAATGTCTGTCCCTCACACTAAAGCATACAGCAAAAGTATACAGGAATTAATTGGCTATGTCAGCATATATTTAAACACAAAGAAAACAAGAATTATTGTGATCAGGGTTAGATCCCGTTCCCCTGGATCAATTCAGCATATGCTAAACCCAAGTTCTATTCCAGAAAAGTTATTTTCATTCGCCAAGTTCCACTCCAGGTGGAATTTACAGTTCTTTGCATTTAGTATGTCCATCCCTTGGCAAGGGGACTTTGTTAAGTCCCAAAGGATTTCTAACTTTGATGACAATTTTTAGGTATCCACTTGGCAAATCACAAAGTCTTTTTCTTCATATATCAACTTGAAAAGTAAATGACACACAGATTCCTTTCTCAGGAGACTAATTAGTTTCCACTACTTTACATCTACTTTAGTCAGGGTGGTTATACAACAGTTTATCAAAACACAGAGGTGTAATTGTAAACTCTGGTCTACCTTATTCTTCACAACCTTCTACCACATTCACAGTACTTCAGCTTTTCCTCTTCCTGGCCCACTCACCTGTCAGGACTAATCACTAATTGTCCCTTTTCTGGTATACTTCCCTGCCAGGATAAAACTCTTTTTACTACTACCCATACTTGTGGTGTGGCTTATTCAGACAAAGGAGGCAGTATAGTTCTCCTTAACAGTCAAGATTACGACCAAGAATGTGTACGGCAACTGAATGATGTAAACACATATGCTCCATTGGACACAGATCCCACAGAAGAGATAAGAAAGAATCTGGAGACACTATTGTCTAAAGCAGAAGAATTGGAATGGATCTCACACAACACAAGGAGTTCCTCATGAATCCACATCCCCGTATACCTCATTTTTACATATTACCAAAAGTGCACAAGGATCCACAAAAACCACCAGGGAGACCCATTGTAGCAGGTACCAACAGCATTCTAGAACCACTGGGAAAATATATTGACTATTTCCTACAACCCCTAATTAAAAAAACTAGCACATACATTAAGGACTCGACTCATTTTTTGCAACAATTGAGAACAATTCCATTCAATCCTAATCATATCTGTTTCACCGTAGATGTCAAGAGCCTCTACACCTCCATTCCTCATAACTTGGGCAGAGAGGCAGTAGAATGGTTATTATTACAAGAAGGTGAGATACAGTAACAGAAGGAATTTATAATGGCACTCTTGGAATTTATCAGCAACAATTCTTACTTCCAATACAAGAGCACATATTTTTTGCAAGTTGCAGGTACATCTATGGGGGCCACCATGGCACCTTCTTATGCCAATGCATTTATGTACAAATTCGAACTTGAACATGTTCTTCAGAATCCACAATGGCAAAAGAATCTGTTAATGTGGATCAGATACATAGATTACATCTTCAGCATTTGGACAAGCACAGAATCTGAACTTTTTACTTTCTTTGACTATCTCAACAGTAAAGACCCCCGGATCCAGTCTACTCACGAACATTCAAATAAAACCATACATTTTTTGGATGCAGAGATAAAGGTCACCGACTGTGAATACCGCACCACAATCTATCGCAAGAGCACCAATCGCAACAATTTACTACAAAGGTTAAGCTTCCATCAACCAAGTCTCATCAAGAATCTCCCTTACAGTCAGATGTTAAGGGTAAAAAGAATAGTCAGTGACCCTACAGAGTACCAAGAATCATTAAAAGTGATGGGGAACAAGTTTCTGGAGAGAGGGTATTCTAGAGAAGAAATAGACACAGCTGCTGTTCGCAATAGCACACAAAGTAGAAAAGAAATATTAAAATCCAATAATTAGACAGAACAAAAAACGCCATTGGTGTTTGTATCAAAATATTCAAGGCAAAGTAGTCGAATCAAATCGATAATTAAGAAACATTGGAACACCATAACCTGTGACCAAAGAATAGAACATCTTTTCAAAGAACTCCCCACTTTCGCATATCAAAGGAGCCAGAACCTTAAAGACAAATTGGTTCACACGAAACCCATGCGGAAACAAAAGTTAACAGATCGGATTGGCACTTTTCCATGTCTCATCTGCAGTAATTGCAATTATATCATCAAAGGAACAAGCATAAACCATCCACATTCTGGAACGAAGATCAAGTTGAAAGACTATGCCACTTGTGACCACAAAATATTATTTATGCCATAAAATGCCCCTGTGGGCTATACTATGTTGGCCAGACACAACGGACTGCAAATATTTGATGGAATGAACACCGTTCATGCATAAGGAACAACAAAGCGACTTCAGCAGTGGCTAGACATTGGCAAGAAAAACACCACAATTTGGCACAGATCAGATTCATAATTTTGGAAGTGGTCCAGAAATACAACAATGAAAATCTGCAAAAAAGACTAGACCAACCAGAAACATTTTGGATAGATCGGCTCAGCTCTCTGAGACCCAGGGGATTGAATGAAGGAATAAACTATATGTGCTTCTTATGAGTGAAACAACCTTTTTAAGATTGGAATTTAGAATTTTTATTGTTGATGTTGAATTTTCCTTTTTCTTTTCTTTTTTCTTTTCTTTTTTCATTTTTCATTTTTCTCCTATTATTTTAGAATGTTTTTGGGACCCCTTAAGGTGCTGCTACTTTGGGTGGGGGCCCTTACGCACGTATAATCTACCCCAGTTGATTTGAACATGCAACAACACAATGCACCTATTCATCTATACCGCAGTTAAATGAGTATGTGCATGATAGTAAATACATCACAAGCACCATGTTCCTCTTAAAAAACGGTTTGCATTGCTCGCCTATGTGAGGTTCGAGTGCAACTTGAACCCGCATTTTCTAGCAGTGTATCTCTTTAAATAACTCGCACTCACTTTCTATCCAGCATGGACTTTGGCTACTAATCACGTAAACAATAGGCTTCTCTGCCAACACAGGCAAGACATACCCATACCATCCTCCATATACTTTGATTCATTTCACAGGTACTAGGCTTTCCCTTAACGCACAGTGCTTTTGTTCTTATACAACCCTATACTACTTTAACAAGCGTCTAGTAGTCATGTTGACAGTCCCGCCTCCTGTGCTAGCACAGGGGCGGGACCCAAGGCGTACGTGCATCCACGCGACGCCTTGGTATCACCATGGCAACCAATAAATACCGCCCTTGCCATTCGCGCTTGCACTCCTGCGGCAGCGTCTGACATTGAAGGAGCGTTTCTGCTGAGTAACGGTAAGCGGATTCTTCGCGCTCAAGATCAGAACATGTTCAAAGATTGACTACATTCTGATACCTTTTCCACATAACCTTAACAGGATTGATTACTCAGACTGGTCTGGTCCATAACGAACATTAGTGTCCTATGGATTAGAAGGTACATTTGATTGTTTACACATATTTTTAAACGCTACACTAAGGACAACTAAAACAGTCCTATTGCATATCTTTGATTTTGTTTCTTGTTTCTTTTTCTTTCCACTCTGACAACCACTACTATACCGTTGGAACACTTAAACGCATCTTGGAATTGGTATGTGTGTCTATATACGTTTGATTTTGAATTGATTGTTCAATGGCTGTTCCTGCATTATGTTGAATCATTGTTTTGTAACAGTGACAGATTGGGCATATTTAAATCATTGTACGGCCCTGACGAAGGTTAAAATAACCAAAATGCATTAGCTAACGCACACAATATTATAGCCAGTATCTTTAAGCCCATCCACTTTGAATATGAGAATGAATATTCAGGAGTGATGAGAACATTAACAGATGCACAATAAATATTATATTTTTGAAAAACGACAGACTATGTCTAAATTGAATTTTTACGTAAATGCATTAATTACAGCACGGAATTGGAAGGTCCCTACTATAAGGGCAAACTGAGAGCACCAGTCTTAATAGAGTTATTTCACTCTATTTTTCTTTGTTCATATATTTTGGTCCTTATGCCATAGGACTTTCATCAGACTGGTTGCCCCAAGCTAAAACTTGATCAATGAATACAAAGCGAATTAAGATTGATTAAAACTACAGTAACATGACGTGGTGCCCACCTTCAACCTCTTTGTGTTTCCTCTTTTTGTTCACAACTTTCCACACTTAACTTCTTAATGGGGAAAGTTAAACCAACAGCATCTTCTGGAATAAGTCTTTTGACCTGAAACACAATGGGCCTATAACTTATTTCATATACAAGCTGTACAAGAGGACAATGATTCTTACATTGATTTGTTTGCCTTTGGCAATGCAGGTTGTAATTATATCCTCCTTGATCCTTTCTACAAGGAGGGCTTTTCTCCTGCTGTCTCTGATTTCATTCCATGCAACCTATTAGCTGTTGCCAATCTGAGTTACAGCTTCTAAGATTGTTGCATTAAATCTGCCTTGATATCTCTTGGCTTTGGCAATGCAGGAAATAGGGTCTCTTAGTTGGATATCCTTCATTGGTAAATTGGTATCCCTTTTGTTTTTTGTTTGTCCTTCTTTGGCTTGGGAAATGCTGGCCCATAACGTTCTCTTATTGGGCCTCTCCTTTCAAGAAAGTCACTTTCTTTAATTATTGCCCCCTTTTGGGCTGGGTAATGCGAGTTACAATATGCTTCTGTTCACCTTCTCTCTTTCATACAGTTACTTTGAGTCTGCTTGACTTTAAGCATTCAGTATTCAATATTTACTTTCTTGCGTATCAGTCGGTCAGTTTGATGTGCCCCGGGGTTATCCAGATTGGATCAACTCACTGGTTTATGCTGGCGTCTCCACCGGTCATGCTTCCTCTGTTTCGCTGCTTGTCAGTTCTTCTCTCACGTTTAACAGCTACGGTCAGCTTCCTGCTGCCTGCTATGTCTATGAACAGAGTTTATCTTGCTCCACACGTGCTCCGGTGAAGCCCTCACACCAGAACGGGATGCAGGATGCAGAGAGAGCGTCTCTCCTTTAGGACAGCTGGTCTCAAAACCGTTTCCTGCTGTGCTTCTTCTGCATCTCTTGGGCACCATGACTTCAGCCACAGTCTCTTCACGGCGTCGGCAAAGCTGCAATGCCAATATCTGCTTCTAATGCTCCTGCTGCTCTCGCCCAATTTAAAGGTCCCACTCAGGTGTGGGCTATTACAACCACTAGGCCGCCTAGTACAGTCTGGTAACTCTGGAACCCTCTTCCTCGTCCCAGTACTAAGAGCATTATGGGACTGTAAGTCCATCATTTTCTTAGTTGTATTAACCTGAAAATCTTCAATTTAACAATAAGCCGTTAAGACTGTGTAATCATTAGGGACATTATTCATAGGGTACTCCCATTCCTCCTGACCTGAGTCCCCTCCCATTTGATCCTCCCGCAGAACACCACCCCAGAGTGATTCATCGCATAACCCAGATGCAGCAGCGACGGATGCCTTTGTGCAGCCGTGGGGACCAGGAAAAGAATACGCCTTTCCTCCTTTCACCATGATCACTCATACTCTTGCATTTGTGCGCAGACACAGAGCCAGAGTGGTAATTATTACCATGTTCTGGCCGATGCAACCATGGTTCATGGACCTCCTGGATCTCTCAACAGAGATGCCGATTGAGCTGCCTCGAATGCAACAGATCCTGCAGGATCCAGCAAAGCATCTGCACCCCATGGGTCTAGACAGGTTGTTGACACTGGTAGCATGGATGATTTCCGGGGTGCCTGGAGAAAGCCAGGACTGTCAGAAGATGCTAAATGAGTCATTAGAAGGACCTGCGCCCTGGGGACCACAAAGTCATGTAAGACCGCCTGACATAGTTGGGATAGTTGGTGCGTGACAAGAGGTGCAGAACCTGTTATGGCAGATGTGGTTGCATTAGCTAATTTCTTGGCAGGCCTAGCGGCAGGGAGTGTGGTGTAGAGAACAGTCAATGTGTATAGGTCGGCAGTCTCGGCAGGCATGCCATGATTGGAGAGCTCTGGTGGGAGAGAATCCTGCGATGGGTCAGAAATGTAAAGCAGACACATTTGTGAAGGTTTTTCAAAAGATGCCATTTTATTACCTCAAAAGGTTGGATATATGACTAACTATCCCTACCCTGACAATGATTTCCATGCCTAACATAAGCTAAAGAAACGACTCTACAAAAAGGTTTCTGTCCTTCACACTTAAACATACAACAACCTAACAAGGTTATATATGGAAGTTCAACAGCAACCAATGTAACAGTTAAATTCACATAATAACCAATAATACTCCTAATCTGGGTGAATTCCCCTTCCCAGAAGAAAGCAGGATTTTGTTCAATAGTTTCAAATAAAAGTGAAGGAAATCGAGTCTTGTTCCCCTTCAGTCCTCTTTGTTCCAATTTGATAACAAAAAGTTTAAAAATTGTTTTCAACCACCAGTTCACGGGTATTCGACAACATACTTGCGACAAAGATCTTGAAACAATTCTTTTCATCAACATAGAATAGTTCCTTAGTTCATTGGTTTCAACAAAAAGGTCTTTTTCAGGATATTTCTGCATTAGTTCACAAACCCACTTGATTGACAATATTAACTACTTCTGCAGCAGTTCACACCGCACTTGCTTTAGCGATAATAATTTGTCAGGATGATTCTGTATTAATCCACAGTGTGAGGGACAAGTGTTTTGTGTGACTACGTCTGGCTACGCCTGCAAGACTTTTTGTTGTGCCCCCTTCACTTTGCTGGTGAAACTGCTGGTGAAACTGCAAGGCTACGGCTTGTAACAGCCACTTAACGCTGCAGCTCAATGCCGTTGGCTGGCCCTTTAACAAAGGAGGAGGACCTACCATTTAAATTCAGGCATACGCACGAAGTGTGAGGGACAAGTGTTTTGTGTTTGGTGAGGGGTCAAGGGGAGGAAGTGGAGTGAGCTGCCCTCGGCCACCTCCTGCCCTTCCCTCGCTGCCCACTTTCCCACTCACATTGGAAAAAATAACAGCTCTCTCCCACTGTTGCCAAAACACACAACGGCGAGTCACTGCAGCTGTTTACTACTTTACAATTTCATTCTGACAAACCAAGTACACAAAATATTTTGTTGATTTGCTAGAAGATTGACCTGTAGCATCTGCCTAAGTTAACAACCACTACAGGCTTGATCCTCCCTAGTGATGCTACTAGCTCAACCTCTGTGCTACTAGGGACCAGGAAAAGATGCCGGGCAAATTACGTTCTAGGGCAAGTAATTATAACTTAAGGAAGAATGCACCATACAAGAAGGATGTGGCGGCTATGGCCACTAGAACTAAAGCAAGTAAAACAAGTTCGCAGGTCGCCAGCTCACCTTGCAGACACGGCGGGGGGACAGAGAAATCTGCTGGCTGCATTGAATCCTTCTTCCAGGTTGAACCGGCAGTGGTACCTCCAATGGCTGCACAGCCTGAAGGTATAAATACACTATCCCTGGTTCCTCTTTCTCTGCCCAAAAATAGAAGTAACATAACAGATTCCTCCTTCACAGCTTTCAACAACAACTCGCTGCTTGCTTAATGTTACTCTTTGCAGGATACTTTGAGAACGTACAAACTGCCAGACGCTAACAATTCAGCCAAAGCAATAACTCCCACACCTGAAACAGAGATGGCTGACTTATTGGAAGTGTTGCCTGCTGGCCACAGAGGAAGACACACGTATCTCTAGTCTGGGGCAGGACACGTCAACCCGCCCAACCAAATACAAGCTCAACTGACAGTGATTCAGTTTTCCATAAAAGTCCTACTTCGACTTAGGGGAAAAATCCTGCAAGAAGTCGCTAAATTCATCCTCGCTAAAATAACAAGCACGGTTCAGTTAAAGTGCTTGATGCACTGATTGACGCTATACATTCTAACAGCGAGCACCAACCTCAAGAACCAGATGCTGTAATGCTGGATCCTCCTGAGGATACAAGTCTTAAATGTATTGGAAACATCAACCAAGAAAGTAATACTTCAACAATTTACTTAACCAGGAAGCAATGCAAGCAAATTAAATGTCGGAAGAAAACACAGCTAGAGGCAACTGAATCTCATACACTTTCAGGACCAGAACTGCAAATAGCTAATGCAGAACAACCTCAAAATTCAGGGAAAAATAAGAAGATCAAAAAGAAGACAAATGGGCCTGCAATGAGGGTGATAACAAAATGGATTACAAAGGCACAGAAGTAAAATGTAGTAGAAGACGAAGATTCTATAATCTGCGCTGATGCTCACGAACTCGACGAGGTGGAAGTTGAAGTACAAACCCCTCGCGGAGGGCTGGAATACCCAGTTAGAACTGCCTAAGTATGCTTAACTTCAGAAATCAGAAAAACGAAGGAAGATGACATATCCAGCAAAGACCCCATTTTCTTCATAACGCGGTGTAAGGAACTCATGGTGGCAACAAGTAAGACAGACACACGTGATCTCAGTTCAAGTGTGTTTATTAAACAATCAATGATCTGTGCAGGTTGGAAGAACACCTAATCCAAACCTAAATCTAAAATGGGCACAAGCGTCAACCATCAAACAAAAATATAAGGCAGTCCTAGTGGCATTGTGTCAAATAAAAGGGCCTATACTAAGAAACCTATTACCAAACCTTAGAACTAATACAAAAAGGGGTGTGCGATAGTTCTCAAGAAAAAAAAGAAATGTTCTCAAGTAATATGTCAGGATGCGGTAGCCTGGGGCTCCCTTCCAAATGTTTTGAGAACGGGGTAAGGTGGGATCTTGGAGCAGAGTACAGACTCAGGCTCCTTCAGCACCAGATGACAGTTCCAATGACAGCTCTCAGGTTTGTCGATGGACAAGTCTCGTTTCTTTTGAAAGTCTCTTGCCTTCGAGGACCTGACGTGTTCAAATAACAAAACAAACAGTGTCTTTTCCACTGGGTTTGGGTGGTGACTTTCACCCCGGGATTCCCCTCTTCTGGGCGCAAATCCCTAGAAAGTTCCTCACTGATATCAGGACCCCGGATAGCTATGTTTCTCTCGCTTTCGAGGACCTGTCAGGTTCCCAAAATAAAGTTCAAACAAATGAAAGTTTGTTTCCTGCTTTCACTTCAGGTTGAGGATTCTCACCATTGGTCCCCCTCTTCTGGGCGCTGACCCTTCTCAATTGTTAACCACAGTTCATATAGGGTGGTGGTTTCACCCCTGAGTCCCCCTCTTCTGGACACTGACCCTTCACTTTGTATTGCACAAATTATATAACAGTTCCTTTATCAATCAACTTTGGGTGATAACTTCACCCCTTGATCTCCCTCGGTCAGGCTGGGACCCCTCTTCTCTTTAGGCATTTGGGTGATGGCTTCACCGCTGGATCTCCCTCTGTCGGGATTGGACCTCTCTTCTCTTTAGCGGGATTCACTTCCCTTGTTTTCTCAATGTTGTTTTCCAACAGTTCATAGTGGACATCCCTCGGCCAGGTTCATGTCTGTCAACACACTGTTTCTTGGGACTTTAGGCCTTGCCTCTCTTCTCTGCCATCTCTCGGTCGGGTTCACTCTAGCCAACTTTACATTCACAATACTTTCAAGTCTTGCGGGATTCACGTCCCTTGCTTTCACACAGTTTGTAGATCAAAGTCTTTCGATTGTACAGGGTTTTTACAAGACCTCCTGTATGACCACTTTGACCTCTTTTGGCGGCATTCTGGTACTTGTAGTTTTGCTTGAATGGTGATCGACCAGAGTCTCTCGAGTTAGCACACATGTGGTGCCAGATTCCCTCTGTAACTGGTCTCCCCTTAACACTTTTCACAGTTCATTTAACTTGGTTCAAATTTGCCACTTTGCGATTCTCAAGCAAAACTAAGGGTGGCTCCATATACTACGGGAACTGGAAGGAGCAGTAAGACATGAACTGCAAAAAAGTGTTCCCGTGTAAAACATTTGAAGTATAGTGAAGAACTTATTCAGCATTAGGGTATCCTATAGGATTTAATCATCTAGTTCATTGTGTACATGGTATATATACAAATGTGTGATTTAATTGGTAAACAATATGTTAAATAGATCCACCAGTAGTAGAATCAATGATTTTTTTGTATTTATTAGTTTACAAAAGTCAAGAATTAAATAAATATTTGAACATTTCTAGTTAAGCAGAATGAAAGCAACAACTTAAGCTAGACATGATACAGAAAATGAACAATGCTCATACTTTCAACAGTCAATTTAAGGACAAAAACAACTAAAATAAAAATCTGATACACATGAGGGCTGAAAATGAAAAATAAAGAACTTAAAGCACGGGTAACAATTTTCAACTTGAAACCCAAATAGCAATTCGGATGCAAACACTCTTGCACAGTTGCTAGCTTGCCCTGACTAACACTAATATATAAGCATGAGTTTACATCTGTTTTCTCCAATGGGCATAAATCAGCCAGTTTTGGATTATATTGAACGTGTTGCCGGGGGCTAGTAAGTAGAACCAAATTAAAGAGTCATCATTATTTGAGATTATGTTGCTGGCATGATGCCGGGAAGAGGCTGTTGATTGAAACCAAATTGAAGAGTCGTCTACGCCAACCGCTGTTGTCAAGAAATAGACTAATGGTTTAACGTTAGCTTGATGCGCCAACCGCTATTGTGATAACACAAGTATACCAGGAATTGGACACGAGCATGAGTGGCACATTTGGCATTTCGGTGAAGTATGTAATAGACAACCACCTTCATCAGGAAGAACTGTCTCTGTTCAGCCCCTATAACAATACACACTTAAGTACAACATGATGTATTGAAACCAAACATGGGAAAAATGTCTAAAAAAAACAATTCAGTACATGTACCATGTACCGAACAACATATGGATTGCTACCATGTGCAGCGGAGCGAGGGAATCCAGAGTGGGCTACCATAGGGGCATGCATGGTTACCCGAAACACCCACCGAAAAGATGTGACAAAAGGAAAAAGAATAGAAAGAGAGTCACTGAAAAGTGAGTGTTATAAGTTGAGAATGAGTCTGTAAAACAGATCTCTGTGCTGAGTTATGCAGTATAATTGTTACGCTCACCTGGTCTCTGCGGAGGCGTTAGGGCACGGTTGCAGCCCTCCCGGGGATGAGGTTGCTCAGGTCCGACTTCACCCTCTGCGCTTATGTGGTGACTGATGGTAATAGGTGATGCTGCTCGGGACTCCTCCTGTCTGGAGAATAGGGGGCGTGAGTATGCCAGCTTGCGCGCCTGATCCCCTTCCAAACCCCTTCTCCCAAACCGTGGTACCCGTGGGATGCGCTGTCCCTTGGAAAGCTCACCCGTTGATTAGTTTTGGCGAGCACTCCGTCCTGCTGCTTCTGGCAAGGGCGCTTGTATGATCTGGACCGAGTTCCTTCACTGGTCCCTTGCACGTGGTACTCCAGTCCTGCTGCGACTAAGCCACTATACTTCAGGTAAGTGTTCCTGTTTGCATGTGTCTTTCCTCGTCTGTTTTTGTTGTACTGTAAAGTTTGTGTCATGATCTCTGCTTCCAAAAGGTCAGGGTTTTCCCAACTCCATTGGAAGCAGATTCATAACCCAGGTTCCGAGTGCCAACCAGTCCCAATTGGGACCTTTTGGACCCAGTCCTGGCGCCAGTGGCACCAGGCTCATAAATATGCCCAGTCCCAGCGCTGGAAGCGCCGGGCTCATAATGCTTGGGTGGACTTACCTGCAGCAGACCATGCTGCTTACTTGCCTGCCAGTTGAGCCTCTGATCCTCTTCTGTTTGGAACTACTTTTCCTGTTGGGTGGGGCAGGAGCCACTCCCTAGGTTCAGAACACCGGAACTCTTCTGGAAAGCAGGAACGCTTTTCTTACCTAGGCGTGGCTGTGGAAGGAGACACCTAAGCACTACAGGAGGCTATTTAAACCACACCCGATGGATGAATCTTGCTTTGCATTATTCTGCATCCTCTGCAGCAGAACGCTCATCGTGTCTTCTGCATCTGATCCTGGGCCTAAGGAAAAAGGCTTACCATCCTGAATCCAGTCTTCAGCAACACCTATAAAGGCAAGAAAGAACAGGTTAGCATTACGGTCTTCAGTGACAGCTCTTCACTTACCTGGGCCATCGGCTGTCACCAACGCCTCGCGCTGCATTCTGAAAGACAAAGGCTTACCTACTCTTCGTGCGCTCCGGAGGTCTTCACACTGCATTCCGGCATCTGAAAGACAAAAGCTTACCAACTCTTCGCACGCTCCGGAGGCCTTCGGCGCTGCATCCCGCATCTGAAAGACAAAACAAGGTGCGTTTAAAGACATTGGGGAACTTTAATACTCACGTGCCATTACTCCTTTCCACATCTAACCCAGTGGGTATTCCGGCACCCTGCAGCCGCTCCGAACTTGTACCTGCAAAATAAAAAGACAGTTAGAGCGCATCGTGAAGCAGGCAAAAAGCGCTTACTTACGTGCTTCCAGGCGCTTCTATTCATCACACGGGCTCCATCTTCAACTCACTTCAGCCCGTCATCCACCATCGCCGGAACCCTGCAAAACAAGAGACATCATTACTAAAGACTTTAAAGACATTAGAATTACTCGAAACTTACCGTTCGTGCAGTAAACGACGGACAGCAGTCGTCTGAAGTCAAGAGGCCTGCTCCCCTTATCCAGTGAAGAAACTGGTTACAGCACCCTGCCCCGAGGCAGATGGAGAGCACGGCGTTCACTTACCTAAGACATCTTACCCTTCGAGTCAAACATACAGTGCACAGAGGTCCAGCCCAAAGAGCCAGCCGTGTGTTACACATCACCTTTGAAGATACGGTATACGCCCAGTCAAGACCGGCGCCTCTACGGGAATCAGGTGAGCGTTACAGAATGCAAAGCCTACCACAAAACTCCCGTCCAGGCGCTATGGAAACCTCGGATACCGACCAACTAGCCCAGTTACTTGGGGAACTAAGGGCAGAAGTGCATGCAACCCGTCAGGAAACGAACGCTCTAAGAAGGGAACTGATTATTTCCAAGGAGCGAACAGATGATCTCGCTAGACAATTGCTACAGTCACAAGCCGGACAGACCCCGTTACCCGCATCTGGGGGAAATCTTCCTTCTACATCCTCTATGAATCCAGTGCAGATCAACCTACCTGGGAATGTACCTCTGGCTCCGCCCGAACGATTTTCTGATGACCCAAAGAGGTTTGCAGTATTTATCAATCAGTGCCGGTTGCATTTCTTATGCCGGCCAGCAGCCTTTCCAACTGATCAAGCTAAAGTAGCTTTCGTGCTTTCGTACCTTAGTGGCAATGCGGCAGACTGGTCGATCCCTCTAGTAAATCAAGATGATCCGATCCTCCATGATTTTCAAGCTTTTCAGCTCAGTATGGAAAAACTGTTCGCAAGACATTCACAGGGGCAGGCCTTGGACAATGAGCTTCTTTCGTTGCGACAAGGTAATCAAGACCTTTTGGCTTATATTGCGTCTTTCAACAGACTGATAGTGGAAACTCAATGGCCTGAGGACAAAAGGATTACGCTGTTTTATAGAGGTCTACGTGGAGAGCTCAAAGATGTGTTAGCCCAAGTAGTGAATCCCCCACAAGATTGTTCGGACTATATAGACTTAGTCGTTCAAATAGATCACAGACTGCAGAACAGGAAGGCCGATCGTTCCAAGTTTGATGCTCGAGTATTTTCCAAACCGCCAACTCCTTCCAAAGGAGTAGACTCCGGGGAACCCATGCAAATAGGGGGTCTGAAAGGTCCTCTAACACAAAAGGAGCGGGAAAGGAGAAAACAGTTGCAATTATGCCTCTATTGCGGAAACTCAGGGCACTTTCTTCGAGACTGTCCGGTGAAACCTGCTAAGAAGGCAGTAGGAGCTGCAGTTACCAAAGTTACAAACTCTGAGCAGGGAAACGACCTCGCCCGACAAGAATAGAGGTCCTCTTGCCGAGCGTGAAAACCAGTTCCGTGACCTCGCATTTCGTGATACCTATGGTCCTCATTAGCCCTGATAATCCGGATCGATTACATGCAATTGAAGCTTACGTCGACAGCGGTGCCATCGGCAATTATGTGGATCATGAAATGGTTTTGAGGATGAATCTAACTCTTTGTCCCAAGGCTGTAAAGGACGAAAGGACGTCATTACTACGGTGGATGGTACGGAGATAGCCTCCGGCCCAGTAACGCATACCACTCAAGAAGTGACGCTAATAAGTCAAGATGGACACCATGAGAAGATCGTGTTCGATGTGATCAAGGCCCCTCAGTTTCAGATTATTCTAGGAATACCTTGGTTAGAGAAACACAATCCTCTGATCGATTGGCGAGCAAGAACGGTCCAGTTTCCAGAATGTGTCTCTACTTGTCACCCTCCACCTGGTGTTGCACTGGCAGCAATTTCTTCAGAGACTCCCTAGTTACCTCCCGAATACCTAGAATACCAAGATGTTTTCCGGAAGGATCAGGCTAACTCTCTA
Organism: Ambystoma mexicanum; assembly: GCF_040938575.1. Classification (NCBI taxonomy): domain Eukaryota; kingdom Metazoa; phylum Chordata; class Amphibia; order Caudata; family Ambystomatidae; genus Ambystoma; species Ambystoma mexicanum. The sequence continues at coordinate 236,122,937 of NC_090928.1, read as the reverse complement.
CCTCCTCATAGGTCTTATGACTGCCAGATCGACCTGATACCTGGATCTACTCCTCCTTGTAGTAGAATTTATGCCCTCACCGAGCCTGAGAACCTTCACCTTCGACAATACCTGGATCAATACCTGGCAAGTGGGTTTATTCGTCCTTCCAAGTCCCCTGCTTCTTCAGCTTTGTTCTTCGTTCCAAAAAAGGAAGGAGACCTTAGAACTTGTATAGATTATCGCTCCCTGAACCAGATCACCGTTAAGAATAGATATCCGTTACCTTTGATCCCTGAACTCCTGGACCAAGTCAGAAAAGCATGCATGTATACAAAGCTGGATCTTAGAGGAGCTTACCACTTGGTACGAGTAAAAGAGGGCGATGAATGGAAGACGGCCTTCCGCACCAAGTATGGGCTATTTGAATATCAGGTCATGCCCTTCGGACTTTGCAATGCCCCGGCCGCCTTTCAATATTTTATGAACGATGTCCTCAGAGAGCTCATAGATGTGTGTGTTGTTGTTTACATTGACGACATCCTCGTTTATTCTTCATCGGAATCTGAACATCGGAAACACGTGAAAATGGTCCTCGAAATATTGCGTCAACACAAACTTTACGCTAAGTTGGAAAAATGTGTTTTCAACGTGACTGAAGTTGAATTCTTGGGATTCATATTATCACCTGGCGGAGTGCGTATGGATTCAAAGAAGGTCGATGCAGTTCTCAAATGGCCATCACCATCCTCCGTAAAAGGTGTGCAAAGCATGTTAGGCTTCGCTAACTTTTACCGCAGGTTTATCCCCGAATTCTCTCGGATAGTCCAGCCCATCACTGCCTTGTTAAAGAAAAACAAACGTTTTGAATGGTCTACCAAGGCGGAACAAGCTTTCCAGGATTTGAAGACTAAATTTATCTCTGCACCAATCTTAAAACACCCTCGCCCCGAACTCCCCTACATCGTGGAAACTGATGCTTCAAGCCTTGCCATGGGGGCAGTTCTATCACAAAAGGACCCGGTAACCAATTAGTTGCATCCCGTGGCATTTTGGTCCCGCAAATTCTCGCCTCCTGAAATCAATTACACGATTACTGACAAGGAACTTCTGGCTATCAAGTCTGCCTTTAAGGCTTTGCGGCATTAACTGCTGGGGGCCCGACACACCGTTACTGTGATTACGGATCACCGAAACCTGCAATATTTGAAAACCGCAAAAGCCCAATCCTCTAGACAACTCCGTTGGGCATTATTCTTTGCCGAGTTTGACTTCATAATTACCTATCGACCTGGTACAAAAAACAGTAAAGCTGATGCCCTTTCTCGGATGGGAGTGGAAGAACACTTGATCAACCCTAAACCTGTACCAATCATTCCCGAACAAAGAATTCTGGGTGTAATCGCCACACAATCCATAGAGGACGTTAAGGATAAAGCCAGGCAACTTGTAACTCCAGCAGACATACAGAATTGGCATCTGCAAGGAAAGGACTTTGCAGTAAAGGACAACTTATTGTATTTCCAAGAACGATTATACCTACCCAGCACAGATTTACAGAAAGAAGTAATCTCTTGTTATCACGATTCTTTAATGGAAGGACATCCCGGTATAGCCAAGACCTCAGAAAAGATCAAGCGCTACTTCTGGTGGCCGTCTTGGAAAAAAGATATCAGAGACTTTATAATGTCCTGTGGAGTATGCGCCCAAAACAAGAGTCAAAAGGAAAGACCAGCAGGCCTCTTACGCCCTATTGACATCCCACCTCGCCCTTGGCATACGCTTTCTATGGACTTCATCACCGATCTACCTCCATGCTCCGGATACAATACGATTCTAGTAATCGTGGACTTATTCTCCAAGATGGCGCATTTCATTCCGCTCAAAGGCTTGCCAACAGCAGCAACTCTGGCCCGAGAATTTCTCGAAAACATCGTCCGACTGCACGGTTTTCCTTCGGTTCTAATTTCGGATCGAGGTAGTCAATTTATTTCTCATTTCTGGCGAAGTTGCTGTCGGTCGGCTCAAATTGATGTGAGACTATCGACCAGCCACCACCCTCAGACCGACGGACAAACCGAGAGGACCAATCAAACTCTGGAACAGTATTTACGCTGCATGCTGCAACAAACTGAGAAAACTTGGAAAGACATCCTTTGGATAGCCGAATATGCCTACAATAACTCTGTCCATTCGGGAACTGGGAAAACCCCGTTTTTTCTTTTGTACGGCAGTCACCCTCGAACCTCGGAGTTGGATCCCCTCCAAGATCTTGAAACACCAGCAGTAGACTACCTGCATTCTACAATCACCCAAGCCTTTAAGGAAGCTGTTTCTCACCTTCAAAGGGCTAAAGAACAATACAAGAAAGGAGCAGATCAACATCGGAAGGAAGCCCCTCAATATCGAGTAGGGGATCAAGTCTGGTTATCCACCAAATATCTACCTCTAAAAGGGCCACGCACATTCAACCCAAGATACCTTGGTCCCTATTCCATCACTACCATAGTAAACCCAGTAGCGGTCAAGTTGGACTTGCCCCCGCACATGAAGATACATCCGGTCTTCCACGTCTCTCTATTAAAACCCGTGCAACCTCAAACCCGACTAACTAAATCTCCAAAACCTATCTTAGTTGATGGGGAACTCGAGTTTGAAGTCAAAAGCATTCTGGACTCCAAGATCTCCAAATCTAAACTATTTTACCTAATTGACTGGAAAGGCTACGGCCCCCAAGAGAGATCCTGGGAACCTGCTGAATATGTCCACGCTCCTCGCCTAATCAAAAGATTTCACCGAACATTTCCTGACAAGCCAAAACCCCCGGAGAAGCCCAGTTTGGGAGGGGCCTTGAGGGGGGGTACTGTCATGATCTCTGCTTCCAAAAGGTCAGGGTTTTCCCAACTCCCTTGGAAGCAGATTCATAACCCAGGTTCCGAGTGCCAACCAGTCCCAATTGGGACCTTTTGGACCCAGCCCTGGCGCCAGTGGCACCAGGCTCATAAATATGCCCAGTCCCAGCCCTGGAAGCGCCGGGCTCATAATGCTTGGGTGGACTTACCTGCAGCAGACCATGCTGCTTACTTGCCTGCCAGTTGAGCCTCTGATCCTCTTCTGTTTGGAACTACTTTTCCTGTTGGGTGGGGCAGGAGCCACTCCCTAGGTTCAGAACACTGGAACTCTTCTGGAAAGCAGGAACTCTTTTCTTACCTAGGCGTGGCTGTGGAAGGAGACACCTAAGCACTACAGGAGGCTATTTAAACCACACCCGATGGATGAATCTTGCTTTGCATTATTCTGCATCCTCTGCAGCAGAACGCTCATCGTGTCTTCTGCATCTGATCCTGGGCCTGAGGAAAAAGGCTTACCATCCTGAATCCAGTCTTCAGCAACACCTATAAAGGCAAGAAAGAACAGGTTAGCATTACGGTCTTCAGTGACAGCTCTTCACTTACCTGGGCCATCGGCTGTCACCAACGCCTCGCGCTGCATTCTGAAAGACAAAGGCTTACCTACTCTTCGTGCGCTCCGGAGGTCTTCACACTGCATTCCGGCATCTGAAAGACAAAAGCTTACCAACTCTTCGCACGCTCCGGAGGCCTTCGGCGCTGCATCCCGCATCTGAAAGACAAAACAAGGTGCGTTTAAAGACATTGGGGAACTTTAATACTCACGTGCCATTACTCCTTTCCACATCTAACCCAGTGGGTATTCCGGCACCCTGCAGCCGCTCCGAACTTGTACCTGCAAAATAAAAAGACAGTTAGAGCGCATCGTGAAGCAGGCAAAAAGCGCTTACTTACGTGCTTCCAGGCGCTTCTATTCATCACACGGGCTCCATCTTCAACTCACTTCAGCCCGTCATCCACCATCGCCGGAACCCTGCAAAACAAGAGACATCATTACTAAAGACTTTAAAGACATTAGAATTACTCGAAACTTACCGTTCGTGCAGTAAACGACGGACAGCAGTCGTCTGAAGTCAAGAGGCCTGCTCCCCTTATCCAGTGAAGAAACTGGTTACAGCACCCTGCCCCGAGGCAGATGGAGAGCACGGCGTTAACTTACCTAAGACATCTTACCCTTCGAGTCAAACATACAGTGCACAGAGGTCCAGCCCAAAGAGCCAGCCGTGTGTTACACATCACCTTTGAAGATACGGTATACGCCCAGTCAAGACCGGCGCCTCTACGGGAATCAGGTGAGCGTTACAGAATGCAAAGCCTACCACAAAACTCCCGTCCAGGCGCTATGGAAACCTCGGATACCGACCAACTAGCCCAGTTACTTGGGGAACTAAGGGCAGAAGTGCATGCAACCCGTCAGGAAACGAACGCTCTAAGAAGGGAACTGATTATTTCCAAGGAGCGAACAGATGATCTCGCTAGACAATTGCTACAGTCACAAGCCGGACAGACCCCGTTACCCGCATCTGGGGGAAATCTTCCTTCTACATCCTCTATGAATCCAGTGCAGATCAACCTACCTGGGAATGTACCTCTGGCTCCGCCCGAACGATTTTCTGATGACCCAAAGAGGTTTGCAGTATTTATCAATCAGTGCCGGTTGCATTTCTTATGCCGGCCAGCAGCCTTTCCAACTGATCAAGCTAAAGTAGCTTTCGTGCTTTCGTACCTTAGTGGCAATGCGGCAGACTGGTCGATCCCTCTAGTAAATCAAGATGATCCGATCCTCCATGATTTTCAAGCTTTTCAGCTCAGTATGGAAAAACTGTTCGCAAGACATTCACAGGGGCAGGCCTTGGACAATGAGCTTCTTTCGTTGCGACAAGGTAATCAAGACCTTTTGGCTTATATTGCGTCTTTCAACAGACTGATAGTGGAAACTCAATGGCCTGAGGACAAAAGGATTACGCTGTTTTATAGAGGTCTACGTGGAGAGCTCAAAGATGTGTTAGCCCAAGTAGTGAATCCCCCACAAGATTGTTCGGACTATATAGACTTAGTCGTTCAAATAGATCACAGACTGCAGAACAGGAAGGCCGATCGTTCCAAGTTTGATGCTCGAGTATTTTCCAAACCGCCAACTCCTTCCAAAGGAGTAGACTCCGGGGAACCCATGCAAATAGGGGGTCTGAAAGGTCCTCTAACACAAAAGGAGCGGGAAAGGAGAAAACAGTTGCAATTATGCCTCTATTGCGGAAACTCAGGGCACTTTCTTCGAGACTGTCCGGTGAAACCTGCTAAGAAGGCAGTAGGAGCTGCAGTTACCAAAGTTACAAACTCTGAGCAGGGAAACGACCTCGCCCGACAAGAATAGAGGTCCTCTTGCCGAGCGTGAAAACCAGTTCCGTGACCTCGCATTTCGTGATACCTATGGTCCTCATTAGCCCTGATAATCCGGATCGATTACATGCAATTGAAGCTTACGTCGACAGCGGTGCCATCGGCAATTATGTCGATCATGAAATGGTTTTGAGGATGAATCTAACTCTTTGTCCCAAGGCTGTAAAGGACGAAAGGACGTCATTACTATGGTGGATGGTACGGAGATAGCCTCCGGCCCAGTAACGCATACCACTCAAGAAGTGACGCTAATAAGTCAAGATGGACACCATGAGAAGATCGTGTTCGATGTGATCAAGGCCCCTCAGTTTCAGATTATTCTAGGAATACCTTGGTTAGAGAAACACAATCCTCTGATCGATTGGCGAGCAAGAACGGTCCAGTTTCCAGAATGTGTCTCTACTTGTCACCCTCCACCTGGTGTTGCACTGGCAGCAATTTCTTCAGAGACTCCCTAGTTACCTCCCGAATACCTAGAATACCAAGATGTTTTCCGGAAGGATCAGGCTAACTCTCTACCTCCTCATAGGTCTTATGACTGCCAGATCGACCTGATACCTGGATCTACTCCTCCTTGTAGTAGAATTTATGCCCTCACCGAGCCTGAGAACCTTCACCTTCGACAATACCTGGATCAATACCTGGCAAGTGGGTTTATTCGTCCTTCCAAGTCCCCTGCTTCTTCAGCTTTGTTCTTCGTTCCAAAAAAGGAAGGAGACCTTAGAACTTGTATAGATTATCGCTCCCTGAACCAGATCACCGTTAAGAATAGATATCCGTTACCTTTGATCCCTGAACTCCTGGACCAAGTCAGAAAAGCATGCATATATACAAAGCTGGATCTTAGAGGAGCTTACCACTTGGTACGAGTAAAAGAGGGCGATGAATGGAAGACGGCCTTCCGCACCAAGTATGGGCTATTTGAATATCAGGTCATGCCCTTCGGACTTTGCAATGCCCCGGCCGCCTTTCAATATTTTATGAACGATGTCCTCAGAGAGCTCATAGATGTGTGTGTTGTTGTTTACATTGACGACATCCTTGTTTATTCTTCATCGGAATCTGAACATCGGAAACACGTGAAAATGGTCCTCGAAAGATTGCGTCAACACAAACTTTACGCTAAGTTGGAAAAATGTGTTTTCAACGTGACTGAAGTTGAATTCTTGGGATTCATATTATCACATGGCGGAGTGCGTATGGATTCAAAGAAGGTCGATGCAGTTCTCAAATGGCCATCACCATCCTCCGTAAAAGGTGTGCAAAGCATGTTAGGCTTCGCTAACTTTTACCGCAGATTTATCCCCGAATTCTCTCGAAAAGTCCAGCCCATCACTGCCTTGTTAAAGAAAAACAAACTTTTTGAATGGTCTACCGAGGCGGAACAAGCTTTCCAGGATTTGAAGACTAAATTTATCTCTGCACCAATCTTAAAACACCCTCGCCCCGAACTCCCCTACATCGTGGAAACTGATGCTTCAAGCCTTGCCATGGGGGCAGTTCTATCACAAAAGGACCCGGTAACCAATCAGTTGCATCCCGTGGCATTTTGGTCCCGCAAATTCTCGCCTCCTGAAATCAATTACACGATTACTGACAAGGAACTTCTGGCTATCAAGTCTGCCTTTAAGGCTTTGCGGCATTAACTGCTGGGGGCCCGACACACCGTTACTGTGATTACGGATCACCGAAACCTGCAATATTTGAAAACCGCGAAAGCCCAATCCTCTAGACAACTCCGTTGGGCATTATTCTTTGCCGAGTTTGACTTCATAATTACCTATCGACCTGGTACAAAAAACGGTAAAGCTGATGCCCTTTCTCGGATGGGAGTGGAAGAACACTTGATCAACCCTAAACCTGTACCAATCATTCCCGAACAAAGAATTCTGGGTGTAATCGCCACACAATCCATAGAGGACGTTAAGGATAAAGCCAGGCAACTTGTAACTCCAGCAGACATACAGAATTGGCATCTGCAAGGAAAGGACTTTGCAGTAAAGGACAACTTATTGTATTTCCAAGAACGATTATACCTACCCAGCACAGATTTACAGAAAGAAGTAATCTCTTGTTATCACGATTCTTTAATGGAAGGACATCCCGGTATAGCCAAGACCTCAGAAAAGATCAAGCGCTACTTCTGGTGGCCGTCTTGGAAAAAAGATATCAGAGACTTTATAATGTCCAGTATGCGCCCAAAACAAGAGTCAAAAGGAAAGACCAGCAGGCCTCTTACGCCCTATTGACATCCCACCTCGCCCTTGGCATACGCTTTCTATGGACTTCATCACCGATCTACCTCCATGCTCCGGATACAATACGATTCTAGTAATCGTGGACTTATTCTCCAAGATGGCGCATTTCATTCCGCTCAAAGGCTTGCCAACAGCAGCAACTCTGGCCCGAGAATTTCTCGAAAACATCGTCCGACTGCACGGTTTTCCTTCGGTTCTAATTTCGGATCGAGGTAGTCAATTTATTTCTCATTTTTGGCGAAGTTGCTGTCGGTCGGCTCAAATTGATGTGAGACTATCGACCAGCCACCACCCTCAGACCGACGGACAAACCGAGAGGACCAATCAAACTCTGGAACAGTATTTACGCTGCATGCTGCAACAAACTGAAAAAACTTGGAAAGACATCCTTTGGATAGCCGAATATGCCTACAATAACTCTGTCCATTCGGGAACTGGGAAAACCCTGTTTTTTCTTTTGTACGGCAGTCACCCTCGAACCTCGGAGTTGGATCCCCTCCAAGATCTTGAAACACCAGCAGTAGACTACCTGCATTCTACAATCACCCAAGCCTTTAAGGAAGCTGTTTCTCACCTTCAAAGGGCTAAAGAACAATACAAGAAAGGAGCAGATCAACATCGGAAGGAAGCCCCTCAATATCGAGTAGGGGATCAAGTCTGGTTATCCACCAAATATCTACCTCGAAAAGGGCCACGCACATTCAACCCAAGATACCTTGGTCCCTATTCCATCACTACCATAGTAAACCCAGTAGCGGTCAAGTTGGACTTGCCCCCGCACATGAAGATACATCCGGTCTTCCACGTCTCTCTATTAAAACCCGTGCAACCTCAAACCCGACTAACTAAATCTCCAAAACCTATCTTAGTTGATGGGGAACTCGAGTTTGAAGTCAAAAGCATTCTGGACTCCAAGATCTCCAAATCTAAACTATTTTACCTAATTGACTGGAAAGGCTACGGCCCCCAAGAGAGATCCTGGGAACCTGCTGAATATGTCCACGCTCCTCGCCTAATCAAAAGATTTCACCGAACATTTCCTGACAAGCCAAAACCCCCGGAGAAGCCCAGTTTGGGAGGGGCCTTGAGGGGGGGTACTGTCATGATCTCTGCTTCCAAAAGGTCAGGGTTTTCCCAACTCCCTTGGAAGCAGATTCATAACCCAGGTTCCGAGTGCCAACCAGTCCCAATTGGGACCTTTTGGACCCAGCCCTGGCGCCAGTGGCACCAGGCTCATAAATATGCCCAGTCCCAGCCCTGGAAGCGCCGGGCTCATAATGCTTGGGTGGACTTACCTGCAGCAGACCATGCTGCTTACTTGCCTGCCAGTTGAGCCTCTGATCCTCTTCTGTTTGGAACTACTTTTCCTGTTGGGTGGGGCAGGAGCCACTCCCTAGGTTCAGAACACTGGAACTCTTCTGGAAAGCAGGAACTCTTTTCTTACCTAGGCGTGGCTGTGGAAGGAGACACCTAAGCACTACAGGAGGCTATTTAAACCACACCCGATGGATGAATCTTGCTTTGCATTATTCTGCATCCTCTGCAGCAGAACGCTCATCGTGTCTTCTGCATCTGATCCTGGGCCTGAGGAAAAAGGCTTACCATCCTGAATCCAGTCTTCAGCAACACCTATAAAGGCAAGAAAGAACAGGTTAGCATTACGGTCTTCAGTGACAGCTCTTCACTTACCTGGGCCATCGGCTGTCACCAACGCCTCGCGCTGCATTCTGAAAGACAAAGGCTTACCTACTCTTCGTGCGCTCCGGAGGTCTTCACACTGCATTCCGGCATCTGAAAGACAAAAGCTTACCAACTCTTTGCACGCTCCGGAGGCCTTCGGCGCTGCATCCCGCATCTGAAAGACAAAACAAGGTGCGTTTAAAGACATTGGGGAACTTTAATACTCACGTGCCATTACTCCTTTCCACATCTAACCCAGTGGGTATTCCGGCACCCTGCAGCCGCTCCGAACTTGTACCTGCAAAATAAAAAGACAGTTAGAGCGCATCGTGAAGCAGGCAAAAAGCGCTTACTTACGTGCTTCCAGGCGCTTCTATTCATCACACGGGCTCCATCTTCAACTCACTTCAGCCCGTCATCCACCATCGCCGGAACCCTGCAAAACAAGAGACATCATTACTAAAGACTTTAAAGACATTAGAATTACTCGAAACTTACCGTTCGTGCAGTAAACGACGGACAGCAGTCGTCTGAAGTCAAGAGGCCTGCTCCCCTTATCCAGTGAAGAAACTGGTTACAGCACCCTGCCCCGAGGCAGATGGAGAGCACGGCGTTAACTTACCTAAGACATCTTACCCTTCGAGTCAAACATACAGTGCACAGAGGTCCAGCCCAAAGAGCCAGTCGTGTGTTACACATCACCTTTGAAGATACGGTATACGCCCAGTCAAGACCGGCGCCTCTACGGGAATCAGGTGAGCGTTACAGAATGCAAAGCCTACCACAAAACTCCCGTCCAGGCGCTATGGAAACCTCGGATACCGACCAACTAGCCCAGTTACTTGGGGAACTAAGGGCAGAAGTGCATGCAACCCGTCAGGAAACGAACGCTCTAAGAAGGGAACTGATTATTTCCAAGGAGCGAACAGATGATCTCGCTAGACAATTGCTACAGTCACAAGCCGGACAGACCCCGTTACCCGCATCTGGGGGAAATCTTCCTTCTACATCCTCTATGAATCCAGTGCAGATCAACCTACCTGGGAATGTACCTCTGGCTCCGCCCGAACGATTTTCTGATGACCCAAAGAGGTTTGCAGTATTTATCAATCAGTGCCGGTTGCATTTCTTATGCCGGCCAGCAGCCTTTCCAACTGATCAAGCTAAAGTAGCTTTCGTGCTTTCGTACCTTAGTGGCAATGCGGCAGACTGGTCGATCCCTCTAGTAAATCAAGATGATCCGATCCTCCATGATTTTCAAGCTTTTCAGCTCAGTATGGAAAAACTGTTCGCAAGACATTCACAGGGGCAGGCCTTGGACAATGAGCTTCTTTCGTTGCGACAAGGTAATCAAGACCTTTTGGCTTATATTGCGTCTTTCAACAGACTGATAGTGGAAACTCAATGGCCTGAGGACAAAAGGATTACGCTGTTTTATAGAGGTCTACGTGGAGAGCTCAAAGATGTGTTAGCCCAAGTAGTGAATCCCCCACAAGATTGTTCGGACTATATAGACTTAGTCGTTCAAATAGATCACAGACTGCAGAACAGGAAGGCCGATCGTTCCAAGTTTGATGCTCGAGTATTTTCCAAACCGCCAACTCCTTCCAAAGGAGTAGACTCCGGGGAACCCATGCAAATAGGGGGTCTGAAAGGTCCTCTAACACAAAAGGAGCGGGAAAGGAGAAAACAGTTGCAATTATGCCTCTATTGCGGAAACTCAGGGCACTTTCTTCGAGACTGTCCGGTGAAACCTGCTAAGAAGGCAGTAGGAGCTGCAGTTACCAAAGTTACAAACTCTGAGCAGGGAAACGACCTCGCCCGACAAGAATAGAGGTCCTCTTGCCGAGCGTGAAAACCAGTTCCGTGACCTCGCATTTCGTGATACCTATGGTCCTCATTAGCCCTGATAATCCGGATCGATTACATGCAATTGAAGCTTACGTCGACAGCGGTGCCATCGGCAATTATGTCGATCATGAAATGGTTTTGAGGATGAATCTAACTCTTTGTCCCAAGGCTGTAAAGGACGAAAGGACGTCATTACTATGGTGGATGGTACGGAGATAGCCTCCGGCCCAGTAACGCATACCACTCAAGAAGTGACGCTAATAAGTCAAGATGGACACCATGAGAAGATCGTGTTCGATGTGATCAAGGCCCCTCAGTTTCAGATTATTCTAGGAATACCTTGGTTAGAGAAACACAATCCTCTGATCGATTGGCGAGCAAGAACGGTCCAGTTTCCAGAATGTGTCTCTACTTGTCACCCTCCACCTGGTGTTGCACTGGCAGCAATTTCTTCAGAGACTCCCTAGTTACCTCCCGAATACCTAGAATACCAAGATGTTTTCCGGAAGGATCAGGCTAACTCTCTACCTCCTCATAGGTCTTATGACTGCCAGATCGACCTGATACCTGGATCTACTCCTCCTTGTAGTAGAATTTATGCCCTCACCGAGCCTGAGAACCTTCACCTTCGACAATACCTGGATCAATACCTGGCAAGTGGGTTTATTCGTCCTTCCAAGTCCCCTGCTTCTTCAGCTTTGTTCTTCGTTCCAAAAAAGGAAGGAGACCTTAGAACTTGTATAGATTATCGCTCCCTGAACCAGATCACCGTTAAGAATAGATATCCGTTACCTTTGATCCCTGAACTCCTGGACCAAGTCAGAAAAGCATGCATATATACAAAGCTGGATCTTAGAGGAGCTTACCACTTGGTACGAGTAAAAGAGGGCGATGAATGGAAGACGGCCTTCCGCACCAAGTATGGGCTATTTGAATATCAGGTCATGCCCTTCGGACTTTGCAATGCCCCGGCCGCCTTTCAATATTTTATGAACGATGTCCTCAGAGAGCTCATAGATGTGTGTGTTGTTGTTTACATTGACGACATCCTTGTTTATTCTTCATCGGAATCTGAACATCGGAAACACGTGAAAATGGTCCTCGAAAGATTGCGTCAACACAAACTTTACGCTAAGTTGGAAAAATGTGTTTTCAACGTGACTGAAGTTGAATTCTTGGGATTCATATTATCACATGGCGGAGTGCGTATGGATTCAAAGAAGGTCGATGCAGTTCTCAAATGGCCATCACCATCCTCCGTAAAAGGTGTGCAAAGCATGTTAGGCTTCGCTAACTTTTACCGCAGATTTATCCCCGAATTCTCTCGAAAAGTCCAGCCCATCACTGCCTTGTTAAAGAAAAACAAACTTTTTGAATGGTCTACCGAGGCGGAACAAGCTTTCCAGGATTTGAAGACTAAATTTATCTCTGCACCAATCTTAAAACACCCTCGCCCCGAACTCCCCTACATCGTGGAAACTGATGCTTCAAGCCTTGCCATGGGGGCAGTTCTATCACAAAAGGACCCGGTAACCAATCAGTTGCATCCCGTGGCATTTTGGTCCCGCAAATTCTCGCCTCCTGAAATCAATTACACGATTACTGACAAGGAACTTCTGGCTATCAAGTCTGCCTTTAAGGCTTTGCGGCATTAACTGCTGGGGGCCCGACACACCGTTACTGTGATTACGGATCACCGAAACCTGCAATATTTGAAAACCGCGAAAGCCCAATCCTCTAGACAACTCCGTTGGGCATTATTCTTTGCCGAGTTTGACTTCATAATTACCTATCGACCTGGTACAAAAAACGGTAAAGCTGATGCCCTTTCTCGGATGGGAGTGGAAGAACACTTGATCAACCCTAAACCTGTACCAATCATTCCCGAACAAAGAATTCTGGGTGTAATCGCCACACAATCCATAGAGGACGTTAAGGATAAAGCCAGGCAACTTGTAACTCCAGCAGACATACAGAATTGGAATCTGCAAGGAAAGGACTTTGCAGTAAAGGACAACTTATTGTATTTCCAAGAACGATTATACCTACCCAGCACAGATTTACAGAAAGAAGTAATCTCTTGTTATCACGATTCTTTAATGGAAGGACATCCCGGTATAGCCAAGACCTCAGAAAAGATCAAGCGCTACTTCTGGTGGCCGTCTTGGAAAAAAGATATCAGAGACTTTATAATGTCCAGTATGCGCCCAAAACAAGAGTCAAAAGGAAAGACCAGCAGGCCTCTTACGCCCTATTGACATCCCACCTCGCCCTTGGCATACGCTTTCTATGGACTTCATCACCGATCTACCTCCATGCTCCGGATACAATACGATTCTAGTAATCGTGGACTTATTCTCCAAGATGGCGCATTTCATTCCGCTCAAAGGCTTGCCAACAGCAGCAACTCTGGCCCGAGAATTTCTCGAAAACATCGTCCGACTGCACGGTTTTCCTTCGGTTCTAATTTCGGATCGAGGTAGTCAATTTATTTCTCATTTTTGGCGAAGTTGCTGTCGGTCGGCTCAAATTGATGTGAGACTATCGACCAGCCACCACCCTCAGACCGACGGACAAACCGAGAGGACCAATCAAACTCTGGAACAGTATTTACGCTGCATGCTGCAACAAACTGAAAAAACTTGGAAAGACATCCTTTGGATAGCCGAATATGCCTACAATAACTCTGTCCATTCGGGAACTGGGAAAACCCTGTTTTTTCTTTTGTACGGCAGTCACCCTCGAACCTCGGAGTTGGATCCCCTCCAAGATCTTGAAACACCAGCAGTAGACTACCTGCATTCTACAATCACCCAAGCCTTTAAGGAAGCTGTTTCTCACCTTCAAAGGGCTAAAGAACAATACAAGAAAGGAGCAGATCAACATCGGAAGGAAGCCCCTCAATATCGAGTAGGGGATCAAGTCTGGTTATCCACCAAATATCTACCTCGAAAAGGGCCACGCACATTCAACCCAAGATACCTTGGTCCCTATTCCATCACTACCATAGTAAACCCAGTAGCGGTCAAGTTGGACTTGCCCCCGCACATGAAGATACATCCGGTCTTCCACGTCTCTCTATTAAAACCCGTGCAACCTCAAACCCGACTAACTAAATCTCCAAAACCTATCTTAGTTGATGGGGAACTCGAGTTTGAAGTCAAAAGCATTCTGGACTCCAAGATCTCCAAATCTAAACTATTTTACCTAATTGACTGGAAAGGCTACGGCCCCCAAGAGAGATCCTGGGAACCTGCTGAATATGTCCACGCTCCTCGCCTAATCAAAAGATTTCACCGAACATTTCCTGACAAGCCAAAACCCCCGGAGAAGCCCAGTTTGGGAGGGGCCTTGAGGGGGTGTACTGTCATGATCTCTGCTTCCAAAAGGTGAGGGTTTTCCCAACTCCCTTGGAAGCAGATTCATAACCCAGGTTCCGAGTGCCAACCAGTCCCAATTGGGACCTTTTGGACCCAGCCCTGGCGCCAGTGGCACCAGGCTCATAAATATGCCCAGTCCCAGCCCTGGAAGCGCCGGGCTCATAATGCTTGGGTGGACTTACCTGCAGCAGACCATGCTGCTTACTTGCCTGCCAGTTGAGCCTCTGATCCTCTTCTGTTTGGAACTACTTTTCCTGTTGGGTGGGGCAGGAGCCACTCCCTAGGTTCAGAACACTGGAACTCTTCTGGAAAGCAGGAACTCTTTTCTTACCTAGGCGTGGCTGTGGAAGGAGACACCTAAGCACTACAGGAGGCTATTTAAACCACACCCGATGGATGAATCTTGCTTTGCATTATTCTGCATCCTCTGCAGCAGAACGCTCATCGTGTCTTCTGCATCTGATCCTGGGCCTAAGGAAAAAGGCTTACCATCCTGAATCCAGTCTTCAGCAACACCTATAAAGGCAAGAAAGAACAGGTTAGCATTACGGTCTTCAGTGACAGCTCTTCACTTACCTGGGCCATCGGCTGTCACCAACGCCTCGCGCTGCATTCTGAAAGACAAAGGCTTACCTACTCTTCGTGCGCTCCGGAGGTCTTCACACTGCATCCCGGCATCTGAAAGACAAAAGCTTACCAACTCTTCGCACGCTCCGGAGGCCTTCGGCGCTGCATCCCGCATCTGAAAGACAAAACAAGGTGCGTTTAAAGACATTGGGGAACTTTAATACTCACGTGCCATTACTCCTTTCCACATCTAACCCAGTGGGTATTCCGGCACCCTGCAGCCGCTCCGAACTTGTACCTGCAAAATAAAAAGACAGTTAGAGCGCATCGTGAAGCAGGCAAAAAGCGCTTACTTACGTGCTTCCAGGCGCTTCTATTCATCACACGGGCTCCATCTTCAACTCACTTCAGCCCGTCATCCACCATCGCCGGAACCCTGCAAAACAAGAGACATCATTACTAAAGACTTTAAAGACATTAGAATTACTCGAAACTTACCGTTCGTGCAGTAAACGACGGACAGCAGTCCTCTGAAGTCAAGAGGCCTGCTCCCCTTATCCAGTGAAGAAACTGGTTACAGCACCCTGCCCCGAGGCAGATGGAGAGCACGGCGTTCACTTACCTAAGACATCTTACCATTCGAGTCAAACATACAGTGCACAGAGGTCCAGCCCAAAGAGCCAGCCGTGTGTTACACATCACCTTTGAAGATACGGTATACGCCCAGTCAAGACCGGCGCCTCTACGGGAATCAGGTGAGCGTTACAGTTTGTTGCTCTGTATTTCTGTCTGTTCCACTTTTGATGTTTGCTCTTTTGCTTTCTTCCCTTGCAGGTGATGTTGCCAGCCCGGCAGAAGCTGCAAAGCTGGAGGCGACAGCCGGAGGGAATGAGGAACGAAGTTGCAGCGGTACAGTAGGTGGTAAGTTGTTAAATAGGGGGCGCGCAGGGTTCAAATGCAGCGCGGCCCTAGGACAGATGTTCTAACCTTGTCTTTCTTCTTCTTCACAGGGTCTGAGTTCATGGATGCGGAGTGCGGTGCTGTGGCGTCGGGATCAAGATCACTGGATGTCAGGAGATGAGTCTGCAGATGAAGCGATGAAGCACCGGTTTCCTGGAGGTGAGTATGCAGGAGAACGCCTGGTTTCAAGGTAAGTAAACTGGTCCAAGTGGCGGTGAGCATCACCTTGCACGCGAGGGCACAGTAACGCAAAGCACTGGCCTTAAGGATGGAGCAGCTTATATAGCTGAGCTTCTGAAACCACGTCCACCAGGTTCAGCCTGCCTGCCACACTCGATGAGTCAGCACATGAAGACCAGGCCTATGGAGCCACACCCGATGAGTCAGCACATGAGGATGTTCTCTAGAATAAAGGCTTTCAGCTCCTGGAAAGTTCTTGTAAAATAAAAGCACTCCTGCACTGAAATAAAGTAAAAGCAGTCTTGCACTGAAATAAAGTGTTCCTGCTCACATCTCTATATGAGCCTGGCGCCAAAGGCACCAGGACTGAGTCCAGCCAGGGCCCCTGTGTTTATAGGTCCCGAAGGGACATAAGTGAGTCAAGTGACCCATTGCCCCATTACTAGATGGTGTGATTTTTGTGTTCTGGGGCCTGTGGCCATGACAATAATAATATATAGAGAATGCCCGGAATATACTTGGTACGCGAAAGAGATTATCTTACCTATTTGGAAACTGAGGAATTACATGAACGTGGTCCTTCGCTCACTTCAAGGGGCCAGGGTGGTTGAAGTTGGTATTTCAATGGGAACACTGAAGTAAGAGATGAGAGGAGAAATACCTTACTCAAATTAGTGTCCAAACTCCCAAGGAAATTACCTATTACTTTAACAGGCCTAATGAAGGGTGAGGACAAAATGAACCCTGGTGACGTGTTCCAGGTAGTCCAGACAAATCACTGGAGCGCTGTAGGTTGAAAAGAAAGAAAAATGCTATGAATGAGATATTGTTGCAGAATTAACCCACGCCGTTTAACAAAGAACTACAAAAGAGGGTGTTTGTCTGGGTAGCCCGAGTAATAATGTGAAATAGCTCACCTATACTGCACCCTTTGCTGCAGTAGTCCATGATGGCACGAATATGCGTGATCTGTGTTGCCATTCTACATCGTAAGAAATACACGTCCCGCAGAGTACATATCAAAATACAACTACCATCTAGGTAAAGGAGAAGGATGTGAAATAAGTATTGGAAACCCTCTGCTGGCCCGGGTAAAACAAAATAAAAAATACCGGGTGGGAGGATCCTCGCACTCGCCTGTGGGCTTATGTCTCCACAATCCGAATTCTGCCGGCAAAGAAGGACCTCGCCACACGTAGTAAGTCGGAGATGTAATTGGAACCAATGATTCTGCAGCTGTTAAATACAGGAAGACAGAGACTTGCATTGCGCGCAGCGTGTCAAGCAACGCGATTTAAACTGAACAGGCTGCAGCTGTGTTGCACGGCTAAAAGCCCTATTGATAGATAAAGAAAGAGGGCTAAACATGCAGATGCAACCTGCGATAGGGCTAGCATAAGGTGAAATGAGAAGCTTCAGCAAAAGACGATCCGCGTACCCGGGCTCAGTGCCAGGCTATGTACCACAAGCACTGAAGTTACTAGAGGAGTCCAGCACTGAAATAAAGTCCATGTGGGGATATCCACTTAAATGAAAAGGAAGAAAAGGTTAAATGATGAAAATGGCCAAAAAGGAGAAAAGAAAAAGATGAGATGAAAACCGAGTAACTGCTAATATTAAAGATACTGTCTACTGGGGCTTGTTACGCCCAAATGGGTGTCTCATTAAGACCCTGTTCAATAGTATTGAGTCTAAAAATCCAGCGTGCTTCTTTATTGGCTAACGAGGAGTGGGGGTTCGGCGTGTGTTTGACAGCATCCAGCACCCACCACAGAATGTCTTCAGTAGAATGGCCATATTCCATGTAATGACTAACTAACGGTGATGTTATGGTTTTGGACCTGATGCGTGATCGGTGCTCCGTGATGCGGATGTGAACCAGACGAGTTGTCTTTTAAACCACAAGGGCATTGAATACAATATATGACTCAAGATGTCTTACAATTGGTGTGCCGTCTGAGAGACCATTTCTCGCCGTCAATATCAAATGATTTAATTGTATTCACGAACTTACACACTGAACATGATCCGCAGAGGAAATGGCCCGTGAGTGGACAAAGATCCCAACTGCTAGTTATGGATCTGTTCATCTTTTTTGGTGCAGCGTGTACTAACTGGTCCCTTAGATTCTGTTGTCTCTTGAATGCAAAAATGAGCAAGGGTTCGTTAGGTAGCGTAAGTTGTACCAGAGGCCAGAATTATTTGATCGTTTTCTTTACCATGAAGGTGTCTGGACTCTATGTGAGACCACAAACCATTTTCTCCTGTGTGGTCTTGACTTTTGTTTAAAAAAGAACATCTCGAGGGGTGAACCTTGCTCTTTTACAGGAATCTCATACCAATTTCTTCGGGTATCCACGTTCCTTCAGGTTTTTGGTCAGTTGTTGGGCATGAAGATAAAAATCAGGTAGGAGAGTGCAGTTACGCCTTAGTCTTAAAAATTGTGAGTATGGTAAACTTTCCTTTTGGCTACGTGGATGGAAACTTGCAAAATGTAACAAAGTGTTATGGTCTGTAGGTTTTTTGTATAGTGAACAAATCAATTTTTTGTCCAAAGGTGTATGAGTAAATCGAGGAATGGTATTTGCTGATTGTTGGCTGCCATAGTGAGACGGATAGCAGTTTGACATTGATTCAGCCATATGAGGAAACCATTAAGGTTTTCAAGTGTGCCATGCCAGATCAAGATAATGTCGTCAATGTATCGACGCCAGTAGTCGATACATTGGCGAAATTGGTTCAAATCAGAAAAGATAAATCTGTCTTCAAAGCATGCCATGAAGATGATGGTTAGACTGGAAGCAGAGGCTGCCCCCATTGCAGTTCCTTGGGCCTGCTGAAAAAACTGTTCTTGGTACTTAAAGAAATGTTGCTTGAGTGCCAATGTAAGGAGTTCAATAATTAATTCGATAGTTGCATTGAATTTTATCGATGACTGGGCGAGTGCTGTTCGTTGCGTTCAATGGCCTCATCATGGGGGATACTAGTATACAATGCTACTATATCCAGAGCAACCAAAAAGCTGGTTGGAGTGTCAGAATGCTTACCCTAAAATAGTGTGATGACTGATGTGCTGTCTCAGAGATAAGTGGCAGTAGTCTGACTGATAGGTTGGAGACTTATCTATGTATTGACAGATTGGTTCCAAAATGGTGCCACATCCTGCCACAATTGGTCTGCCAGGAGGAATTTGTATATCCTTTTGTATTTTAGGGATGTCGTAGAATATGGGAGCTGAGCCCTGAAACGTATTGAGGAATTGTGCTTCCTTATCCTAGATCCATTCTTGTTGCAGTGCATAGTTGCTGATCTCTTGAATAGTATTTTTGAGTTCATTGCTAGGGTCTTTCCATAGACGGCGATAGCTGCAAGGGACATTGAATAAGTCCATGACCATATTATGGTATTGGTCTAAATTCATGACATCTATCACGCCTGTCTTGTCCGCTGGCTTAATAATGATCTGTGAGTTGTTAGCTAGAGACCGAAGAGCTTGTCTTTCTTCATTAGATAAATTGAATCTCATACGGATGTGCTTATTTTAGAGTTTCTAAAGTTCTTTGAGAATGCATTTCTCAAAGGTCAACAAGTCTTTCGGCATAAGACTATCCTCCGGTGTGAAGGTGGACGAAGGTAGCAGTACTGTGTCACTGTCCGGTGTCTGATTTTCCCACTCCTTGAAGAACATTTTGAGCTGAATCGTACGAAAAAATGTGTTAATGTCAGTATGCATACGAAACCGGTCAGTAGGGCGACTGAGGATAAAGATCAGACCTTTGGCAAGAACTGTCATTTCTGAAGGAGACAAGATAGACTTAGATAGATTGAAAATCGGAAGACCTATTGGTTCCATGGCTGTCTGCTGCCTCTCCTCCGGAAGCGCGGGCGTCGTTGGTATGTGCCCCATTGTTGGAATTGGGATAGTACGTTCCAACCAGGGCCAGGGCCTCGCGGTGGACCTCTAAAAAAGGTGGGTAACCTCTAAATGGTGGAAAAAATGGAGGGAAGAAATAGTCGTTATCCGATCCCGAGGAGTTGCTGCTGCTATCTGAAAGCGTCACCCTGCGTTGTGATATGTTCCCCAGTGGGTTCCGACGACTATTGATATTTTGTAAATAGTTAGGATCGAAAATAGGGATAAATTAATTCCACTTTGAAATATTGAATTTCCTTTGCTAGTTTTTTAGGTTTTTTAGCTAAAGGGGTTTGCTTAAACTCCTCAAATTGTTTACTAACCTCTCTAAGCTTATCTTGGGCGTTTGAAATTGCGGTGTCATTGACAAACAGTTGTTCAGCTGTGTCTAATTCTTTTTGTACAAGGGCATCGAAACGTTGTGCCGTCCAGATGGTGAGGACCATAAGGTTGCGACTACATTTAGTCGCAATATAACTGAAGTTTGTTTTATATTCTTGATAGTCTAGAAAAACACATGGTTCATTCCGGACTACAAGGCCCGATGAAATGATGTTTGCTTTCAGGTACTCACGAAGAAAGTGACCATGAAGGTCCGTGCGAAAGGCTTTCTTTTTCAGTTTAAGAAGGTCTGCGCCGAGGTAGTATTAGCAGTTGTTTGATTTGGCCCTACCAGATCAAATAATGAAGGGACGCGAATGATAGCTCGAATTTCATCGTCATTATAGCTGAGTGTGAAGTTCTCAGCCATATTAGTACAAAACATGGATACACTAAAGATATAGCCCTTAGTGATTAAACAAATATGAAGACCAGGCTGCCGGGCAGGACCAAGACTGGGAGCCCACTCTGGAAGGGGAATGCTCTCACTTCACAATAACCTGGCCCATAAACTATATGTGGCCAAAAACATGAAACAATGACAATGTCCCCTACAGACAGCCGAGGGTGTTTACACAAGCCAAACTAAGGGGGGCTTCATATACTACAGGAACTGGAAGAAGCGGTAAGACATGAACTACAAAAAAGTGTTCCCATGTAAAACAGCTGAAGTTTAGTTAAGAACTTATTCAGCATTAGGGAATGCAATAGGATTTAATCATTTAATTCATCGTGTACATGGTATATATAGAAATGTGTGATTTAATTGGTAAATAATATGTTAAATAGATCCACCAGTAGTAGAATCGATGAATAATTTGTATTTATTATTTTACAAAAGTCAAGAATTAATTACATTAAATATTTGAACATTTCCAGTTAAACAGAATGAAAGCAACAACTTAAACTAGACATGATACAGAATTTGAACAATGCTCATACTTTCAACAGTGAACTTAAGGACAAAAACAACTAAAATAAAAATCTGATACACATGAGGTCTGAAAATGAAAAATAGATAACTTAAATCATGGGTAACAATTTTCAACTAAAACACAAATAGCAATTTGGATGCAAACACTGCGGCACAGTTGCTAGCTTGCCCTGACTAACACGAATACATATGCATGAGTTTACATCTGTTTTCTCCAATGGCCATAAATCGTCCGGTTTTGGATTATATTGAACGTGTTTGCTGGGGGCTAGTAAGTAGAACCAAATTAAAGAGCCATCATTGTTTGAGATTATGTTGCCGGGAAGAGGCTGTTGATTGAGACCAAATTGAAGAGTCGTCTATGCCAACCGCTTTTGTCAAGAAACAGACTAATGGTTTAACGTTAGCTTGATGCGCCAACCGCTATTGTGATAACACAAGTATACCAGGAATTGACTCGCTTTCCATTCTTTTTCCTTTTATCACATCTTTTCAGTGGGTGTTTCGGGCAACCGCGCATGTCCCTATGGTAGCCCACTCTGGATTCCCTCGCTCTGCCGCACATTGTAGCAATCCATTTGTTGTTCGGTACATTGTACATGCACTAAATAGTTTTTTTTAGACATTTGGCCCATGGTTGGTTTCAATACATCATGTTGTACTAAATTTTGTATTGTATTGTTATAGGGGCTGAACAGAAACAGTTCTTCCTGATGAAGGTGGTTGTCTACTACATACTCCACCGAAACGCCAAATCTGCAGCTCACGCTCGTGTCCAATTCCTGGTATGCTTGTGTTATCACAATAGCAGTTGGCGCATCAAGCTAACGTTAAAACCATGAGTCTATTTCTTGACAACAGCGGTTGGCGTAGACGACTCTTCAATTTGGTCTCAATCAACAGCCTCTTCCCGGCATCATGCCGGCAACATAATCTCAAGTAATGATGACTCTTTGATTCGGTTCTACTTACCAGCCCCCGGCAAAACATTCAATATAATCCAAAACCAGACGATTTTATGGCCATTGGAGAAAACAGATGTAAACTCATGCATATATATTTGTGTTAGTCAGGGCAAGCTGGCAACTGTGCAAGAGTGTTTGCATATAAATTGCTATTTTTTTAAAGTTGAAAATTGTTACCCATGCTTCTCTATTTTTCATTTTCAGCCCTCATGTGTATCAGATTTTTATTTAAGTTGTTTTTGTCCTTAAATTGACTGTTGAAAGTATGAGCATTGTTCATTTTCTGATTCATGTCTAGCTTAAGTTGTTGCTTTCATTCTGTTTAACTGTAAATGTTCAAATATTTATTTAATTCTTGACTTTTGTAAAATAATAAATACAAAAAATTCATTGATTCCACTACTGGTCGATCCAGTTAACATATTATTGACCAATTAAATCACACATTTGTATATATACCATGTACACAATGAATTAGATGATTAAATCCTATAGCATTCCCTAATGCTGAATAAGTTCTTAACTCAACTTCAACTGTTTTACACTGGAACACTTTTTTGTAGTTCATGTTTGACTGCTCCTTCCAGATCCCGTAGTATATGGAGCCACCCTTAGTTTGGCTTGTGTAGACAGCCTCGGCTGTCTGTAGGGGACATTGTCATTGTTTCATTTTTTGGCCACATATAGTTTATGGGCCAGGTTATTGTGAAGTGAGAGTGTTCCCCTTACAGAGTGTGCCCGCCTCTTGGTTCTGCCCGGCAGCCTGGTCTTCATACTTGTTTAATCACTTAGGGCTATATCTTTAGTGTATCAATTTTTTGTAGTAATATGGCTGAGAACTTCACACTCAGCAATAATGATAATGAAATTCGAGCTATCATTCACAGCCCTTTATTATTTGATCCGGTAGGGCAAAATCAAACAACTGCTAATACTACCTCAGGCGTAGACCTTAAACTGAAAAAGAAAGTCTTTCGCACGGACCTTCATGGTCACTTTCTTCGTGAGTACCTGAAAGCAAACATCATTCCATTGGGGCCTTGTAGTCCGAAATGAACCATGTGTTTTCTCGAAGATCAAGAATATAAAACAAACTTCAGTTATATTGTGGCTAAATGTAGTTGCAACTTTATGGTCCTCACATCTCAACGGCACAACGTTCGGGTGCCCTTGTGCAAAAAGAATTAGACACAGCTGAACAACTGTTCGTCAATGAAACCACAATTTCAAACGCCCAAGATAAGCTTAGAGAGGTTAGTAAACAATTCGAGGAGTTTAAGCAAACCCCTTTAGCTAAAAAAACAAAAAAATTAGCAAAGGACATACAAGATTTCAAAGCGGAATTAATTTATCACTATTTGGATCCTAATTATTTACAAAATATCAATAGTCGTCGGAACCCACCGGGGAACATATCACAACGCAGGGTGACGTTTGCAGCAGCATCTCCTCAGGATCGGATAACAAATATTTCTTCCCTCGGTTGCGGAGTCGGGTTGCAGAGTCTCTTGTCTGCACTGTATTCTGATTCTCACAGAGGAGCTGCAGTCTGTCCACTATTGTTGCTGCACCTCCAACTGACTCATTAAAACCCTGACTTGGCCGCGGAGCGGGCCGCGGAGTCGGGTTGCAGAGTCTCTTGTCTGCACTGGATTCTGATTCTCACAGAGGAGCTGCTGTCTGTCCACTATTGCTGCTACACCTCCAGCTGACTCATTAAAACCCTGACTTGGCCGCGGAGCGGACCGCGGAGTCGGGTTGCAGAGTCTCTTGTCTGCACTGGATTCTGATTCTCACAGAGGAGCTGCAGTCTGTCCACTATTGCTGCTACACCTCCAGCTGACTCATTAAAACCCTGACCTGGCCGCGGAGCGGGCAGTGGAGTCGGGTTGCAGAGACTCTTGTCTGCACTGGATTCTGATTTTCACAGAGGAGATGCAGTCTGTCCACTATTGCTACTGCACCTCTAGCTGACTCATTAAAACCCTGACTTGGCCACGGAGCGGGCCACGGAGTCAAGTTGCAGAGTCTCTTGTCTCTGGTCTGCTTGGCCTGCTGGACTGAGCTGGGCTGACTGTAAGACGCCTCGCAAAACTTTGCAAACTGTATTGATTTGTGGATCCCAGGAAAACCTATCATTGCTCACCACTAGCGTCTTCAGTAACAACCAGTGAGCAATTATAAACTCTTACATTCGGTAAAGCGTGAATAAGTTGGGTGCTGCCACTGCGCTGACATTGTAAACGTTTTCGCCTGATTCGGCCTGATTCTGCCCGAGTGAGGCAAGATACATCGGGAAGCCTAAGTGAAACCGCCCACCTGGTGCTACTACACTAAACGTTGCTCCGGGCACTGTCACCCGGAACATCTGTTGCGACTTTCGCCGCCAGATTGCTGTGGGCTACTGTGAACCTACCCCCCCCCCCCATCTCAGACTACCTGCTCCCCGCTCCTACCTCCTTGCTGGTCCGGGTTACACGCAGAGTGTAGCTGTGGGTTGGGCACGCCAAGGAGACGCGGGAGCAGTGATCCGCATCTGGGAGCGCGGCTACCTCTGCGATTGCTTTCGGTGTTCCCACTGCTGCTGCCTGTGGGAGATTGTTATCTCACGGCGCGACCAGGTAGACAACTGTAAGATTCTCCATTCAGCAAGAGCACTCCATGAAAGGTTCTTTATCTGGGGCAATACCTGGAATTTGAACCAAGGGCAATTAAACATTTTATTTTTTTTATTTTTTTTCTGTTTTTAAACCGGAATATGAGCCAAAGAAAATAGCAGTAACCTTGGATACCCTTAAAAAAAAGGAGGAGTCTGGGGATGTGGTACCTCTAACGTTGCCAGTGCTTGAGTGACTAAAACTTAGAGGACTATTTTGGTGGTAGGAGTGGGTCATCAGTAGCAGGAGACTGCGGGACTTCGTCCTTTGATCCTTCTGATGAGTTGGCCCATATCATATTACAACAGCACTCTTTGGTTGTGTGCCACTAAAGCAGGAGACTGCTGGTCTACGGACTTTGATCCTGCTGGTGAGTTGGGCCACAGTTTATCATAAAAGATACTTTGTTGCTGTGTGCAACCAACTACCTGCAGAGTGTGTTTATAAACGGCGCCTAGAGAAGCTCACTACATCAACCAAACTTGGAGGCAAACAAACTGAGTGGAAAAGTCCTGTTTGAATTTAGTACAACTTGCCTGTAAACACACCTACTGATGGCGACTGGAACGAGACTAGCAACTAGATCCAAGAATACTCTTGGTACTACGGTTGTACTAAGGTCCCCTGGAACCAATCATTCCGATGAAACCACACCAGGTGAGACTTCACAAGCATTGAATTTAAAAGGAGATACCGCAACACCAGTAAGCACATTGGAGGACAATATTCAGGAAAGCAACATCAATTCCGAGATTAGTAAGGATATGATCTATCCAGACAAAGATTCAACAGTGATAAGCCAGCCCCCAAATCATGTACACAAGATCCAGACAGAAACACGTGAGCCGCAATTATCACAAAAGGAAAAAGCGATTGCGGCAAAAAAAGTTGGGAACAGGCATACACAAAGACTGAATCAAGAGGCTGAAACAAGTGCCCAATGGCAGTCCAGGCTATTTGAAATATCAAGAAGAGAACATGAAGAGAAGTCAACACTAACAGCAGGTATGATGGAAATCATAGCAAAGGGGCACCTGGCACCTAATGTAAAACCGCAAAATGTAACTGGACAAAAGGAACCCGTGTCCCAACTAATTGCGCAAGCACAACTTGAACATGTGCAGGGTAGTATTGACATTTTGACCTTCGACTCTATCCAACGAGGTGAGAATGCGATTGAAACCATTGAGGCTCTGACCTCTTTACCTGAGAAGCCTATGGAAAATTTTGCTATTTTTGACAACAATAAGAACATCGCAAATATACCCCAATCAACACAGAAAAAAACTACAAAATCAACAAAGAAAAAGAAAATAAATGGGTCTAGACCCTTCCTATGTAATTTGACAACCCCTAAAGTGAACAAAAACATACAACAAGGAGAAAAAAAAGAGGCAACACCAAGTAGGATAGTGGAGCCACAACAATCTAATACGACCGAAAATATTCAAATAGATATGACTAGGATGGATGATATGATGACTGATACAAACAAAGAGCGACAACGAAGAGATGCACTTAGTCAAGAAGCATTGTTGAATCTATCTACCTATCCCAAAGAAGAGCAAGATTGTAACTCGGACTCGCAAGTTTCTACCAACGATCAATCTCTAATCATTGTTGACTGTTATGAAGAAGGCTACACCATAGAGTCCAGCTACACTGACCTTATCTGTGAAGACATTTCTGATCTAGACCTGGAGATGTCTAGACTTAGTGTGGAATCAATTTCAGACAGTGAAAATTTTGCTTCACAATACTCGGAGAGGAGCCAAAGAACCAACAAATTAGAAAATAGTGAAGACACAGGTAATAGATCTAAACTGCAGCAACCTTTGTTTCTTAATCGTATGGATACTCCACAAACCATAAAATTAAAAATCAAGCACGTGGAAAATGATAACTACCAACAAGATCTGATCCTAAACAGAACAAATACTTTGAGACTGATACACGCAATTCCTGCACTTAGATGAGTCAACACAGGACACTTAAAAGTGGTGGAATTCATGGATGAAAAGAATTCAGATGCGATTCTCGTACATTTTCACAATACAGAAGACATTGGAAAGATCATGAAAGAGGCACACCTCTTTTTGAAATTGGGGTTCTCATGTACTGCTGAAACAACAAGTACGAGGAAACCGACACGGAAACCGCAGCATTACATGAATAGAACAATAAAACAGGAGAGAGGGGGAAATGATGGCTCACATTCCCCGGGTATCTCTATAAAAAGCAGAACGGTATGCTCAGCAGAAAGAGTGATAAATAAATATACGCGAGTGAATGTTACCAACATGCCATTCTGGAGAGAGGAGGAAATCCCACATAGGACGATGACATCAATGAGAAAAAATGACGCATAACCATCAATTAACAGATCTACTACTACTTTGATTCTGTGTACTTGGAATACCAGAGGATTTTCTCATCTCTTTCGCCTAAATTCGGATGATCTCTGTAAATATAACATTATATGTTTACAAGAAACATGGATTGACATTATGCCCGGATGCGACGGGTACACAGTGATCATGAATCCTGCCATATCCCGTAAAAAAGGATGTCCATCAGCAGGACTCTTAACTCTGATTAAAATGGAAGAAAATATCCTAATGGCAGATTCTACTAACATCTCACCGTGGATCCAACTAACGATAGTAGAAATCTTGAGTAGCAAGAAGATATCTGAAAACCTGGTGCAAGTGCTGGCGCATAGATTAGCAATATTCAATATATATTAGAATCAGGCGGTGATACAAATGGAAGAATTCATTGATACGCTATTTTCTGCCGTAGATAAAGTTGTGCTGGAATCAGACGATACAGAAATAATCTTATGTGGAGACCTTAACATACATTTTTTTGACCAGCAAGGATTAGCGATTGAGAAAACGCAACTCTCAGTGAGAGCAAAAATACGGAATAAAGAAACCACATGGCGACAGCTTTATTGCACCAATCAACTGAATTACAATCCAAAAAGTGCAACATGGACAAATGGACAAATGGAAAAGTGTCAGCCACTTTGGATTACATTTATATGTCACCGAATCTAATCCCCAAAGTAATGGCCCAAGACAACATAACTTCAGAAAATAGTGATCATCACATTATCAGCATAACATGGAAAGCATCGTATTGTGAAAGTAATAAAATTCATCTACCGCACATGGAAACAAACTCCTCAGTCACCCGACTGCGTATCAACGATAAACAAATGAAGAAACTAGTAAGTACTTACACCAGATCTGTGGTGTCTGGCATGGAACAAATAAATTATGAATGGATACTCTCGCCATTCTTACAAACAATCCATAACCAAGAGTTCTCAAATAAGTGCCACTCCCATACATATAACTTACAAGTAGTAAACAAAAAAAAAGAATTGCGGAGAACGATCACGGAATAAGGCCAACTCATGGACTGCTATTAGACAAGCAAAACAAAGTTACAGAAATTGGACAAAGAATGCAAAAGTATTACTCTTACAACAAGATGCAGAAGCAATCTTAGCCTTCTTGAAAACTAACAATACGCAAGGATTATGGATCCTATTGAATCCACAAATGGATAATCACCATAAATTAATCCAAGGGATAGCAGAATCTACATGGATTAATCACTTTAAGGCAATCTACAAATGTACAGTGAGAAATCAGTCCACCAGAATGGAGCAGAATGAAACGTCTGTCTGGTCAAAGTCGTGGACAGTGGAGGATATCTTAACAATCATAAAGAAGCTCAATTCATCAAGGGCCCCAGGCCCAGATGGACTAAGTAACATGCTTATAAAGAAACATCCAGAGGATTGGGCAAAATTCTGCGCTCATCTATTTGCTGCAATTGAGAAAGGGAAACAAATACCCGAAACCTGGACAACAGCAATTTTTATCCCAATATATAAAGCAGGTGATAGGCAACTACCCATAAACTACAGACCAATCGCACTCTTGGACCCAATTGGGAAGATTTTCGCAATGCTGCTACTTCACAAACTTAATATATGGATCAAGCAAAATAAGCAAAAATAAGCAACTTCACTGGCTCCCAGTGGCCGCGAGGATCAAGTTCAAAACCCTCTGCATTGTCCACAAGGCCTTCTGGGGCCTGGGACCAAAATACCTCCAACTCTCTCTTCCTAAATATCTTCCTTCACGAGCCCTTCGCTCATCCGTCTCCAACTCCCTCATGGTCAGCCGTTTCTCGAAGCAACGAGCTGGGGGTAGATCTCTCTCCGCAGCAGGGGCCTCCCTCTGGAACAGCCTTCCTGCCTCCCTGAAACTTGAGGAGAACCATCTCCGGTTCCGGAAGCACCTCAAAACCTTCCTCTTCGCTTCTGCCTTCTCTCTCCCTCTCCCCTGCTAATCCTGCTTAACTCCCCACTGAACTCAGCTCAAACCTGCATCTGGGCCACTCTCAGCAACCTCGGTCCAGGGCCCAGCCACTCTCCACCTGCACTGCCTCCCCGGCTCCCCCTGCACTGTGGGACTGTCACTGTATCCCTACAGCCCCTTTCCCAGCACTTGCTCTGCACTTACCTCGCACTTGCCACCAGCTGGCCCTTTCTATTTATTATTTATTATTATTTTATTTATTTTTTTTTTTTTTTACGCTACTTACCTTGTACTGCACTTCCCCCCCCACCTCCTCCCCCCTGCACTTCCTCCTTTTCCCCTTACCTCTGCACTTGCGCGATCTGAATGACACCTGGCCTAGTAGGATCGTTTGTCTGTTTTCCCCTTGTTTCCCTCCCTCCCTGCCTCGTCGCGCCTTGAAACACTTGTGTATAGGCGCGTTACAAATACCATATCATATCATATCATATCATATCATATCATATCAGGCAGACTGGATTCACAAAGAGCACGGGTACCCATGTAAATCTAATCATTTTGAATCTATTGAAACAGGAGGCATTGGTTAACAAGCACACCACATATGCAGCATTTATAGACCTGCATATGGCCTTTGATTTGGTAAACAGGAGAACATTGTGGGAAAAACTAATGAAGTGAAATTGTCCATTGACAATAGTGGAACCCATTAAGCAACTTTATAGCAATACCACTTTAAGAATCAGACTCTCACAACAAGGTCAATTGTCGGTACCTATTGAAGCGGAAAATGGTCTTAAACACGGATGTCCTCTTGCAGTAACGCTGTTCAAGCTGTATACTATGGATCTCCCTGATCCTCCTCGTTTTCAGAAGGCAAATTCACCCAAATTAAATAACCACCAGATTAAGCACTTGATGTATGCAGATGACATTGTCATCTTAGACAAAACAGAAATAGGGCTACAAAGAAGCCTACAGGAATTGGAAACTTATATGGTGGAAAATGGCCTAGAGATGAATACCGCCAAAACAAGAATCATGCCACTTTCAGTACAAAAAGGACAAAAAAGAAATCAACAGCCCTTTCAATTTTACATGAATGAACAAAAACTGACAACGGTAACAGCAATCAAATACCTGGGAGTTTTATCAGACTTTGAAACACCATGGACAAACCAATTAAGAACAAAAACAGCCGCACTGGCGAGATAAGGGTTATTTATACATAGAACATTCGGAAAATACTCCCTACAACCGATTCTCATATTCTACCGACAAAAAGTGACCGCAATTCTGAGTTACGGGAGTGAGTCTATGATAAATGTTGACCAATCAATTTGGGATATCTGAGAAGGCATGTTTTGGAGGAAAATCATTGGGTTATCGAATTATTTTCCAATCAAAAGAATCGGACATGAGATTGCGACCCAATCATTGAGCTCAATAGTCGAGTGGAAAAAGATCGACTTGTACAGAAAGATGATTATACAAACTATTCGAACACAGAACTGATACAGTGGCTAACACGGCATTAGCATTATGGAAGAACGTCTTGATTGACATGATTGCAGCAAATAGTATAACAACAGAGATGCTTGTGAAACGCCCTCAATGCGCTAAACAAAGACTATAGCGAAATGATTGGATTTCTACTCTAACAGACAAATCACGATATCAGATGAATTTGAACTGTGAATTGGACAACCGTGCACTTAATGACTTACCTGTGTATCTGAAGCAACTTCCGGATAGGCAGATTAGGGACCAATTCATTAGACTTCGATTGAACCAACTACCAACACGGGAACTCATGGCAAATAACAGGCAAATTTTGAAAGAGGTAGCATTTTGTCGATTCTGTGAGAACAAACAGACGATTGAAACTATACATCATATCATCATGATTTGCCCTGCGTTAGCTGAAAAAAGAAACTGGTTTCGAGAAATGATATCTACATCTGGAAACAAACTCAATAGTCAGGATAGATGGAATCTACTACTGTCAGGAAATAATAGGAGCCTCACTACTGTCATAATTCAATTTTGGAATCATATTATTTTGATGAAGAGCACATACATTTCTGTAATGGTGGACGTATAGCTGTATCTAAAGTTGTAAGGGAAATGAAATAAGACAGTTTGGAGAGCAGGATCAATGAAAGTATGCTTGTTTTTAAAAATTCCTTTTCTATATATGGAATTGTATGATAGTATGGATAAATGAAAAGTCTTGAATAAAACTATAACATTGAAAAAAATACATATTTCTTCCCTCCATATTTGCCACCATTTAGAGGTTGCCCACCTTTTTTAGGCAGAGGTCCACCACGAGGCCCAAGCTGGAACGTACCCTCCCAATTCCAACAATGGCACATTCCAACGATGCCCGCGCTTCTGTAGGAGAGGCAGCAGACAGCCATGGAACCGATAGGTCTTCAGATTTTCAATCTCTCTAAGTGTATCTTGTCTCCTTCAGAAATGACAGTTCTTGCCAAAGGTCTAACCTTTATCCCCAGTCGCCCTACTGACTGGTTTCATATGCAGACTGACATTCAAACATTTGTTCCTACGATTCGGCTCAAATTCTTCTTTAAGGAGCGGGAAAATCAGACACCGGACAATGACACAGGACTGATCCCTCCGTCCACCTTCACACCGGAGGATTGTCTTATGCCGAAAGACTTAACCTATGAGAAATGCATTCTCAAAGAACTTAAGCAACTCCAAAATAGGCTCTTCGGTATCTAGCTAACAACTCACAGATAGTTATTAAGCCAGCGGACAAGGAGGTGGGATAGTTGTCATGAATTTAGACCAATACCATAATATGGTCATGGACTTACTCAATGTCCCTAGCAGCTATCGCCGTCTACGGAAAGACCCTACCAATGAACTCAAAAATACTATTCAAGAGATCAGCAACTATGCCCTGCAACGAGAATGGATCTCGGATAAGGAAGCACAATTTCTCAATACGTTTCAGGGCTCAACTCCCAGATTCTATGATATCCCTAAAATACATAAGAATGTACAAAATCCTCCCGCCAGATCAATTGTGGCAGGATGTGGCACCATTTTGGAACCAATCTGTCAATACATAGATAAGTTCCTCCAACCTATCAGTCAGACTACTGCACTTATCTGTGAGACAGCACTTCAGTTATCACACTATTTGAGGGTAAGCATTTCGACCCGGCAACCAGCTTTTTGGTTATGCTGGATATAGTAGCATTGTATACTAGTATCCCCCAAGATGAGGCCATTGAATGCATATGAACAGCACTTGCCCAGTCATCAATACAATTCAATGCACCTATCAAATTCATATTTGAACTCCTTACATTGGCACTTAAGCAACAGATGTTTCAACAGACCTAAGGAACTGCAATGGGGGAAGCCTTTGCCCCCAGTCTAGCCATCATCTTCATGGCATGCTTTGAAGACAGATTTATCTTTTCTGATTTGAACCAATTTCACCAATGTATTGACTGCTGGCGTTGATACATTAATGACATTATCTTGATCTGGCACGGCACACTTGAAAACCTTAATGGTTTCCTTTTATGGCTGAATCAATGTCATACTGCCATCCATTTCACTATGACATCCAACAACTAGCAAATAACATTCCTTGATTTACTCATACAACATTTGGACAACAAATTGATTTGTTCACTATAAAAAAAAACCTACAGACCATAACACTTTGTTACATTTCGCAAGTTTCCATCAGCGTAGCCAAAAGGAAAGTTTACCAAACTCAAAATTTTTAAAACTAAGGCGTAACTGCACTCTCCTACCTGATTTTGAACTTCATGCCCAACAACTGGCC
This sequence comes from Ambystoma mexicanum, assembly GCF_040938575.1. NCBI lineage: Eukaryota > Metazoa > Chordata > Amphibia > Caudata > Ambystomatidae > Ambystoma > Ambystoma mexicanum. Next base: position 236,089,751 of record NC_090928.1, on the reverse strand, counting down.
AAAAAACTCAGGAAACGTGGATACCCGAAGAAATTGGTATCAGATTCCTATAAAAGAGCAAGGTTCACCCCTCGAGATGTTCTTTTTGAAACAAAAGTCAAGACCACACAGGAGAAAATGGTTTGTGCTCTCACATACAGTCTAGACACCTTCATGATAAAGAAAACTATCAAAAAATTCTGGCCTCTGGTACAATTTATGCTATCTTACGAACCCTTGCCCATTTTTGCTTTCAAGAGACAGCAGAATCTAAGGGACCAGTTAGTACACGCTGCACCAAAAAAGATGAATAGATCCATAACTAGCAGTTCAGTTGGGTTCTAGGTCCACTCACAGGCCATTTACCCTGCGGATCATATTCAGTGTGTGTTTGTGAATAAAATTAAATAATTTGATATTGACGGCAAGAAATGGTCTCTCAGACAGCACACCAATTATAAAACATCTTGGGCCATATATTGTATTCAATGCCCTTGTGGCTTGAAATGCACTGGAAAGACAACTCATCCGGTTCACATCCGGATCACGTAGCACCGATCACGCATCAGGTGCAAAACCATAACATCACCATTAGTTAGCCATTACGGAATATGGCCATTCTGCTGAAGACATTCTGTGGTGGGTGCTGGATGTTGTCAAAGAAACTCTGAACCCCCACTCCGCGTTAGCTGTAATGGCCCTGTATTTTCCCATTGCCAAGCGCTGAAAGGTTTAAACGGCAAGGCTATCGCCGAACTTGTAATGCGGCCCAGTATCTTTAATATTAGCAGTTATTTGGATTTCATCACATCTTTTTCTTTTCTCCTGTTGCCCATTTTCGTCATTTAACTTTTTCTTCCTTTTCATTTAAGTGGATATCCCCACATGGACTTTATTTCAGTGCTGGCCTCCTCTAGTAACTTCAGTGCTTGTGGTACATAGCCTGGCGCTGACTCCGGGTATGCGGATCATCTTTTGCTGAAGCTTCTCGTTTCACCTTCTGCTAGCCCTATCGCGGGTTGCATCTGCATTTTTAGTCCTCTTTCTTTATCTATCGTTTGTCTGTTTTCCCCTTGTTTCCCTCCCTCCCTGCCTCGTCGCGCCTTGAAACACTTGTGTATAGGCGCGTTACAAATACCATATCATATCATATCATATCATATCATATCAGGCAGACTGGATTCACAAAGAGCACGGGTACCCATGTAAATCTAATCATTTTGAATCTATTGAAACAGGAGGCATTGGTTAACAAGCACACCACATATGCAGCATTTATAGACCTGCATATGGCCTTTGATTTGGTAAACAGGAGAACATTGTGGGAAAAACTAATGAAGTGAAATTGTCCATTGACAATAGTGGAACCCATTAAGCAACTTTATAGCAATACCACTTTAAGAATCAGACTCTCACAACAAGGTCAATTGTCGGTACCTATTGAAGCGGAAAATGGTCTTAAACACGGATGTCTTCTTGCAGTAACGCTGTTCAAGCTGTATACTATGGATCTCCCTGATCCTCCTCGTTTTCAGAAGGCAAATTCACCCAAATTAAATAACCACCAGATTAAGCACTTGATGTATGCAGATGACATTGTCATCTTAGACAAAACAGAAATAGGGCTACAAAGAAGCCTACAGGAATTGGAAACTTATATGGTGGAAAATGGCCTAGAGATGAATACCGCCAAAACAAGAATCATGCCACTTTCAGTACAAAAAGGACAAAAAAGAAATCAACAGCCCTTTCAATTTTACATGAATGAACAAAAACTGACAACGGTAACAGCAATCAAATACCTGGGAGTTTTATCAGACTTTGAAACACCATGGACAAACCAATTAAGAACAAAAACAGCCGCACTGGCGAGATAAGGGTTATTTATACATAGAACATTCGGAAAATACTCCCTACAACCGATTCTCATATTCTACCGACAAAAAGTGACCGCAATTCTGAGTTACGGGAGTGAGTCTATGATAAATGTTGACCAATCAATTTGGGATATCTGAGAAGGCATGTTTTGGAGGAAAATCATTGGGTTATCGAATTATTTTCCAATCAAAAGAATCGGACATGAGATTGCGACCCAATCATTGAGCTCAATAGTCGAGTGGAAAAAGATCGACTTGTACAGAAAGATGATTATACAAACTATTCGAACACAGAACTGATACAGTGGCTAACACGGCATTAGCATTATGGAAGAACGTCTTGATTGACATGATTGCAGCAAATAGTATAACAACAGAGATGCTTGTGAAACGCCCTCAATGCGCTAAACAAAGACTATAGCGAAATGATTGGATTTCTACTCTAACAGACAAATCACGATATCAGATGAATTTGAACTGTGAATTGGACAACCGTGCACTTAATGACTTACCTGTGTATCTGAAGCAACTTCCGGATAGGCAGATTAGGGACCAATTCATTAGACTTCGATTGAACCAACTACCAACACGGGAACTCATGGCAAATAACAGGCAAATTTTGAAAGAGGTAGCATTTTGTCGATTCTGTGAGAACAAACAGACGATTGAAACTATACATCATATCATCATGATTTGCCCTGCGTTAGCTGAAAAAAGAAACTGGTTTCGAGAAATGATATCTACATCTGGAAACAAACTCAATAGTCAGGATAGATGGAATCTACTACTGTCAGGAAATAATAGGAGCCTCACTACTGTCATAATTCAATTTTGGAATCATATTATTTTGATGAAGAGCACATACATTTCTGTAATGGTGGACGTATAGCTGTATCTAAAGTTGTAAGGGAAATGAAATAAGACAGTTTGGAGAGCAGGATCAATGAAAGTATGCTTGTTTTTAAAAATTCCTTTTCTATATATGGAATTGTATGATAGTATGGATAAATGAAAAGTCTTGAATAAAACTATAACATTGAAAAAAATACATATTTCTTCCCTCCATATTTGCCACCATTTAGAGGTTGCCCACCTTTTTTAGGCAGAGGTCCACCACGAGGCCCAAGCTGGAACGTACCCTCCCAATTCCAACAATGGCACATTCCAACGATGCCCGCGCTTCTGTAGGAGAGGCAGCAGACAGCCATGGAACCGATAGGTCTTCAGATTTTCAATCTCTCTAAGTGTATCTTGTCTCCTTCAGAAATGACAGTTCTTGCCAAAGGTCTAACCTTTATCCCCAGTCGCCCTACTGACTGGTTTCATATGCAGACGGACATTCAAACATTTGTTCCTACGATTCGGCTCAAATTCTTCTTTAAGGAGCGGGAAAATCAGACACCGGACAATGACACAGGACTGATCCCTCCGTCCACCTTCACACCGGAGGATTGTCTTATGCCGAAAGACTTAACCTATGAGAAATGCATTCTCAAAGAACTTAAGCAACTCCAAAATAGGCTCTTCGGTATCTAGCTAACAACTCACAGATAGTTATTAAGCCAGCGGACAAGGAGGTGGGATAGTTGTCATGAATTTAGACCAATACCATAATATGGTCATGGACTTACTCAATGTCCCTAGCAGCTATCGCCGTCTACGGAAAGACCCTACCAATGAACTCAAAAATACTATTCAAGAGATCAGCAACTATGCCCTGCAACGAGAATGGATCTCGGATAAGGAAGCACAATTTCTCAATACGTTTCAGGGCTCAACTCCCAGATTCTATGATATCCCTAAAATACATAAGAATGTACAAAATCCTCCCGCCAGATCAATTGTGGCAGGATGTGGCACCATTTTGGAACCAATCTGTCAATACATAGATAAGTTCCTCCAACCTATCAGTCAGACTACTGCACTTATCTGTGAGACAGCACTTCAGTTATCACACTATTTGAGGGTAAGCATTTCGACCCGGCAACCAGCTTTTTGGTTATGCTGGATATAGTAGCATTGTATACTAGTATCCCCCAAGATGAGGCCATTGAATGCATATGAACAGCACTTGCCCAGTCATCAATACAATTCAATGCACCTATCAAATTCATATTTGAACTCCTTACATTGGCACTTAAGCAACAGATGTTTCAACAGACCTAAGGAACTGCAATGGGGGAAGCCTTTGCCCCCAGTCTAGCCATCATCTTCATGGCATGCTTTGAAGACAGATTTATCTTTTCTGATTTGAACCAATTTCACCAATGTATTGACTGCTGGCGTTGATACATTAATGACATTATCTTGATCTGGCACGGCACACTTGAAAACCTTAATGGTTTCCTTTTATGGCTGAATCAATGTCATACTGCCATCCATTTCACTATGACATCCAACAACTAGCAAATAACATTCCTTGATTTACTCATACAACATTTGGACAACAAATTGATTTGTTCACTATAAAAAAAAACCTACAGACCATAACACTTTGTTACATTTCGCAAGTTTCCATCAGCGTAGCCAAAAGGAAAGTTTACCAAACTCAAAATTTTTAAAACTAAGGCGTAACTGCACTCTCCTACCTGATTTTGAACTTCATGCCCAACAACTGGCCAAAAAACACAGGAAACGTGGATACCCGAAGAAATTGGTATCAGATTCCTATAAAAGAGCAAGGTTCACCCCTCGAGATGTTCTTTTTGAAACAAAAGTCAAGACCACACAGGAGAAAATGGTTTGTGCTCTCACATACAGTCTAGACACCTTCATGATAAAGAAAACTATCAAAAAATTCTGGCCTCTGGTACAATTTATGCTATCTTACGAACCCTTGCCCATTTTTGCTTTCAAGAGACAGCAGAATCTAAGGGACCAGTTAGTACACGCTGCACCAAAAAAGATGAATAGATCCATAACTAGCAGTTCAGTTGGGTTCTAGGTCCACTCACAGGCCATTTACCCTGCGGATCATATTCAGTGTGTGTTTGTGAATAAAATTAAATAATTTGATATTGACGGCAAGAAATGGTCTCTCAGACAGCACACCAATTATAAAACATCTTGGGCCATATATTGTATTCAATGCCCTTGTGGCTTGAAATGCACTGGAAAGACAACTCATCCGGTTCACATCCGGATCACGTAGCACCGATCACGCATCAGGTGCAAAACCATAACATCACCATTAGTTAGCCATTACGGAATATGGCCATTCTGCTGAAGACATTCTGTGGTGGGTGCTGGATGTTGTCAAAGAAACTCTGAACCCCCACTCCGCGTTAGCTGTAATGGCCCTGTATTTTCCCATTGCCAAGCGCTGAAAGGTTTAACCGGCAAGGCTATCGCCGAACTTGTAATGCGGCCCAGTATCTTTAATATTAGCAGTTATTTGGATTTCATCACATCTTTTTCTTTTCTCCTGTTGCCCATTTTCGTCATTTAACTTTTTCTTCCTTTTCATTTAAGTGGATATCCCCACATGGACTTTATTTCAGTGCTGGCCTCCTCTAGTAACTTCAGTGCTTGTGGTACATAGCCTGGCGCTGACTCCGGGTATGCGGATCATCTTTTGCTGAAGCTTCTCGTTTCACCTTCTGCTAGCCCTATCGCGGGTTGCATCTGCATTTTTAGTCCTCTTTCTTTATCTATCAATAGGGCTTTTAGCCATGCCACACAGCTGCAGCCTGTTCAGTTTAAGTTGCGTTGCTCGACACGCTACGTGCGACGCACGTCTCCATCTTGCTGTATTTTACAGCTGCAGAACCATTGATTCCAATCACATCCCCGACTTACTACGTGTGACGAGGTCCTTCTTTGGTGGCAGAATTCAGATTGTGGAGACTCTAGCCCACAGGCAAGTGCGAGGATCCTCCCACCCAGTATTTTTTATTTTGTTTTACCCTGACCAACAGCGGGTTTCCAATACTTATTTGACATCCCTCTCCTTTACCTAGTTGGTAGTTGTATTTTGATGTGTACCATGCGGACCTGTATTTCTTAGGATGTAGAATGGCGACACAGATCACACATATTAGTGCCAACTCGGACTACTCCAACAAAGGGTGCAGCATAGGTGAGCCTTTTCGCATTATTACTTGGGCTAAGCAGACACACACCCTCTCTTGTAGTTCTTCGTTAAACGGCGTGGGTTAATTCTGCAACAATATCTCAATCGTAGCATTTTTCTTTCTTTTCAACCTACAGCTCTCCAGTGATTTGTCTGGACCACCTGAAACACGTCACCACGGTTAATTTTGTCCTCACCCTTCATTAGGCTCGTTAAAGTAATAGGTAATTTCCTTGGGGAGTTTGGACACTAATTCGAGTATGGTAGGGAAGCTATTCTGGGCTTTCTTCGTTATAACATTTGTCCTCTCATCTCTTACTTCAGTTCTCCCATTGAAATACCAACTCCAACCACCCTGGCCCCTTGAAGTGAGCGAAGGACCATGTTCATGTAATTCGGCCGTTTACAAATAGGTAAAATAATCTCTTTTGCGTACCAAGTAGAATCTGGGCTTTCTCTATATATTATTATACTGCATAACTCGGCACGGAGATCTGTTCCACAGACTCATTCTCAACTTATAACACTCAGTTTTCGGCGACTCGCTATCCATTCTTTTTTCTTTTATCACATCTTTTTGGTGGGTGTTTCGGGCAACCGCGCATCCCTGTATGGTAGCCCACTCTGGATTCCCTCGCTCCGCCACACATGGTTGCAGTCCATATGTTGTTCGGTACATGGTACATGCACTAAATTGTTTTTTTATACATCGGGCTCATGGTTGGTTTCAATACATCATGGTATACTTAATTTTGTATTGTTATAGGGGCTGAACAGAGACAGTTCTTCCTGATGAAGGTGGCTGTCTACTACATACTCCACCGAAACACCAAATGTGCCGCTCACGCTCATGTCCAATTCCTGGTATACTTGTGTTATCACAATAGCGGTTGGCGCATCACACTAACGTTAAACCATTAGTCTATTTCTTGACAACAGCGGTTGGCGTAGACGACTCTTCAATTTGGTCTCAATCAACAGCCTCTTCCCGGCATCATGCTGGCAACATCATCTCAAATAATAATTAATTTGGTTCTACTTACTAGCCCCCGGCAACACGTTCAGTATAATCCAAAACCGGCTGATTTATGGCCATTGGAGAAAACGGATATAAACTCATGCATATATATTCATGTTAGTCAGGGCAAGCTAGCAACTGTGCAAGAGCATTTGCATCCAAATTGCTATTTGTGTTTTAAGTTGAAAACTGTTACCCATGCTTTAAGTTATCTCTTTTTCAATTTCAGCCCTCATGTGTATCACATTTTTATTTTAGTTGTTTTTGTCCTTAAATGTACTGTTGAAAGTATGAGCATTGTTCATTTTCTGTATCATGTCTAGTTTAAGTTGTTGCTTTCATTCTGTTTAACTGGAAATGTTCAAATATTTATTTAATACTTGACTTTTCTAAAATAATAAATACAAAAAACTCATTGATTCTACTACTGGTGGATCTATTTAACATATTATTTACCAATGAAATCACACATTTGTATATATACCAGGTAGACGATGAATTAGATGATTAAATCCTATAACATTCCCTAATGCTGAATAAGTTCTTAACTAATCTTCAACTGTTTTACATGGGAACACTTTTTTGTAGTTCATGACTTTGCGATTCTCATTTAACACAGCCCGACTTTTACCGGTTCTCCACTTGACTCATCGGCTGTGATGAACTGCTTGGCTTTCGGCTTCTCTGGAGTCAAGGCCGGTACCACGGTCGCCGGAGCTTCACTCGCTCCTTCTTATCGGCGTAGGCTTGCCTTGTGTACCGTTGACATCTGCTGCAAGACACCTGTGCTATTGTTTGCGGTCATAGGCTCTCTTGCACAAAAGTTCTGTGGGCCTGGGATGAAAAGGGCGAGGTCACTTCCCTCCTCGCCACCTCTCGATTCCTGCCATCTTTCTCCTCTTCAACTGCCGTGCCTGATTAGCCGTCTCGTCGTGCTGTCTGCCATGCTCGTATTGTGCTCTCTTGTTCCACCTTTTATCCCTGTGGGGAAGAGGAAGGGCCGTCAGGTGTGTGTGATTCTGGTCAATTGCCTGACTTTGCCTGACCCTCGTGTCGGGACATGCCAGGTAAACAGCCTTCATATTGTCAAGGGGAGGTGTTGGAATGTCTGAGCATCCTACAGGATGGGATAGGAAGGTTTGTGAAATGGCCGGGATGTAGAAAAGAACATAGGGGATTGTGGGAATAGTGTGTTCTGTCCTGGTAGAATGGGTGTTCGGGACAAAATAACTAGAGGAAGGTGGAAAGGAATGTCTGGGGTTGTTTGGATAAAGTGCAAGCAGTTTAGAAATCTTAGAGGATGGGTTTTGTATGGAGGGTTTATTGGATCTGGGTAGGAGAGATTTAATGTGGGGAGGCAGATGTATTGTAACCTACGAAGGCCTCAGGGATCTCGTTCTCTTTTTCCTCCTCAGTACAGTACTGCGTCTCACCTTGGATATCCTCCCAAGCATAACTCTAGTCTCCCGGACCCAGGTGATCCTCCCCCACTGGTCCACCCGAGGAACTGGATCCAACAGTGATGGCCGTGTCCCGGCCACCTGGATAAGTGATGCCTGGGTTCTACCTAGGAGAATACCTTCAGCTTTCTCACAGCAGCAACATCAGAGCAAGAGGGACTCCCGTTTACAGACCAATTGATGGGAATTCTTGCTACTGCTGCATAAGATCCTGACTCTCAGAATATTAGACACAAAATATTTCGAATATTTCCAACCTACTAAAAACATGGTGCAACAAACTAGTAGAGTCCATTGTTCCACTGCCGAAACTTCAAACCTGATTAGAAGCCACAAAACCAGGATTCTGCCTCTGAGATATGAGATTGACCCAATTCCGGCTCCACTACAGGTCACGAAAACCACAAAATTGGGTGTCAACTATCTATGGGAAAAACTGGAGCCTGGTAACCGAGTGAGTGGATATGCCGAGACCCCTAATATGTTGCAAGATAGCATCATGGACATCCTCAGCTGGTTGATCCACAGCAACTCTTACCAACCTGTAGTTAACAACTGAAATTGGACAATTTGCTCATGGAACACGAGAGGCTTTACACATCTCCTGAGCACAGAGGGGTCTCTGGGCTTGTTGTTGCGAGCAGATATTTTGCTATTACGGAGTATTGGTTTATTACAGATTTATATATTAACTGGTATCAAATGTTTCAAGTACTGGCTAGCAAAGTTCCTAGGGGGCGCCCCTATCGTGGCCCGATAATTAGGGTTACAAATTCCATCTTGGAAAAAAGAATCCCTCTTGACACTACTAATACCAGTATCCTCGCTATAAATATCAGCCTGGCTCAAGACTGGGGTAACTTTACCATCATAAACATCTATGCCCCCCCTGGCCTTTTATGTACCCACAATATTATTGAGAGTATTATAGAAATCTTGTATAAACTAAATGCTGGGAAGACTCCAGAAAATGTTATTATTGGGGAGGATTTCAACGATAGATGCTGCTGCAATAAGGAACTGAATGCAACAGAATTTGTAAGTAGCTTGCCAAAAATGGTGAATGAATGTATGACGAAGAAAGGGAGACTGTGGCAGGATACTCTTACCGACTGGGATTGTGTTATGTTAAATGGACAAGTATTTGGGGACAGGCCGGGGAAACCTACTTGGAAAAGGAGACATTCTGCAACCACAATAGATTACTTTTTTTGTAATGAGGAAATCATTCCACAAATTAGGAAATTGGTAGTGGAAGACAATAGCTTCAGCGACCACGCTACTGTTACACTCACAATCGCGGGCCCTGTAGTCGTAGCAGACTGCAGAGTCAGCGATGTTGATATTAACAATGGTGGGAACAGAATCAGATGGCCCGAGATGAACCTTGAGAGTGCTCGTAAATTTGTATCATCTCAAACTGTAGATCAAATGGAGAACATACTAGGTCTTTCAGCAGACTCCATTGAAACATGGATTAAAGAAACCATGTCTGGGCTGATGACCTACAAAGACAGTTATGTAGTATTGAATAAACCGGGTAGGAGGTCATACTATGATAAGGCAATTCAGGATGTGAAAAGACATATGAGGTAAGAGATTTGAAGAATTAAGATGGCCGATCTAGCTCTCTTGTCCAGTTACCGAGCGTGTCATGTGGCAAAAAATAGATATAGACAATGGATCAAGCACTGGAAATCATCTCACAGAAATGCTCAAGGGCAATATCTTTTGAAAGCAGTAACAACAAAAGATACAAAATAGATGTTGAGCTTATTGACTAAGTTTAATTGCCCTAAAGCCTCACTAATTACTAGTTGTACTGGTGAATCAGTTTGGGATGCACTCATAGGCTTAGCATTTGCTGCACCAAAGGCCACGGGTGTAATTCCTGCCCTTACCAAGAGAAGCTTTAAATAAAATGTTTACTTGCTGGATATTGAAATAAAAATCAGTAAACTCAAAAACTCTAGGGCTCTGGGCTCAAATGGCCTAGCAAATGCAGTCTTGAGAATATCCCCAGTCTATTGGTCTAGAGTGCTATTTGCCCTTTTTAAGAAAGTATGTGAAGAGGGCACAGTTCCTAGATCTTGGAAAAATTCTCTCCTCGTTCCCATCTACAAAAAAGGAGCAAGAACATCCCCTAAACATTTTAGACTCCTCACAATGCTAGATGTAACTGAGAAGATATTTGCCTCTAAATTGCTTGATGGGCTAGCTAGATGGGCAAAATCAGCCCAGATTCTTGACGATTTCCAGTTGGGTTTTATGTTAGGTTTGGGTACTGGACACTGCCTCTGGCTTATCAACAAGCTAAACAGGGATGCTAAGACTAAGGGTAACCCCTATCTCCATAGCTAACCAGGGATGCTAAGACTAAGGGTAACCCCTATCTCCATATGGCCATGATCGACTTTCGATCTGCATTTGATACAATTGACCAAAATCGTTTGTGGCGAAAACCTGAGGCCTATGATTGCCCTGCAGACCTACTATACGCTGTACGTAACTTGCATGAGGAGACGGTAGTACAGGTCAGGATGGAGAGCGAGGGAGCATTGACGCGACGCATACAAACTGAAAGAGGGGTGTGCCATGACTCCCCTGCTGTTCAACCTGTACCTAGCAGACCTGCCTGAACATCCGGGGCAGATTGTTAACCATCCACCTAGCATTGCTGGTACCCAAATTAAATGCCTGTTATAGGCAGACAACCTTATCCTGTGCGATCACTCCTTTGGGGGATTAAAACGTTCTCCAACTGCTCTGTGTAAATATATGAACGAGAATGGCCTGACGATAAATTTCGAAAAAACAAAATATATGCACTTTGCCTTTAAAAGATGGCCGTAGCAAAACTGATGGTGGAAGGTTCTCACATTGAAAGGGTGAAACAGTATACTTATCTGGGATTAGATATACCGCCCCATTGAGATTATGCGGCAATCATTGCTGAGAAGAAACGCAAAGTTGTCGCCCTGATAATGGTGATTGCAAAGTGCATTAAGGAGACCTCAGGCTTTTCTCTACACTGAATACTAACCATGTACCGAAAACCTTTTGTACCTCTATTCTATATGGGTTAGAAGCATTAAGTTTGAAATACCTGTCATAGCTGAAGCCACTCAATGGGAAAATATTTGAGGAATGTTCTGGGGGTGGGCTCTAGTGCACCCATCTAAGAAGTAAGGCTAGAGATGGGCCTCATATCCCTGGTGGCTCAAGCATTAAAAAGAAGATGTCTCCTATACTTAAAAGCTACACTATCTCCCGTTTGCCCACTTTTAAGCCTCCTTGGTAAGGAAAAAAGCAGGGAATGTAAAAACAGTCTTGCAACTTTGTCAAATGAGGTATTTAAATTAATGGAAGAGAACTGCTATAACCAGAAAAGTAAGTTTGTTGTAAAGCTGGAGAGGTGGGATTGGTGCTCTAACTATACCCACTTGTGCTCTCTGAAAAGCTTGATGGAGGTGATGCCTTTTCTGGCGCAAACTTTTGGGGAACCGCAGGGCTACTTGAAACTGTGCCCCAGCCCGGCATTGCGTAAATTTTTACTACTCCTGCGAATTAACAAACTACCTGTATTAACTATATTGGGACCGAAGTCTCGTTCCCTAGAGAATCCAGAAATTGACGTCTACTCCTTGTTCCGAGCATACCCGAGACAGCCTGTCATGTTCTGACTGAATGCAAAGAATTTGGCCCTCTATACATGAATCTACTTGGCCCATATGTAGAACAATATGATGAGATGAAAAGCGACAGTACTGTACATATTGGGCCTTATCACGAGTTGGGCGGTAACGCCGGCGCTATGAGCGCTGGCGTTAATAGCCCTACTGCCAAACCCCCCGGCGCTAATAGCGCCGGATCACGGGTTTGGCGGAACGGGTATTGCCCATTCCCCACTGAGCCCATTCGGGAATTCCCCATTCCCCATTGGGCTCAATGGGGAATTTTCGCGCTCTTACCGCCGGCGGATTTCCCTTAAATGCGGCGGTAATAGCGCTACCGCCGCTTTTAAGGGTTACCGCCAAACTCGTGATGAGGCCCATTGTCTAAATACGGGGAACAAATCCATACATATCGCACTCTTATCAGGTTTGGAAGTCAGTGATGGCCACGGGGAAGCTTGATAGGACCTCTAAGGTATGATGCATGCATGCATGTAAGGTTATCCTATATGGGAAAGAAATGAAATGCTCTTTGAAATGACTTAGGATGAATGTATTTAATTAATGTATTTAATGGATGCTAGATATTTGATGTGTTTCATTAATTGTAATTTGTATTTTTATTATGTGAACGTTCTTTGAAGTATACACATAAATAAAAAAAAAAAATGAATCCACAAAACAATGTAATGTTTTTTTAACTTCAACATTAGGTCTTTGTCCAAAAAATGGGGAGGCGTGCTCAGCCGCAATGTGTAAAGGGCGTGACCAAAGCGAGCTCCCCACTTGATCCTGGTGAATCCGATCCTGCGTGCAACATAGTGATCAACAACCTCCATAAAAGCAACCGCAGACGAGAGAACCCCTGCGGCATACACCGCCCCGTGTTTCAGCAATCCTGGCACCTCTTTTTTTCTTTTAATTGTTTTTATTAGATTTTATTACAAGAAGGTCACAAAAATATTAGAAAACCAACTGAAAAATAAACATATCTTTGCCAAACATAATTGAAGCAGTTATACTCCGAAATCGTGTTTCAACATAAATCTCATAGACTTTCCAACCTCAGTCTGTGCGCAGTTGAAGTGACTAAATACATTGGTAACTCCCTTACCCCCCTCCCGTCCTCCTTCCCACCTCCCCACAAGACTAGGTTTACATCTGATGAGGGTTGTGTTATCTGGCCTTTGGTAAGTTGCATTGCAGATTTTAGGGGACCACCTTGTTGGGGAGCTTGTCTTTCTACTTCTTCATCTTGAATTGGGTTACATGTTAGAGAGTGTCATTTTACAGTGTGGTGTTATGCAATTGGCCATTGACAGGTTCATTTCCGGGACATGTCATCACATATTAGTGTATTGTTCCTGGCATGTATTTATTGAGGAACTCCATCCACAAAGTGTCGCATTGTGTGAATCTCCCGTGTAGGGATGATGTTATTTTTTCCATGGTACATATATTGGACACTAGGTTGACCCATTTTTTCTTGGTTGGGACTGTGGTGGATTTCCATTTCGTGGCTAGCAGGGCCCGTGACCAGGCCTTTGACCCTCCTCCACTCATCCTCAAGTTTTTCGAACCCAAACAAGATGAAAAAGGGGTCTGCTGTCCTCTGAATTCCATCAAGGTCCCTGATCCACCCCAGTACCTCATCCCAGTTACCTTGATTCAGGGGCAGCCCCACCACATGTGCCAGTAGTCTGCCATGTCTCCACATCCTCGCCAACATAGTGGACTGGAAGATTGATACATTTTGGAGAGTCTGTGCGGATCATATTGCCATTGATTTAATAGTTTAATTGCATGTAGTTTGTATTGGCATGAGATTGAAGTTTTAGGTGCTGCTCGACATATCCTTCCCCATGTCTCTGGATCAATATTTTCCCCTGTGTCTCTCTCCCATTTTAGTCTGAGGGACTCTGTTGTTCCCTTTCCCGCTTCTATCAGTGTTTTGTATAGGACCGATATCAGTCCCTTCATTTCTGTCCTGGAGTTCAATAGGTATTCAAAGGGGGTGAGTTCTCTCCTCAATTTATCTTTCCACTCGGGTTTCATCAGGACACCTTTGATCTGCAAGAAATGGAATGCGGACAGTACACCTATTCCCAAGGCTTCCTCTAATTCTGGAAGCGTGATATATGAATCTTTTTTCAGGAGCTGTCCTACCCTTTCTAAACCCGCTTCGTACCAGGATTGAAATCTATCTACATTGGGAATATGATTGTTAATGCCCGGGGACCACAGATGGCTTAGTGGTGATGGCCATGTGGTGATGTTCTTCATTTCCGTGCCATCTCGCCATATTTCCCATATGGTTGCTAACATCGGGTGTGCTTTTGACCTCTTCAGTACTCTCCTCCTTGGTGCCCACAGCCACTCGGAGACCGTCGCTGGGGATAGGTAGTAGTTGTCCATCTAGATCCATTGGGATTCTTTTTCGTTACGGAGGTGAGGGATGAGTACTCTTAATTGGGCTGCTTCATAATATTTTCTAATGTCTGGGAGACCCACCCCGCCTTTGTCTTTGGGTAATGTCCGGTTATTATATGCAATTCTAGTTTTTTTCCCTTGCCATAGGAACCTTACAATCAGAGGCGTTTCTAGGGGGGGGGTAAGGGGGCTATAGCCCCTGGTTTTTTGTTTCTAGCCCCAGATAGAATCTCAGGAGCTACAACCAAAAGACTAGCTAGCCCCCAGTCCCGACAGTTCCAATATTAGCATAGCCCCGGGTCTTTTCCAGACATAGCAACACCCCTGCTTACAATCGCCTTCTTGACTTCCAAGAAGAAGTGTCTTGGCATCTTGATGGGGAGCATTTGGAAGGGGTATAAAAACCGTGGGAGACAGGTAATTTTTATTGCATTGAGGCGTCCTAGCCAGGATATGGTCAATGTCTCCCACCGGGCAAGGTCGGCGTGCAAATTTTGGAGGAACATTGGGAAATTGGCTTCATACAGATCTTCTAATTTTCTTGTGACTTGTATAGCTAGATACTTTAGCTTACTATGCTCTATCGTGAGATCTAGCGGGTCTCCCGATAGAGCATATCATTGTTCGTTTCCACGGATACCTGTGTGGGGAAGAGTATCGACTTAGTTTCATTAACTTTGAAACCTGATATGCGGCCGTATTCCTCTAGGAGGCGCAGTGCTCTGGGGATAGATGTGCTTGGATTTGTCACATGGAGGAGAATATCATCAGCGTACAGTGCCACCTTGTACTCCACCTGCCCCAATCGCATTCCCTCAACCTGGATGTTTTCTCTCATCTTCTGGGCCAGTGGCTCTACCGAGAGAGCAAAGAGGATGGCTGAAAGGGGGCATCCCTGCCGGGTGCCCCGCTTTAGTTCAAACCATCTTGAGTATTCCGCGTTCACAAATACAGACGCATTCTGTATTTCTTCCTCTGTTATGGGGGATTCTATGTGGGCCGAGTCCGTGGCCCCCACCCTGGGGAAGTTGATATCAGCAAGGTAACTTTCTATCTCACTTGAGTCTGGGTCTGTCTCCGGGGTGTATAACGTTTCATAGAAACGTTGTGTTCTGAGTCCGGCTGCTAGTAATGCGTCAGCTTTATCGCCTTTTTCATAAAATGTTTGTTTTAAGAGATGCAGCCTATGCACTGTCTGGCCATGTTCTAATTGGCGGAGTTCCTCTCGTTTCTTTTTCGCCTCTTGAATCTTGTTAGGGTCTATAGTATCCCCTTCCCTGGCTTCCATATCTAAGTGACATATTTCCCCCGAGTCTATTTTTGATTAGAGTCCTTTTTCTATTCTTCCGGGCCCCCTCTCGTATGAGAACGCCCCTCCAGGTTGCTTTGGCTGCCTCCCATAACCCCTGTTTGGAGACCTCCCCGTTGTTGTTGATTTTGAAGTATTCTTCGATCTTTGTTTCCAATTCGGTTTTAAAAACCGAGTCTTTCCATAGGGCCTCATTGCATCTCCATTTCCCACCTCTGACTGGTAGGTGTTCCCACTGTGTGTCGACTATGACCATGTCATGATCTGAATTGGAGCGATCTCTGTGTGTGTTGTGACGTTGTATAACTCATGTGAAAGATAAATATAATCAATTTGGGTGAAAGTGTTGTGCGGGGTGGAATGGAAAGTGTAGCCTCTTACATCTGGATGCATCCCCCTCCATACATCATCCAACGCATACGCTTGCATCATCTCCGCAAACTCGTTGCGGTCCCCTCTTATTCCATCATCAGAGGCTGGGTTTCCCGCTTTCTGATCTAAGTCGTGGTTTGCCCATAAATTGAAGTTCCACCCCCCCCCCACCCCCCAGGATAATGTGCCCTGTGGCTTCAAGCATTATTTTGGGGATAGTTCTAGAGAGGAATCTGAGTTGACCCACATTAGGAGAGTACATTGTGGCTATCGTCGCCTCCACGTTTCCAATGGATCCCACTACTAGTAGAGCTCGACCTTCTGTGTCAGACCAAGTTTTGGTGACTTGAAAATCGATTCCCTTTCTAATGAGGATTCCCACTCCTCCCTTGTGCAGCGCTCCAGAGCCCCAACATTCTATGCCAGTGCGTTTCCCCAGGATCGATCTCTCATCTCCTTTCATGTATTTGATCTCTTGTAGGAGAAGGATGTCGATTTTGGCTCTCCGAAATTCTCTCAATACTAGCGACCTCTTGGTTGGCGCGTTGAGCCCTTTAACATTAAGCGTCCCCACCCTTAAGGGGCCCCGTTTGCCTAATTCAGCGGTAGCCATCTTTATACAGTATTAGGATATACAAAATATTAGGCTGCAACCACCTATATCAATCACTTCAGCAAACTTCAGTACATTACCCCATCAGCTGTCATCGAAGACTTTGTTTTTGTCTTTACCCCTACCTTGTCTTGTACCCTTTCCCCCCTCCCTCCACCCTTCTCCCCTCATGTGGCGGCGTTCGATCAGATCCAGTTGAAAGCATTGACCCAGCAACAAACCACCAGCAGAGACCGTTACCTCACGGTCCCTTTGCTAAAATAACATCAACATAACCTTGAGCCCCCACTCCCCCCCGTTCAAACCTTATCTTTCAAAAACCAAAACGTGAATCTCCATGCAGGACCAAAAACATCCAGTATTCGTGTAGCTGATTTGGCTCTAACTCATTGTTTCTGATCAGGTTTACTTGCCCCCCTCTGGGGAAATGTTGCCTTCGATATTTTCTCGATCCCTTCACTCTCTGTCTCTTTGGGCCTTGGATTGGCCATTCTCTTCCTTCCTTCCTTGATGCATCTTGATTGTCCCTTTGTTCGGGTGTTTCTACAAGTTCGGATATGCATGCCTTAATTTCCCTCTCTGATTGTAGCCTAATCTTCGTGCTGTTATGTTCAAAGGAGAGGGAGAAGGGGTATCCCCATCTGTATCGAGTGTCTCGCTCCTTCAACCATTTCGTCAGAGGACCACACATCCTCCTAAGAGCTAGCGTCATGGAGGATAGAGGATAGGTCCTGATATATTGTTATTTGTGCTCCACTGAGAGTGATCACGCCTCTGCGCCTCGCTTTTTCTAGAATCCTGGCCTTGTCCTGGTATCGGTGGAAGCTGCCAAGGACTGATCTTGGACCTCCTGGCGGACCTCCTGCTCTGTTGATCCGTTCGGTATTAGGTTCGTCGATTGCGTTGTCGGCAGCCAGAAGCTTAATGATGTCGTGAAGCGTTTTCTTTAAGTCATCTTCTTTTTCACCCTCCTGTTCCGGAATGCCAAAGAAGCGTAGATTGTTGCGTCTTTCTTGATTTTCCAAATCGTCCATTTTCAGCCTATAGTCCTCCTCCCTCAACTCAAGGTCTGTTATTCTGTGTTCCAACTGTGTTTCCAGGGTATCTATCGAGGCTTGATTATTTTCTACCCCGTCCAACCTGTCCTCAATCTTGTCCAGGCGTTGAGTAATCCTGTCAATTTTGCCACCTACGTTGGCCCCCATGCTCTTTATTTCAGTTAACAGGGCCGCAATGTCACCTTTTGTGGCTGCCGTCTCGCCGTGCCCTGTTGCTTCGGTTGCCATCTTGGGGTCGCCGGCGCGATGAGCGGGGGGAGCGTATGCGAAAGTGGCCAGCTTTTCTTTTGCGTGCATATATTCAGGGTACTGCTCCGGGATCTCTGTTGGAGGTTCCGCGTGGTCGGAGTGTCGGGGCTTTTTTTTATCAGGGTCGGGTCGTGGACTTTTGGGTTTCTATTTGTTTTTGGAGTCCAGGCTGCTCTTTCCGCTCCCGCGTAGCAGGTTTGCTATGCTGCCGTTGTGGGGAATAGCCCTTGTAGACTGCGTGATCATTTGATTAGAGGAGGAACTGTGTGATGTTTCTGTGATATTGGCTCTGATATCTGGCCTCTGTACACGGGTGTTCCGTTGTCCTCTTTTTGTCACTATGCCCCTAGTGTATGGTGTCTTGGTCTCAGTTCGAGGTGTCCTCAGCTTGTTTCAGGTGGCATATGCAAAATATCCAGGAGTTAAGGGCTAGTCTAGATGACCGGACCTTCCTTTAAGTTATATTGCTTAGTTTGATCTCCCAGTGTTTCGCGAGGCGGCGCTATGATTGAGTGGTGTCAGGTCCAATATTGTTCAGTGAGGGAGGTAGGATGCTGTTCCGGTCGCTGGAATATTGAGGACCTGGGGGGTGTGCGCTGCTCTATTGAAAGTAAGTGCTTGTTTATAGAGGCTTACATCGCTTCCCCTGCGGAGGGTTTGCACAATTGCCGTGTGAAGTCATTAATTCTTGGTCACGCGGGAGACCGTGCTCCGAGAGTATCCGTGGTGGCCTTATGTTGGGGCCTCCTACGCACCAAAGTGCTTTCCGCGCGCGCTAATGCTCGCTCAGGCCCTGGCCTCCCTCTGATCAGTTGTGTTGTTTCCGGGTATAGCAGAGTAGTGCGTCGGTTCTGAGCAACCTGCTCCGGAGTGAACTGGCCCAGGGGTCTCCTGGGGGGGGGCTGCGCCGAATGCAAATGGGGGCATGGGGCGCTCCTGCTCCATATGGGTGCGCCGCACTCACCCCTTCACTCTTGGGTCCTGAGCGTTTGTTCCCGGCTGCCGGATTCCCGATGTTCTGCCGGTCCACCAACTCACCCTTGATCACCTCGTTTATGGAGCGGGGGCCCTCTCATTCGCCTCCAGGCGCGGTGCTCTGTGGGAGGAGTCCGCGGACCTCCGTCACGAGTAGAGAGGGGCATATGTAGCATAGCTGCGTAGCTGTTGTTGGAGGACAAGTTTCTCCGTGTTGCCTTGTCCGATTTTGCCCCCAGATTTCGCCAAATGGGGGGGCCCCTTCCGATGTTGTACCGTGGAGTATTAGCTTGGGGGTGTCGGACATTGGGGCCTCTCACTATATTTCTGGACCCGAGGCACGGAGCTCACTCGAAAGAGGAAAGCATCCGTGCGCCCCCTGGTGGCTACCCCTGGCACCTTTTTAAGAGAAAATCCGCAGAGATAGCCCGGGAAGGGATGCTCACAAAATGGCGCCGCAACCCACTGAAGAAGAGTACGGCACGGAACAGCCGCGAATTTAGCAAGCATCCTAGAAGAGCCCCGGCGGACCACACAGAAGCCAACGCCCAGCACCGGAGATCAGCCGGTAAGAATATAAGGCAGCTCCCACAACCGACCGGCAAGAGGCAGGAAAAGTGCGCCTCCACCCCGTGCTTCCTGATAAGAAGCCGGCATACAGTTAAAACAGTTGGAGCACTTCTCTCCCCAGACCTTTATTAACACGCGCAAGGCGCAAAGAGTGTATAATGCACCAGCTGGCCCATATACGCCAGCAGCCTCCTCGCCTCAGCCCCCAGAGACAGAGTATCAGAGATAGCAGCTGGGTTGCCTGTGAGCCCACACAAGTCTGCGAGGATAAAAAGTGGAACCAGACAGGCAGCAACCCACGATTCCCTGTAAGCTGCAATAAGTCATCTTAGTAAAAAGCCGCCAGGCAGCTACAGCGGTCAGATCACTCCTCTCTCCAGGCCATTCTCAATACACACAAGGCACGTAGGGGGCATAACGTACCAGCTTGCTCATATACACCAACAGCCAACTCGCCTCACCCCAGAGCCTGGTAATCGTGGAGATAGCAGGTGGATAGCCTGAGAGCCCATACAAGCCTGTGAAGAGCACAAGAAGAACCAGACAGGCAACAACCTATGATTCCTTATAAGCTGCAACAAATCACCAGGAACTGCTAACAGATCACCCAGCCCAAACACATACAGGACTATTAATAATACAGTGCTGAGACCAGACCCAGGACCCCCCACAAGCGGATTAACTACCCAGACAAGAGAGATCACATTGTCTGAGCAAATCACAGTAACAGGGATTAACCCCTGATGCCTGAAGGTAGGAGTAAGATGGCCACGCACCAAAGCAGACAGCGATGGAATCATACGCAAAGTAAAATGATCCAAAATCAGATCCCACACACCCAGGAGACCATCCATCGAGAAGAGAACATGAACCCCAATAAAACGAGAATGAGAGGAAGATCCTAGAGGCGATTGCAGCCATGCGAACATCCATGCAAACCCATATAGGGGAAATACAATGTCATATGAGCCTCCTGCGTCAAGATGTGTGCAATCTTGCCAGCAGAGTAGGCGAAACAGAAACTAAATTGGAAGAGACCACATCCTCCACCAAAGAACTGCAAATAACAGTCCAAGACCTAACGGCCAAAATCTGTATGCTACAAGGTAGGGCTGAAGACGCAGAGGGAAGAGCAAGGAGAAGTAACATCAGGATCCTGGGACTACCTGAGAGGGCGGACTGCAGGGACCCCACAAACTATATTGAAAATATGCTCCAGGAAATGGGGCCAGGAGCCCTGTCACAAGGTTTCACAGTGGAAAGAACCTCTAGAGCACTCACGGGGAGCCACCCGCACAGAACCCCCCCCACCACGACCCATCATAGCTAAAATCCTCAACTATCGGGACAAGGATTTTTTTTAGCCTATTCCAGATTGGGGGGAGAGATCCGAAGAGCTCTGCAGTCTTGGCAATATATCCAAATGACACTATCCAAGTCCAAAGGAGGCGTGCTCAGTTCAGACCAACCAAAGGAAGGCTCAGACGTCGGGATATAAAATACATGCTACTCTACCCTGCAAAATTAAAAGTAATCCCTCTTCTTTGAAACACTGGAGAAAGTAAACAAGTGGATGGATGCACATAACATGGAGCAGATGCCATGAAGACAAGAAGGCCCCAATGGAGCCAACAAGTGAAAAGAAAAAGTGATAGGATCACAAATATGACTTTGTCCATGCGACTAAATTGTGACAATTCTGGCAGAACCCCGCGTACCTGTTTTTTGAAACTCACACAGACAAACAAGCCCCAGGCCAAGACCACAGAGAGGGGCGCAACAACTGAGAATGATCACTTTCTCCCTCGGTTGCCCCGTCCAACAAGCCTCGGAACTCGATCCACACCTCCACTTGGATGAACTAAGAGTACTCTGCAGTACTCGGCCACCAAATCCTGAGATGCATCAGGAACAGCTGGTGGTTAAGCCTTTATAGGTTTACAACGGTGGGTAGTACGTTAGAAGTTACATTAGTGTTTTGGTTTTAGTTACACTGTTTAAGCTACACCACGGACAAAACAGTCATATAAGAAGGAATTTACTGAGAACCTATGGGTCAACATTATGAACAGAGACAACGAAGTTGGCTCCCCGGGGAGCTGAGGAAGCACAGAAAAAGGAAAAGAGAGACATACCCAATGACAGGGGCTTTGCAATTATCATACACTCTGCGGAAGTGCCACTCCCTAAAACAAGAAACAGAGATAACATAAACGACACCCCAGGAAGGAGCGAATCACAGAACCGAAAGACATACCTAGATGTCAGAGACCCTTAAAAAAGCCACATGGAATGTGTGTGACCTCAACAATTACATCAAAAGAATAAGAGTAGCGGCATACTTACACCGTAAAAGAGTCCACATAGCCCTGTTTCAACAAATACACCTAATGCCGTCTAAGCAGACTCAAATACTCGGGAAATGGAGCGGCAGAGAGGGTTCGGGTCTACATACTCCAATTACGCCAGAGGGGTACTTATCTGGATAGCTACTGGAGTACTGTACCATCTACTATATACCCATACAGACCCGGAAGGGAGACTAATACTAATAAATGGATTCCTCGGCAAAAGGAAAATCTGCATAATCAATACTTACGCACCCAACACCAATGCAGCAGCATTCTACCGCTCTTTAAACACTAAATTGACCCCTTATAGAGGTATTTGGGGGGAAGGGATTTTAACTGCACATTAGACCCATCCCTAGACAGATCAGACAACACACCAGGTTCTCCCTCCCCCCGACTAAAGCTTTGAACACATTACCAAGGGAGCTAGACTTACAAGAAATATGGAGGTGGACACATAGGGGAAAGAAGGAATTCTCGTTCTTCTCGAGTGTTCACAAGATTCACACAGGAATAGATTATGTATTCACAAGTAGGGAACGCTTGGGAAACATTGTGGGTGCTTCATACGAAGGTAAAACGCTCTCGGACCACTCGCCGATGATAATAGAATGGATACTCTTTAATCACCCAGCCCCCGTACCTACATGGAAACTAAGAGCAGAAACACTATGAGATAGCTCTTTCAGGGAAGAACTAAGACTCCAAGTGGGACAGTATTTTGACCAATCCAGGGAGTGAAAAATATATGCGAATAGTATGGGATGCCTTCAAGGTAGTAATAAGGGGCACAGCTATAGACAAAGTGGGAGCGGTTCAAAAAGACCTAGAACGACAAATTGCGAGCACAAAGGACAAGATCAAAAAGCTAGAAGGGTCTGATTCCTCAGGAACAAAAGTAGAAGAAACACTCATAGCACTTAGACAACAATGCCTCGACCAATGGGAAAGATTGGGTAACTACAGTTATGCAAAATACACTGAAAAGCTAGATGGGCAAGGTGATAAACCGGGTAGACTTCTGGCTTGGCTGGTCAGAGACCAAAACACTAGAGAAGAGGTCGGAAAGATAACGGATGAATGTGAGGACAATTGGAGATCACAGAAAGAGATAAATAACACCTTCAGAGACTTCTATCGCAATCTCTATGAAGACAACTCTGACTCCAGAGAGGCAGAAATCATAGAAACCCTAGAAGACATAGGCCTGACCGTAGTGACGACAGAACAAAAGGAAATGCTAGACACACCATTTACTATAGAAGAGATACAGGAGATAATAGCCACACTACTAGCTGGAAAAACTCCAGGAAGCGATGGCCTTCCGGCAGAGTTCTACAGGGAATACACAGACCTAATCGCCACACAATTACTCCTACTTCTAGAAGAAGCATATGAGAAAGGGAAACTACCTGATACCATGGAACAAGCGGTAATACTCCCAATAATAAAGCGAGGTAAAGATAAAAAGCTATGCGAATCCTACAGACCGATAGCACTAATAAACCAAGACACCAAAATCCTCACAGCCATACTCGCAGAGAGACTTAAGAAAGTAGTTATAACACTGATACATCCTGACCAAACAGGTTATGTCCCAGGCAGAGCCACTAGAGAAAACCTGAGATGACTCCACCCGGTAATAGAAAGAACACGCAACTGGCCCGAGGGCTGCACAGAAGTAGCACTCAACGCTATCAGAGCATTTGATTCGGTCAGATGGTGTTTGCATTCCTGGAACACTATGGCATGGGAAGTCGGTTCATGAGATGGATACGCATGCTCTACTGAAGCCCATCTGCAATAGTTCGCACCGGGAAGCACATCTCAGATCAATTCCCGATCTATAGAGTTACTAAGCAGTTTCAGTCTAGAAAAATGGATACCTCTCATGATTGACGACAAACGTATTTTGGTAGCCGAAGGCCAACCGTCTCATGCACGATACGATAGAAATACAGGTTTTCGAGTTTACCAATGAACGGCTATTTTGATGTAACAAGGATCGCCATTTTGTTTTCTAACAATTGCTCATTGCTTTCTGTTCAAATTGCTTCGCAGCACATTTTCTGCTTACACTGCTCGACTTTTAATATTGTTGCCTGAACGTGAAAGGACAAGGCCGCAGGGCTGCAAGGCTAATAAGAGTTAGTTGAAACACAACGTAGGCAGCGCCGGGAAGGAATGCCCGGCTCCCTCCCGAATGTAGCCTTGAAGCAGAGCCGCAGGGCATTTAATCATTTCACAGCTGCCAGCCAGTCTCGTTGGATGGTAGAATATGTTAGAATAAAGCAGCTAAAGGCTTGAATTATGCTCTTCTTACGGCCCCCCTTTACCGAGCCCTTAGAGCGTGTTGGCTCCCAGGACACGAATAGCACCTGATATATAGCAACGTCTGGAATGTGACTCTTCCCCCGTATGTAGCTTGCTTCCAAGAACAGACGCACTGTGTTCTATTCAACAAGTAAAAGATGTCTCCGCACTTGCAAAATTGCATATTGTTACTAGAATAGATATTTGAAGGTGTCATATTCGTCGGAAGTGTCCATCATCAAGTTCATGTTTAACATGTCACAGCTGATTGTATGATATGCATTTTGTATATATGTAACTGATGTACGTAATTCGCTCTCTTGCGTCCCTCGACGTCTAGAGATCCACGTCGCGGGGCGTGAGACCGAGTTGGCCAACTGAGACTATTTGCTTTGCAATAAACCCTAGCTTTGGGAATACAACCTTGTGTCTGGCGTATCTATCGTGTGTGGTGGCTTGCCTTGTTTCCATAGACGTGAGGGACCCCTAGGGGCCCCTTTCAAGATGATGCCCGAATAGGGACCCTCCCCCACTTGTTCCATCGCGTACGTTGTAATTGAGTAAAGGCGGAGAACGGCGAGGACGGGATGATCGAGCCGGGATCAAGAGGTGTTCGGGGCGCACTGTAGAAGTGATGAGAGATTCCTTTGCAGATCTGCACACATCTGATCCCTGATCGACGTACCCGGCTAGAGAACAAGGAGGTGAGGGTCCCGAAACAAGGCGGAAGCCAAGAAACACAGACACGACGTCATTGGATGCGTCAATATACAGACGAATTGTGTCCTGGAGGACAAATGATTTATCAGGTGAGTCAATTCCCGATTCAAAGTAATCCTGATATTGGTTGAGAGTTGTCTTTGCAAAATCAAACGCCCTAGGTAAGGTTGATTAACCAGGGGGAAGGTTGAAACATGCCTGGGGTATTGTCCACCCTAGCAGGGTTTTTCCGCTGTGGTAGACAATCTTTGGAAGATGGCCAAATTGCACCACCTGGGGGAACGCCGGCGTATGAGATGTATGTAAAGTATGGTGTGGGAGCGATAATATTCTGTAAGACTTGGCATAGGCAAACCAGAAAGCAACAAGACCATCAGTGGCCGATATATGGTAGTTTTGAGATAGCGAGAATAGATAACCTGGAAAGGGTGTTGATAAGAAAGAAAGCGCGTCCTGCAGCATTTGGTATCATTAAGGACTGGAGAAGGGAAGCAATGCTCCGACTTAGAAGTAGAGCGATGCATGCACGCAGGCATGAATCGAAAGGTGAAGTAGCGGAAGAAAAGGAGGAGGAGGAGTGGAATGAGAGTCTAAGGAGGTCAGGTAGACGTGACCAGTTGAATATAGAAAAAATATACCCACAACGAGAATTGCACATAGCAGATGAATTGATAGAAAACATATTGATCCATACAAAACAAGGCCCAAGATCAGAAGCGAGGCCAAACACACCAGTAACAACTGCTCAAGCCCCTACCGTAGCTCAAGCCCTCCCACAGCCACAGACCGCGCACGTAACACTTCCTATTAGCCAACCAGGCCCACAGCAGACACTCCCCGCTCCTGTTTTCCCATCCGCACCTCCCGCCTTAGATACAGACTCGGTATCGTCCGTCCCTCCCGGGGTTGAAGTTGAAACCGCGGGGGCGAGAGGCGGGACTGAAAAAAGTAGATGCACGAGGGTAACTCGCAGCGCGATCAGCAAGGAAAGGAAGGTGGAATTGCAGCACCAGGCTGAAATGTATATCGACGGGAATGATGGGACGGCAGCATTGGCTTCGATGTATGACTTCTGAAGAAGCAACGAAAGACAGGTATTGTTGGAATGCATGGGTGAATATTTGGTGGAGAGATGGAAACATTTAATTGGGAAATTACCACTGCAGCGATTGTTAGATTTGAATGCATTAGCACGCTGTAGAGAAAGAAATGAAGAAGTAAGGGAACATGTATATGGACTTTTTGAACTTAAAAATGAATTGGATAATGATTATGCTGAAATGTTTACTTCACCTGGGTACAGGGGTAAGGATATGGGGAGAGATAGGAAGGAAGCGGTAGAGCCATATATACCACGACGACATTCAATGTCGTCAGTACAAAGGGGCGACAAATTGAAAGTATGTATACGAGAGGCGTTAAATTAATATTCCGTGCCTATGAAAAGGAAAGCATTGCAGTCGATGGCTGAACATTTACTAGACAAAGATATAAAAAATGACATGGCCAGCCCACCCGAAATAATGGCAGTATATAAAAGAGCACTAGAGCGAGGGACAGGAGAGACAGCCCTATCGGTTGATCTGGGAATATTATTGCACATGAGAGAAGGGGGAGGGACAGTGAGTGCGGCATTTCCTATGAGAGAGGTCCCACCTACCTTTGTGCCCAAAGTAGAGATTCCCGCAGCGGGCAACGTAGCGGCGCAGGTAACAACAGCCCATTATACCGCCCAATATGTGCATGTCCCCTTTTCCAGACAGGAGGTGAACAACATAAAGCAGACGATTCCCGATATAAGAAAGAATCCTGCAGGGTTTTACAAGGAAGTAGAGTCCTGCCTACAATCATCTGTGCTTACCATGGGTGACATAGACCTAATATTCCCAGTGATCCTGCCAACAGACATATGGAAGCAAATAAGAAAGGTGGATGATGTAACGACCTTTGGCACCACATGGGCGGATTTGGTAATAGAAGACAGGAATAAAGCGGTTGGAGGAACACCGGGAGCGGACCTGGTAGCATTACCAGAACGCATAGTACAGAAATTAAAAGAAATTGTCCCAGAGAAAAGAATTCAATGGGACAAATTGACTGCATGTGTACAAGGCAAGGATGAGTTAGCTACAGATTATTTTAATAGGTTTGAAGAAGTATTTACAGACTTCAGTGGGCAGGTTGTGAGCTCGGAAGCGGGGAAGAGGCTATTTGTTGACAAATATGTGAGGGGGTTAAAACTTCCAATCCAGAACGTAATAATGACATCAGATAGTGCATGGCAAGCAAAAACGCTGGCCGAAGTATTACACATGGCCCAATATTATGAGAACAGAGTGAATGCGGAGAAAGAGAAAGAGGAGAAGGATAGGGTAAATCTGAAGACACGGATGCTAATGCAGCAAGTAGCAGGACATAATAGAGGGAGAGGGAATGCACAAGGAAGGAGTAATTCGAATATGCATGGGGGGCCATTGGGACCAAATCATTGTGCGTACTGTAAGGAGTAAGGACACTGGCGAGCGCAATGTCCACATCTGCAGAATAGAAATGGGTCTGGTCAGAGAAGACAGCACAGAGGGCTCCAAGGAGCGAATGGACCAAATAGGAATAGTATGCAGCAGCACCACAATAATGGAGGTAATCAAAACCAAGCCCAAAACCAAAGTGCTCCTAACCAGAATCAGGGCCAGCAAAACCAACAGTATGGAAACCAGAGTGGGGGAAATAGAGGGAAGAGTGGGAACGTTTTCGATACACAGCCAAATACGTATTACAGTAATAGTAGTGATTACACATCGGATGATGTGTTATCTCCCCAATAGGACAGCCCAGGGCAGGGGTCGGAACCAGTGTCTATTCCTGTGAATCAGAAAGGACCCTACGTAGAAATGAGAGTCGGGAGGAGCACCGCTTCCTTGTAGATACAAGAGCGCAAAAGTGTTTAATAGACCATCACTTGGTTCCGTATATACCACTGTCGGGGCAAAAGAATGTTTCTGTAGGGTTTGCAGGTACACCAGTCATAAACCCAGTGTCCCAACCAGTCCCAGTTACCATAGGACCATTCACTGAACATTGTCCTTTTCTCCTAACAGAAAATTGTGGGGAGAACCTGTTGGGATTAAATTTATTGAAAAAGATAGGTGCGATTATACATTGTACGTCAGACAGGGTGTTTCTAACGATTTGGTCACAAAATGCCCCTGTGTCAGAATTCATGTTTGAAACCTTGCCAAGAGAGTTAAGAGAAGTGCCAACCTGTATATGGGCGATGCATGACAACTATGTAGGATGCTTGAAAATAGAGCCAGTAAAGATCATTTTGAAAGAGGTTGTTACACTGCCGCGAATTCCCCAATACAGAATTTCGGCTGATGGTGAGAAAGGATTGAAGAGTATTGTTACAGATTTGGTGAAATTAGGGGTGATTGAAGAAATTACAGGCAGTACATGCGACAGCCCGATTCTTCCAGTTTATAAAAAGGGAGGCAATGAAGTACCATACCGTTTCATAATTGATTTGCGCGTGCTGAACAAAGTAGTAGATCCACAATTTCCTTGGTCCCAGACGTCACCACAATATTGACAATGATACCTGTCTCAGCAGAATACTTTAGTGTAATTGATCTAAAAAATGCTTTCTTTAGCATTCCGGTGGACAAGGCCAGCATATATTTGTTCGCGTTCACATTAGGAGGACGATCATTTACATTTACGCGGATTCCGCAAGGATACACGGAAAGTCTGAGTATTTACAGTAGAGCATTGAAAGAGCAGCTAGACATGCTAGAATTACCAGTGGGTTGCGCACTCTTGCAATATATAGATGATCTGTTGTTAGCTGCTGACACAGAGGAGATTTGTAAAGAAAGCACTGTATTACTATTGTCACACTCAGCGGCACATGGCCATAAAGCTAGTCTGAAGAAATTTCAATATAATCGAAAGGAGGTGGCCTATTTGGGCTACCTACTTTCGAAAGAAGGGAGAAGGCTAACGCCAGAGCGGATAGAAAGTATTTCTTGTATGCCTATTCCAAAGACACAGAAAGGAGTCAGAGCCACAATAGGCATGGCTTCGTATTGCCGACAATGGATCAGTAATTTTGCGTTAATTGTGAAACCGATGGTGAACTTGACTAGAAAGGATGAGGTCATGCCTTTACAGTGGGATGAGGAATGTCAGAGAGCGTTTGATCAATTGAAAACTGCATTGTGTTCTGCTCCAGTTTTGGGCACACCAAATTGTGAAAAGGTTTTTAGACTGTTTGTGTGTGAAAGTGAAGGATGTGCATTGGCGGTTTTGACACAGGAACAAGGTAGAAGAAATAGACTGTGCGGCTATTTCTCTTCCGCGCTGGACCCTGTAGCGTGTGCATTACCACGATGTTTGCGATCTGTCTTGGCGGCTGCTGCGTCGGTGAAACAAACGGAAGGGATGGGTTTGGGGCATACTTTAATTCTGATGGTGCCACATGCCATAGACGTTCTATTAAATAGGACACAGATGCAACACCTCACCTCTGCTAAACTGACAAGATATGAGATTATCTTGTTCGCGCCCAATATCAAAATTATGAGGTGTAGCGCTTTGAATCCTGCAGAATTAATGCCACTGCCCATAAAAGAAATTGGTGACAACGAATCACCCCCCATGATTGCTTAATGGTCACTGAGGAAGAAAAGAAGGGGAGAGTTGATTTAAGTGACACCACACAAAAAGAGCCAGTTGGAGAGTTATTTTGTGACGGCTCTTGTTTTAAACTACCTGATGGCACGACAACTGCCGCCTACGCTATCAATACCCTAGAGAGCGTTGTAGAAAGCAAAAGAATCCCCTAGAACTCGGCACAAGCCACAGAAATAATAGCATTGACCAGAGCCTGCAAGATTTCTGAAAATTTGAATGTGAATATATATACTGATAGTCAGTATGCTTTTGGGGTGGTTCATAACTTTGGTCGACTCTGGGCTGGGAGAGGTTTCCTGTTATCACATGGTGCCAGAATTCAACATGGCCCTTTCATTGTACGATTGCTGTCTGCACTCACGTTTCCAAAGCGCCTCGCAATAGTGAAATGCGAGGCACATAAAAAGGTAACATGCAAAGTAGGAAAGGGAAATGCGTTTGCAGACAGAATTGCGAAACAAACTGCCACTGATTTAAATACTAAGATGATGACAGTCCAGTCTGAGGAAGTGTAAAGGTTTGTGTGATCACTCTAGCTAAAATGATCGTCCTCTGTGCACACTTTTGAGCATAAAACATGTAAAACAACTTGCTAAATCTCGTTAGATATAAAATGTTTTTTAATCCAAAAATGTATAAAACGTTTCTCAATACTCTCAATCAATGTGTCTGTTTGATTTAGTTAATTTTCCAAAATAAACAATTTAACAAACATTTCATTCATGCAATCTTGTATTTTCAGATTGTATACAGTTTTTGAACACATAAACAATATAAATCTTTTGTCGAGTTGTTTTTAAACCAAGGTCACTTGATTTCTTTGATAATTGATTTCCCGTTGGGTCTTTATAGTTCAAGAATTGTCCCAAGTTCACAATCGACTCATTTTATGAATGATCTTTTTACTCTTTAATGCACAACGCGTTTCGGGCTATCTGAGCCCTTCATCAGGTGCAACCAAATTCTATTCTTCAAAAGTGTTGTATCTGTAAATAGATATATATTTTGTTTAGTTCTTATATCCTTATTTTCAGTGTTTTGTTAATTTAAAAAATTTCCCTATTCAACAAAATGGGTCATTGTACCTGCAACACTGTGGATCACTCCCGTCTTCAAATATCTAAGCCTCGTCAATTAAGCTTAACTGTTATATCTTCATCAATTTTTTATCCTCCGTGTGTGTTCTGCCCGATCTGCAAAACGAATAGTTCATCCGCTTTTATCAGAATTTGTGAATATGCATATGTGGGTTTTGTGCTGGGAACAGTCGCTACATGATAGCACTGTGCCCCAGACACAAAGCCCTGGTTCAATCTCTTGCATGCTTTTCAAATGTTCTGCTCACCTTAGTCGACTGGACTGCTGCATGCACCGAGTCCTCAACACGCCGTATGTGCGACCACATTGTTTACACTTTAGTTCTGTGGCGAGCCGCTTCGTTTCCTATCTCGCTTCCCTCGTTTTCCTCCACTGGTCCGCTCACACGTCTCCTCTCTCCAGTTCACTCCACAGTCTGTAAGTCACGTTACGGTTGTGATTCTGACTTCGTGTTTTTGTTTACTGGACCTCTGTGCGTATAGTACTTTCTTGCTTGCTGTTGAATGTACAGATGGGGAAACCGTCGCGTTTCCATGGGCGCCATCTTATGGTGGTTTGGATTATTCGTTGGTTACCCGTGTCTCTCCATTGTGTGCTTGAAAATGGCTGCACTATTTTACGGATTTCTTGATCGCTCGATGTTCTGAGCTTAAGGTTGAATGTGTGTTGGGTACGTTTTGTTGCACGACCACAGACAATGACTGATGATGTCTTCGTTATGAAATTTCCATGGCCCACTTGAGCTCACAGGAAGCTCGCCCTTTGGAGGCAGAGTTGCTTAGAACATTGTTTTCCATGCCTCATTCACCTTGACTTCTTAATGTGTAGATGTCGTGTACAGACTGTATATTCTGTGCAAGGTTACAGAAAGCAGCTCAAATCCCAATCCGCATTCATACCATTTGGCTGCATTGAATTCAATTTATCAATCCAGTATGTTTCTGTTTGCAAGAGTATTTTGTTTAGATTACCTCCTCTTCTTGGTGTTTTTATTTGTTCCAGAATGATGAATCTTATCTGTGAAATATTATGTCTTTCTTTTTTGAAGTGTTGAGTGACCAGTGATTTAATGGCTCCTGTCCTGATATTTGATTTGTGTTCGGACCATCTTATTTTGGCCTTTCTCATTGTCATCCCCACGTAATATAATCCACATGGGCATCTTATGCCATATATAACATTTTTCGAATCACAGGTTGAAGAGTGATAGAGGTTTATTTTATGACCTCTGTGTGGATGAGTTATCGTGTTGCCTGAGATCAAGTTGTTACAGTTATTACAATTGTGACACGGAATTGTGCCCTTATAGATGTCCGGTGTTTGTCTTTCCGCTGCAAAATCTGCTTTGATTAAGTGTTCTCTCATTGATTTGCTCTTGGAGTATGCAAAGAGTGGTGGTTCTGGGAAAAGCCTTTTCATTGTTGGATCCAAGGTCAATGTTGACCAATTCTTTTTAATGATTTTCTTGATTTTAGGGCTGTGTTCGGAGAAAGTGGTCACATACACTAATTTCTCCTGTTCCTCCTTTTCTTTGGATAACAATGCTTCTTCTCTGCTAATTCTACCTGCTTTATCAGCCCCTGTTGTGATAGTAGATGGTGGATAACCTCTTTTCTCGAACTTACTTTTCAATTCTTCTGTTTTTCTAACATATTCTTCATCTTCTGAGATTATCCGTCTATATCTGAGAAATTGGCTGAAAGGTATGCTTTCTATTGTTCTGCGTGGATGAAAGCTGTTTGCGTGTAGAATGCTGTTTCTGTCTGTTGCTTTGGTGAATATTGTGGTTTCCAGTCGCCCTCTTTTCTTGTATATTTGCACATCTAGAAATTCAATAGCTTCTCTGCTTGTTTTTGTGGTTAATTTGATCCTAGGAGCCATGCAGTTAAGGTGGTGAAAAAAAGTCAGTAATTCCTCATTCGAACCATTCCATATTCCAAATATATCGTCTATGAAGTGGAACATGCAATTCAATTTGTTCGTCCATCTCTCTTCGTTGAATATGTGGGTTTCCTCTAGATAAGCCATATAAGTGTTGGCATAACTTGGGGCCATTGCGGCCCCTATTGATGTTCCAGATATTTGTATGTAATACTTATCCTCAAACATGAAGAAATTATTTTGTAACACAATTTTCAATAGTTTTAGAATGAATAACTTGTCAGCTTGACAATCAGTGTCTGGTTTCAACAATAGCCACTCCATGGCTTCCAAACCACCCTCATGCATGATGTTGGTGTAGAGACTTACTACGTCCATTGTAAATAGGATATCGTGCTCCTCATCAATTTCAACTGCTCTTAGTTTGTTCAGAAAGTCATTTGTGTCTTTTATGTATGTTTTGAACTTGTGGACTGAAGGTTGTATTGCTTTGTCTATGTATTGTGCCAGTGGTTCAATTATGCTGTTGTTTGCAGCAATAATTGGTCTTCCTGGTGGCTGAGTCAGATTCTTATGAACCTTTGGCAAAATGTATATGATCAGCATCACTGGATGGAGATTGGTAAGAAATTGTTTTGTGCGATAACTTATTAGCTCATCATTTTCTGCCTCATCCAATGTTTCCTTGATAAGTTTCTGCACTTTCTCCGTCGGATTTTCGATGTGTTGTCATCTGATAGTTGGCTTTCTATTTCCATTTTGTATTGTTGTGAATTCATTACCACTAATGCTCCTCCCTTGTCCGCTGGTTTCAATATTAGATTCGGATTTTGCCACAGTTTATTTAACACTTGTTGTTCTCTTTTCGAGAAATTCGTTTTTGATCTTTGTTTGTAATTCAATTTTTCCAAATCTTTTAAGACTTGTTTCTGAAACACGTCAATTAATGGACTTTGAATAGGTGGCATGAATGTGCTCTTGGGTTTCATCTCCAAATAGGGGCAATCTTGTTTACTTGTTCCCCATTCGCATGTGTCAAAAAATAGTTTCAATTTCATCTTTCGAGTTAATTTGAAGAAATCAATGTTTTCTTTCAACAGTGAGCTACTGTGATAAGGGACGAATTAAATGCCCTTCTGTAAAGTTTTTCCTCAAATTTGCTGAGTCTGTAGTCTGAGATGTTAATTACTAATTTCTCTTTTGTAGGAAGTTCACCTTCGGCGATGGATTTTTTCTTCTTGCCTCTTCTTGTTTTTCTCTGTCTAAAAAAGACGCTATGTTCTCTGCAGGTGTTTTGGATGTTCTAGATGTTGATGGTGTTTGTTCGTTTCTTTCAGATTGTTGTTCCTGCTCTTGTGGTTCGGATTCACCACTTGATGCCTCAGATGAGGCACTCCCCGTGGTTGGAGTTCTTCTGTTGTAGGGTGTTCTTCCACTTTTGGTGTTGTCTTTTTGCTGATAGTATTCTTTCCACGAATATACTATGTCTAGCTTATAGTCTATGGTATCCCTCCGGAATTTCCTTATTTTCTTCGCTTCAATTTCCTTTTTGTACGATTGTCTAATTTTTTGTTCGTTTCTTCTAGTATGTTCACTAGTTCTTCCTTAGTTATGGTTTTCACTAATGAAATTTTTAGTTTTTCGAGGTCCGCTTCTATATTGATCAATGATTTGGACAGTTCTTCAATCGTTTATAAGATTAAATCCAGTGAGCATTTGTTTAATATGCATCTCCACCTTTTCACAAATTCAGGATTTTCCTTACAGAGAGTTGGTTCGAGGTCAATCCTCAACCCCCGTGGTATTCGTTGCGCTTTGTAATATTGGGCTAATGTTGTTGCATGTAGCTTTTGACTTATCTCCCTTCGTATGAGGCGTTCTAGTTGATGTATTAGTTCTTCGGGATTCTCCGAGGTGCTCAGGTCAATGTTGATCTCTTTTATTAGTCCCAAAATCTTTGTGGAAGTGCCCTGCATGATAGAAGATGGAATTGCCACTGTCAAAGAAATACAGGCCGAAGCCACGGCCGATGAAATACAAGGGTGGGCTGAGGGCTCTGCTGAATTAGATCTGGAGGGTTGTTGGGTGGACAAGGGAACTAAAAACTGGATGTTGCCAAATTCATGTGACTGCAATGGTCACAATGGCTCACAGCCCTACTCACATCTGTGCGAAAAAAATAATACAGCACCTATCTACGGTATGGCAGAATGTAAACATAAAGAAGAATGCAGAGAGGTTGGTGCAGAACTGTATCACGTGTTTACAACACAATGTAGGAAAGGGAACAGTGACTCTGGTAGGGGGTTTTTGCCCGCCCTCTATGCCTTTTGAGGTAATCCATTTTGATTTCATAGAGATGGAGAGATGCCAAAACTTAAAATATGTCTTAGTGGTGATCTGTGCATTCAGCAAGAGGGTTGAGACATATCCCTTAAAAGACTGCACAGCGATGAGTACGGCAAAAGTAATGCTTAAAGAATATTTTTCCCGTTTTGGCTTGCCCCGTGTCCTATGGTCAGACAACGGTCCACACTTTGTGGGCGCAGTGATATTACAGGTATGAGCAGGTCTCCAGATTAATAAGAGGTTTCATAGTTCAAGACATCCGAGTTCGGCCGGTCTTGTGGAGAGGCACAACGGGATCCTCAAGTCAAAAATAAGCAAGATATGTGCAGGAAGCAAGTTGAGTTGGGTGGATGCATTACCAATAGCGCTATTATGCATGCGTACGTCTGTACAGGCTAGACCTGGGCTCTCCCCGTACGAAATCGTAATGGGGAGGCCGGCAAATGTTTGGTGCGCACCTCAGCCAAAACAACTTAGCGAGGTAGAACATCCTGTGCTTAGTACTTATTGTGGCCTTTTAATGCAGAAATTGTGCTTGATTCATAAGCAGGTGCAGGAGGCTCTACCAGTGAGATACACCGGGGCACGCGCTGGAGCCCGGCGACTGGGTGCTGCTCAAGAATTTTGAAAGAAAATCATTGTTAGCACCCAGGTGGCGTGGCCCCTATCAAGTCCTTTTGGCAACGCAGACGGCGATACGGGTGGATGGGCGGAAGGCGTGGATCCTGCCACCCATGCCAAAAAGATCCCATCTTTGCTGAAAGACTTGCCTGACCCAGACGACCGGAAAGAGACAGCGGTCCCAGAAACGAAAGAAACTGTTGCCAGTAAACTGCCGCCAAATCTGCCCGAGCGAGAAGTGAAACTCGAAACGAAGCCTGAAAAGATTGCCAAAAAGGGGGAAGGGCAAAGAGTGCCCCAACGTTGCCAAGCAGAATCTATATCACTGTTGGCTGACACGAAATCTGCATTGCAAATACCGGCAGACACTAAACGTGTACCCCTTTGGCGCCCACCAGCACTTGCCAGCATGCCAAAGACCGAATCTGCATCACTGGCGCAGCGCACATCAGCACCTGCCCTAGCGCCACAGGCTGACTTTGAGCCTGGATCTGGAAGTGCACCGGCACTGTTCACGGATCACACAATACCAGATGTGAGGCAATATGATTTACGGCCTCGAAAGACAAAGTGATCCACAGTTCTTTGGTGCTTATGTTAACCTCTGGTTCCGCTCATGGACGGAGAAGGAACTAGAGGTGTAGAGGAGAGAAGCGTGAGAATTGTGCAAATTGGACAATTCAAGACTCGCGTCTCCTTGGCGTGATCATAAAAAGTACATGTGTCCGGAAATGAAGCGGACAAGCTGGGCGCACATGGTACTAAGGCAATAGATAACTGTTCAGAAGTCCTCTGAGCAGTATGAGAAAGGACAAGTGATCTTGCCTAAAACGAAAAAACAATCCAGGCTGCAAAGGGCTGGCAGACTGAACTGTGACAATTCCGTTGAACTTATTGACATCAGGACAAGTGCAACGAAGAGAGATATCCACAACGAACTTTAATCAGGAAGAAGAAGGACGATGAGAAACATGTCGGGACCGGTTTCAGCCTCCTCCTGCACCGCTGCTGAGAATGAGTTAATTATAAAGACTGTAAACTTAAGGAAAACGCATGGTAAAAAAAAATTGTATGCTGGCACTGACAATAATCATGTGCTTCATGAGTGTGGTAGCACCAATAACGACAGCGTTGGTGTTATGGTATGTGGAATCTATACACCCATTGGGAATGTTTTTACCAATAGTTAATATATCCACTACTGAAAGCCTCGTTAATGTGATTACTGGTACCTTGTCCCCAATGGAAGAAAGACACAGAGAAGGGTATGGGAACAATACGCTGTTACTCATTATGAATATGATGCATGCAATTCCAAAGAAAACTAATTGTTGGGTATGCGCCCATTTACCGCAGCATGCTGGGAAAGGAATAGGTTGGTATGTACAGCCATTACAATTAAGTTCTGCATGTAGTGCATCTTTAAGTGCAATGTTCTATGGGAAATGGAATAAGAGTGGTACGGGTCAATTAGAAAGAACAAACATGAATGAGTTTGAGGAAATAATTATGAGGCCTGTGGGTTGTTCCATATTCCATAAAGTGCGAGTGATGATCCCAGAACCTACGAGAAAAGGTATGCAAAAAATAACACGACACAATAGACAAGATAGATTGTCCCCACCAGTTAAAACATCTGTGATGACGTTTCGTGTAAGACCAGACGGGAACAAAGATGCAGTTCCCCCTTCTTACATGGTGAATTTTAACCCGAGAACTGTCCCTTTTTGTCTAAAAAAGAAAGGCTCCTATTGTCATGATGCCTACCCCCGGAGCACCAGGCCAGGCCCAGCACCCCCAGAAGCAGGCATCATGCCCTCGGGTAAAAGCCCAGCGGCCCCTTATAGGGGCTCTTTGGACTCAGTCCTGGCGCCTTTGGCGCCAGGCTCATGTTGGACATCAGTCCTGGCGCCATAGGCGCCAGGCTCATAAAGGGAGGTGTTTTGTGCACTTACCTGATGCAGACCATGCTGCACGCTTCAGGCCTCCCTGAGACCTGAAAGGGACTATTTTTTCATAGGGACTATTTTTTCACTCGGGCGTGGCCAGGGAAGGATACATACCTAGTTGGGGAAGGATACATACCTGGGACTTCTTTGGAAGCTATTTAAGCCACGCCCAGACAGCAGCTCATGCTTCGCGTTGTTCTGCTTCCTGCAGCTTAACGCTCACCGTGTCTGCTCCTGCTCCTGGACTCCAGCCACGCCCGCCTCGAACCTGGAAGACCTGCAATGAAGGAAGAGAAGAGAAAGGTGAAAACCAAGGACTATTTCAAACTTCTAACCTGCATCCGGAATCTTCTCGCCAGCATCCCTGAAGAAAGACTTCCATTTAAAAGCATCGCGTTGCTCGCTGCAGCGCCACGCTTCACTCACCTGTCCTCGAGACATCTCCCGGCTCCATCGCAGCTGTCAGCATCGGACGCCACATCTCTGCACCTAGGGGAGAGAGGAAGAAACAAAAGGTGAGCAGAAGGAACACAGAAGAAAGCCTGATTAACAGCCATAATACTTACCGGCTTTTCTTCCACATTTCGGGTCGGCGCCGCCCCGTTGGCAGGTACCGTACCCCGGCCCCTATGGGGAAAGGACAAGAGACATTTCTGGGGAATGATAAGGACATTTAGAGGGATCGCCCTCATCACTACTCACCTCGGCAGTTTAACCCCTCAACGCATCGCCTTCATTCTGCACCTGAAATAAAGGACAGATCACAGGTTAGAAAGACAACATAAAGGGGGCCTCACTTGAACTTTGAACTTTCATACTTACGGCGCATCGCTCAGGAAAGTCAAGTGAATTTTGCCAGCGCCATTCTGAAAACCAGTGAAGTAACTGGACGAACGTGCGCCCCTGCACCAGAAGCAGGATGGAGAGTTCATCCTTCCAAACCATAAGGTGAGCTTAAACCGGGGTTTGGAGGAAGTTAGAGAGGAACGAAGGGGGAAAGGGGGGAAACTGACCAGTTGGCCCAATTACTGGGGGAATTACGGGCCGAAGTACATGCCGCTCGTCAAGAGACTAGTGTCCTCAGGAGGGAAGTGATTGTAATAAAGGATAGAGCTGATGACCTGGCTAGACAGCTTTTGCAAGGTCAAGCTGGACAAACTCCTTTACCCGGTTCCGGGGGGAACCCCGCTCCTGTGGTTTCCAGTAACCCGGTGCAGATTAATCTACCTGGAAACATGCCACTGGCCCCACCTGAACGCTTTGCTGGGGACCCCAAACGATTCACCGTATTCATGAATCAGTGTCGTTTGCACTTCCTATGCAGACCTGGGGCCTTCCCTAATGATCAGACCAAGGTAGCCTTTGTGTTGTCATATCTCAGCGGCTGTGCTACCGATTGG
This sequence comes from Ambystoma mexicanum, assembly GCF_040938575.1. Lineage (NCBI taxonomy): Eukaryota > Metazoa > Chordata > Amphibia > Caudata > Ambystomatidae > Ambystoma > Ambystoma mexicanum. The sequence continues at coordinate 236,050,721 of NC_090928.1, read as the reverse complement.
TCAGTCCCACTGGTAACTCAAGATGACCCGATTCTTCGTGATTTTCAAGGATTTCAAACAAGCATGGAAAGGTTATTTGCTCGACACTCCCAGGGACAGGCTCGGGATGACGAACTTCTATCTCTGCGACAGGGCAATCAAGACCTTCTATCCTACATTGCAACCTTCAATAGACTAATTGTGGAAACTGGTTGGCCAGAGGATAAAAGAATCACGTTATTCTATCGAGGTCTACACGGAGAACTTAAAGATGTCCTGGCACAAGTTGTAAATCCGCCCCAAGAATGCACTGAATATATAGACTTAGTGGTCCAATTGGATCACAGGCTGCAAAACAGAAAAGCAGATCGGTCCAAGTTTGAAACCCGGGTGTTGGCCAAGACCCACGCTAACCCCAAGGGGGCTGATGCCTCGGAGCCTATGCAAATCGGAGGGGTTAAAGGACCCCTAACTCAAAAAGAACGGGAAAGAAGACGACAGATGCAATTATGCCTTTATTGTGGGTCCTCTGGACACTTTCTACGAGATTGCCCGATTAAGCCGCCCAAGAAGGTGGTAGGAGCCGCTGATAAAATCCATGGAAACTCTGTATCGGGAAACGACCACGCCCGGCAAGCGTAGGGGTCCGCTTGCCGAGCTTGAAAACTAACTCTCAGACCTCGCATTTCATTGTGCCAATGGTCCTCGTAGATCCGGAACAGCCTAAACGGTTGCATGCTATAAAGGCATACATCGATAGCGGGGCTATAGGAAACTATGTGGATCGAGAATTGGTCTCTAGGATAAACCTCCCTCTGCATCCTAAAACCAACAAAGATGTCATCACCACAGTAGATGGAACCGAAATTGCCTCTGGACCGGTAACACATTCCACAGCTGAGGTGACACTTGTAGGTCCGGATGGCCATCGGGAGGCAGTTGTGTTTGATGTAATCAAGGCTCCACAGTTTCAGCTTATTCTCGGAATCCCTTGGTTAGAGACACATAATCCTCGAATTGATTGGCGAGCAAAGAGAAAAACCTTCCCGGATTGTGCACAAACCTGCTACCCAGAAAATCCAAAGATTAATCTAGCATCAGTAACCTCTGTCCCCGTGCAACTACCTCCAGAGTACCAAGACTTTCAGGACGTCTTCCAAAAGGAACAGGCCAACACGTTACCTCCCCACAGATCGTACGATTGCCAAATCGATCTGGTGCCCGGTGCACAACCCCCTTGTAGCAGGATTTACGCCCTTACTGAACCAGAGAATCTGCATTTGAGACAATATTTAGATCAATACCTCGCCAATGGTTTCATTCGCCCGTCAAAGTCCCCGGCATCCTCAGCTTTGTTCTTCGTGCCTAAAAAAGAAGGCGACCTTAGAACTTGTATCGATTACCGCGCATTGAACCAGATAACTGTTAAAAATCGTTACCCTCTGCCTCTGATCCCTGAACTCCTTGACCAGGTGAAGGACGCTTGCGTATACACCAAGTTAGATCTCCGGGGGGCTTATCATCTGGTACGAGTAAAAGAAGGCGACGAATGGAAAACGGCCCTCCGTACAAAATATGGACTATTCGAATACCAGGTGATGCCTTTCGGGTTGTGCAACGCGCCTGCAGCCTTCCAATTCTTCATGAACGATGTCCTTCGGGAACTCATCGATGTCTGTGTTGTCGTGTATATCGCATTCTTGTGTACTCCTCTTCGGAATCTGATCACAGAAAGCATGTCAGGGCCGTCCTAGAGAAACTGCGCCAGCACAAACTGTTTGCCAAGCTGCAAAAATGTGTTTTCCATACCACCGAGGTTGAGTTTCTCGGATTCATCCTGACACCTAAGGGGGTCCGAATGGATTCACGGAAAGTGGATGCCATCCTCAAATGGCCATCACCTAGTTCGGTGAAAGGTGTCCAAAGCATGCTTGGTTTTGCCAACTTTTATCGCAGGTTCATCCCGGAGTTTTCACGTGTGGTGCAACCCATCACTGCACTCTTGCAAAAAAATAAGCGTTTTGAATGGACCGAGGAAGCCGAACAGGCCTTTCAGGAGTTGAAAGCTAAGTTCACGTCCGCACCTATTTTGAAGCACCCGCGTCCCGATCTCCCATATATAGTCGAAACCGACGAGTCCAGCTTAGCCATGGGAGCTGTCCTGTATCAGAGGGACCCTGAAACCAACCAACTGCACCCCGTAGCATTTTGGTCCAGAAAGTTCTCGCCGCCGGAGATAAATTATGCGATCACCGATAATGAACTATTAGCCATTAAGTCCGCCTTTAAGGCTTGGCGGCATTATCTCCTCCGCGCCCGGCATACCATCACCGTGATCACTGATCACCGAAATTTACAATATTTAAAAACTGCCAAGGCTCAATCGTCTCGACAGCTCCGATGGGCTTTGTTCTTTGCTGAGTTCGATTTTGTATTCACGTACCGCCCCGGCTATAAGAATGGTAACGCGGACGCTCTATCCCGAATTGGAATGGAAGAAATAGACACAAACTCAGAACCTGTGCCGATAATTCCCGAACGAAGAATTTTGGGGATAACCACTTTACAAACCCTTGAAGACATTCAAGCACGAGTGAAACAATTCCTGGACTCTTCAGCCTTGCAGGATTGGATCAAAAGGGGGTCTAACTTTTCAGTCAAGGATGGCTTACCTTACTTCCAAGGACGCTTACTTTTTGCTAGAAAAGGAATTGCAAGAACTGGTTATTTCCCGTCATCATGATACCCTGATGGAAGGACATCCTGGCATTGCCAAAACAGAGGAAAAGGTTAAACGACAATTCTGGTGGCCTTCCTGGCGAAAGGATATTAAATCTTTCGTGATGTCCTGTGGAGTTTGTGCCCAAAACAAAGGTCAAAAGACAAGACCCGCCGGTCTTCTTCAGCCCTTAGACATTCCACCAGCACCTTGGCACACCCTGTCACTAGATTTTATCACGGACCTGCCCTCTTGTAATGGTTACAATACTATTCTGGTCGTAGTGGATTTATTTTCCAAAATGGCCCACTTTATTCCGTTGAAAGGATTACCTTCAGCCTTTGTTCTTGCCAAGGAATTCCTCAAAAATATCATCCGTTTGCATGGATTCCCGTCCATACTAGTCTCTGATCGAGGAAGCCAGTTTATTTCTCATTTTTGGAAAAAGTGTTGTCAACTGGCACAAATCGACGTAAGACTCTCGACCAGCCACCACCCACAGACCGATGGTCAGACGGAGAGAACGAACCAGACCCTTGAACAATATCTACGATGCATGTTGCACCAATCGGAGGGTAATTGGAAGGACATTTTATGGGTGGCTGAATATGCATACAATAACTCGATACACTCTGGAACTGGTCAGAGCCCCTTTTATACCCTATATGGACATCACCCTCGTACTTCAGACTTGGACTCACCTCTGAGCCTTGAAATGCCCGCAGTGGACCATTTGCATTCTACAATTACTCAAGCCTTCAAGGATGCAACTGCACATTTGCAACATGCGAAAGGGAAATACAAAAAGAATGCGGATCTGCATCGAAGAGAGGCGCCTCCATACCAAATAGGGGATCAAGTATGGTTGGCTACCAAACACCTATCACTCAAGGGGCCTCGAACTTTTAATCCAAGGTATTTAGGCCCTTACTCGATCAAAGCTATAATCAACCCAGTGGCAGTCAAGCTCGATCTACCAGCTAACATGCGGATTCACCCAGTTTTTCATGTGTCACTTTTGAAACCAGTGCACCCAGGAACCAGATTAACAAAGCCACCAGAACCGATTCAGATAGATGGGGAGCCTGAATTCGAGGTGAAGAACATTTTGGATTCTAAGATCTCAAAATCAAAACTTTTCTATCTAATTGATTGGAAAGGGTACGGGCCTCAAGAAAGGTCTTGGGTACCCAGTGATCACGTACATGCACCTCGGCTGGTAAAAAGGTTCCATCGGAATTTCCCAAACAAACCGAAACCTCCAGAAGGAACAACCTTGGGAGGGGCCTTGGGGGGGGGGGGGAGTGCTGTCATGATGCCTACCCCCGGAGCACCAGGCCAGGCCCAGCACCCCCGGAAGCAGGCATCATGCCCTCGGGTAAAAGCCCAGCGGCCCCTTATAGGGGCTCTTTGGACTCAGTCCTGGCGCCTTTGGTGCCAGGCTCATGTTGGACATCAGTCCTGGCGCCATAGGCGCCGGGCTCATAAAGGGAGGTGTTTTGTACACTTACCTGATGCAGACCATGCTGCACGCTTCAGGCCTCCCTGAGACCTGAAAGGGACTATTTTTTCATAGGGACTATTTTTTCACTCGGGCGTGGCCAGGGAAGGATACATACCTAGTTGGGGAAGGATACATACCTGGGACTTTTTTTGAGGCTATTTAAGCCACGCCCAGACAGCAGCTCATGCTTTGCGTTGTTCTGCTTCCTGCAGCTTAACGCTCACTGTGTCTGCTCCTGCTCCTGGACTCCAGCCACGTCCGCCTCGAACCTGGAAGACCTGCAAGGAAGGAAGAGACGAGAAAGGTGAAAACCAAGGACTATTTCAAACTTCTTACCTGCATCCGGAATCTTTTCGCCAGCATCCCTGAAGAAAGACTTCCATTTAAAAGCATTGCGTTGCTCGCTGCAGCGCCACGCTTCACTCACCTGTCCTCGAGACATCTCCCGGCTCCATCGCAGCTGTCAGCATCGTACGCCACATCTCTGCACCTAGGGGAGAGAGGAAGAAACAAAAGGTGAGCAGAAGGAACACAGAAGGAAAGCCTGATTAACAGCCATAATACTTACCGGCTTTTCTTCCACATTTCGGGTCGGCGCCGCCCCGTTGGCAGGTACCGTACCCCGGCCCCTATGGGGAAAGGACAAGAGACATTTCTGGGGAATGATAAGGACATTTAGAGGGATCGCCCTCATCACTACTCACCTCGGCAGTTTAACCCCTCGACGCATCGCCTTCATTCTGCACCTGAAATAAAGGACAGATCACAGGTTAGAAAGACAACATAAAGGGGGCCTCACTTGAACCTTGAACTTTCATACTTACGGCGCATCGCTCAGGAAAGTCAAGTGGATTTTGCCAGCGCCATTCTGAAAACCAGTGAAGTAACTGGACGAACGTGCGCCCCTGCACCAGAAGCAGGATGGAGAGTTCATCCTTCCAAACCATAAGGTGAGCTTAAACCGGGGTTTGGAGGAAGTTAGAGAGGAACGAAGGGGGAAAGGGGGGAAACTGACCAGTTGGCCCAATTACTGGGGGAATTACGGGCCGAAGTACATGCCGCTCGTCAAGAGACTAGTGCCCTCAGGAGGGAAGTGATTGTAATAAAGGATAGAGCTGATGACCTGGCTAGACAGCTTTTGCAAGGTCAAGCTGGACAAACTCCTTTACCCGGTTCCGGGGGGAACCCCGCTCCTGTGGTTTCCAGTAACCCGGTGCAGATTAATCTACCTGGAAACATGCCACTGGCCCCACCTGAACGCTTTGCTGGGGACCCCAAACGATTCACCGTATTCATGAATCAGTGTCGTTTGCACTTCCTATGCAAACCTGGGGCCTTCCCTAATGATCAGACCAAGGTAGCCTTTGTGTTGTCATATCTCAGCGGCTGTGCTACCGATTGGTCAGTCCCACTGGTAACTCAAGATGACCCGATTCTTCGTGATTTTCAAGGATTTCAAACAAGCATGGAAAGGTTATTTGCTCGACACTCCCAGGGACAGGCTCTGGATGACGAACTTCTATCTCTGCGACAGGGCAATCAAGACCTTCTATCCTACATTGCAACCTTCAATAGACTAATTGTGGAAACTGGTTGGCCAGAGGATAAAAGAATCACGTTATTCTATCGAGGTCTACACGGAGAACTTAAAGATGTCCTGGCACAAGTTGTAAATCCGCCCCAAGAATGCACTGAATATATAGACTTAGTGGTCCAATTGGATCACAGGCTGCAAAACAGAAAAGCAGATCGGTCCAAGTTTGAAACCCGGGTGTTGGCCAAGACCCACGCTAACCCCAAGGGGGCTGATGCCTCGGAGCCTATGCAAATCGGAGGGGTTAAAGGACCCCTAACTCAAAAAGAACGGGAAAGAAGACGACAGATGCAATTATGCCTTTATTGTGGGTCCTCTGGACACTTTCTACGAGATTGCCCGATTAAGCCGCCCAAGAAGGTGGTAGGAGCCGCTGATAAAATCCATGGAAACTCTGTATCGGGAAACGACCACGCCCGGCAAGCGTAGGGGTCCGCTTGCCGAGCTTGAAAACTAACTCTCAGACCTCGCATTTCATTGTGCCAATGGTCCTCGTAGATCCGGAACAGCCTAAACGGTTGCATGCTATAAAGGCATACATCGATAGCGGGGCTATAGGAAACTATGTGGATCGAGAATTGGTCTCTAGGATAAACCTCCCTCTGCATCCTAAAACCAACAAAGATGTCATCACCACAGTAGATGGAACCGAAATTGCCTCTGGACCGGTAACACATTCCACAGCTGAGGTGACACTTGTAGGTCCGGATGGCCACCGGGAGGCAGTTGTGTTTGATGTAATCAAGGCTCCACAGTTTCAGCTTATTCTCGGAATCCCTTGGTTAGAGACACATAATCCTCGAATTGATTGGCGAGCAAAGAGAAAAACCTTCCCGGATTGTGCACAAACCTGCTACCCAGAAAATCCAAAGATTAATCTAGCATCAGTAACCTCTGTCCCCGTGCAACTACCTCCAGAGTACCAAGACTTTCAGGACGTCTTCCAAAAGGAACAGGCCAACACGTTACCTCCCCACAGATCGTACGATTGCCAAATCGATCTGGTGCCCGGTGCACAACCCCCTTGTAGCAGGATTTACGCCCTTACTGAACCAGAGAATCTGCATTTGAGACAATATTTAGATCAATACCTCGCCAATGGTTTCATTCGCCCGTCAAAGTCCCCGGCATCCTCAGCTTTGTTCTTCGTGCCTAAAAAAGAAGGCGACCTTAGAACTTGTATCGATTACCGCGCATTGAACCAGATAACTGTTAAAAATCGTTACCCTCTGCCTCTGATCCCTGAACTCCTTGACCAGGTGAAGGACGCTTGCGTATACACCAAGTTAGATCTCCGGGGGGCTTATCATCTGGTACGAGTAAAAGAAGGCGACGAATGGAAAACGGCCCTCCGTACAAAATATGGACTATTCGAATACCAGGTGATGCCTTTCGGGTTGTGCAACGCGCCTGCAGCCTTCCAATTCTTCATGAACGATGTCCTTCGGGAACTCATCGATGTCTGTGTTGTCGTGTATATCGCATTCTTGTGTACTCCTCTTCGGAATCTGATCACAGAAAGCATGTCAGGGCCGTCCTAGAGAAACTGCGCCAGCACAAACTGTTTGCCAAGCTGCAAAAATGTGTTTTCCATACCACCGAGGTTGAGTTTCTCGGATTCATCCTGACACCTAAGGGGGTCCGAATGGATTCACGGAAAGTGGATGCCATCCTCAAATGGCCATCACCTAGTTCGGTGAAAGGTGTCCAAAGCATGCTTGGTTTTGCCAACTTTTATCGCAGGTTCATCCCGGAGTTTTCACGTGTGGTGCAACCCATCACTGCACTCTTGCAAAAAAATAAGCGTTTTGAATGGACCGAGGAAGCCGAACAGGCCTTTCAGGAGTTGAAAGCTAAGTTCACGTCCGCACCTATTTTGAAGCACCCGCGTCCCGATCTCCCATATATAGTCGAAACCGACGAGTCCAGCTTAGCCATGGGAGCTGTCCTGTATCAGAGGGACCCTGAAACCAACCAACTGCACCCCGTAGCATTTTGGTCCAGAAAGTTCTCGCCGCCGGAGATAAATTATGCGATCACCGATAATGAACTATTAGCCATTAAGTCCGCCTTTAAGGCTTGGCGGCATTATCTCCTCCGCGCCCGGCATACCATCACCGTGATCACTGATCACCGAAATTTACAATATTTAAAAACTGCCAAGGCTCAATCGTCTCGACAGCTCCGATGGGCTTTGTTCTTTGCTGAGTTCGATTTTGTATTCACGTACCGCCCCGGCTATAAGAATGGTAACGCGGACGCTCTATCCCGAATTGGAATGGAAGAAATAGACACAAACTCAGAACCTGTGCCGATAATTCCCGAACGAAGAATTTTGGGGATAACCACTTTACAAACCCTTGAAGACATTCAAGCACGAGTGAAACAATTCCTGGACTCTTCAGCCTTGCAGGATTGGATCAAAAGGGGGTCTAACTTTTCAGTCAAGGATGGCTTACCTTACTTCCAAGGACGCTTACTTTTTGCCAGAAAAGGAATTGCAAGAACTGGTTATTTCCCGTCATCATGATACCCTGATGGAAGGACATCCTGGCATTGCCAAAACAGAGGAAAAGGTTAAACGACAATTCTGGTGGCCTTCCTGGCGAAAGGATATTAAATCTTTCGTGATGTCCTGTGGAGTTTGTGCCCAAAACAAAGGTCAAAAGACAAGACCCGCCGGTCTTCTTCAGCCCTTAGACATTCCACCAGCACCTTGGCACACCCTGTCACTAGATTTTATCACAGACCTGCCCTCTTGTAATGGTTACAATACTATTCTGGTCGTAGTGGATTTATTTTCCAAAATGGCCCACTTTATTCCGTTGAAAGGATTACCTTCAGCCTTTGTTCTTGCCAAGGAATTCCTCAAAAATATCATCCGTTTGCATGGATTCCCGTCCATACTAGTCTCTGATCGAGGAAGCCAGTTTATTTCTCATTTTTGGAAAAAGTGTTGTCAACTGGCACAAATCGACGTAAGACTCTCGACCAGCCACCACCCACAGACCGATGGTCAGACGGAGAGAACGAACCAGACCCTTGAACAATATCTACGATGCATGTTGCACCAATCGGAGGGTAATTGGAAGGACATTTTATGGGTGGCTGAATATGCATACAATAACTCGATACACTCTGGAACTGGTCAGAGCCCCTTTTATACCCTATATGGACATCACCCTCGTACTTCAGACTTGGACTCACCTCTGAGCCTTGAAATGCCCGCAGTGGACCATTTGCATTCTACAATTACTCAAGCCTTCAAGGATGCAACTGCACATTTGCAACATGCGAAAGGGAAATACAAAAAGAATGCGGATCTGCATCGAAGAGAGGCGCCTCCATACCAAATAGGGGATCAAGTATGGTTGGCTACCAAACACCTATCACTCAAGGGGCCTCGAACTTTTAATCCAAGGTATTTAGGCCCTTACTCGATCAAAGCTATAATCAACCCAGTGGCAGTCAAGCTCGATCTACCAGCTAACATGCGGATTCACCCAGTTTTTCATGTGTCACTTTTGAAACCAGTGCACCCAGGAACCAGATTAACAAAGCCACCAGAACCGATTCAGATAGATGGGGAGCCTGAATTCGAGGTGAAGAACATTTTGGATTCTAAGATCTCAAAATCAAAACTTTTCTATCTAATTGATTGGAAAGGGTACGGGCCTCAAGAAAGGTCTTGGGTACCCAGTGATCACGTACATGCACCTCGGCTGGTAAAAAGGTTCCATCGGAATTTCCCAAACAAACCGAAACCTCCAGAAGGAACAACCTTGGGAGGGGCCTTGGGGGGGGGGGGGGAGTGCTGTCATGATGCCTACCCCCGGAGCACCAGGCCAGGCCCAGCACCCCCGGAAGCAGGCATCATGCCCTCGGGTAAAAGCCCAGCGGCCCCTTATAGGGGCTCTTTGGACTCAGTCCTGGCGCCTTTGGTGCCAGGCTCATGTTGGACATCAGTCCTGGCGCCATAGGCGCCGGGCTCATAAAGGGAGGTGTTTTGTACACTTACCTGATGCAGACCATGCTGCACGCTTCAGGCCTCCCTGAGACCTGAAAGGGACTATTTTTTCATAGGGACTATTTTTTCACTCGGGCGTGACACACACTCACGTTCGGAGCCATGTTATGAAACCAAAGTGCATTGTCTGCCCAAGCAAGTTCTGCAGAGCGGCCATAAATAGAATTGCCTGCAAAGCCTATTATAAAGAACTGTGAGTGAAACTGATACACGCTCGCGCTCAGAGCCGTATCATGAAACCTGAGAGTGAAATGACTAGATAAATAAACACATGCGATGAAGATTCCCCACGCAATTCTTTGAAGTGATGTGGCTCAAATGAAAGTGACTTTACCCACGAGCAGGGGTATCTAAAGAAGACATAATCTGTCAGAGGTTGAAATAGGGAGAAACTACGCCGGCAGAGGCATCCTCTACCCTGCATGTGGGATAACACCCTGAACATAGTGGGAAACCCATTTACCATGTTTTCTCTTTTGGATAATTAATGAAGTCCATGAAGGAATAATAAAAGTGCCAAATCTCTCCCTAAGATTCTGGAAGTAGACGATACAAAAACATCTGAGTGACATTGAACAGATGAAAGGAACTAAAAGCTTCTACCCACAGTCCTCCACTGCTTGAACAGTTTATGAGAAAAATAAAAGTTTTGCTTGAGAAAGTAGAACCGTAGTGAGTTGTCATTATTTCCCACTAGACAACTGTTGACATTTGGTGGCAAGCGGTGGGATCTTGAGGATACCATGTATTGCAATTACAAGGTCAGCAAGCCCAGGCCGACAGACCTGGGCGTGCAACAGGCAATCCAGTTGCAACAAGCTCAATTAATTGACACTGCCAATTTAAGGAGGCACTCACAGGTGCCAGCTTGGGTCTTACAGAAATATACTCCAGCCGAAGACCCTGGCATTTTTTGTGTACATTTTGAAAGAGTAGCAAGGAACGCACAATGGCCGGCGGACAGATGGTGTCACTATATTGTACCCTTGATGACTGGAGAAATGCTGAGCGTGCATCAGGTGGCAAATCCTACGGGAGATACTACATATGTGGACATTAAGAGAGTGGTTTTAGAGAGACTGGGTCACGACAAAGAGGCTTACCGAATAAAAGTTAGAGAAACTAAACTGCTACATGATGAAACTCCCCGACAGCTGTTCTATAGAGTAAAAGAGCTGGGAGACAAATGGCTACAGACGGTCACTACCACGACCCAGGAGATGGCGGAATCGATTGTTCTGGAGCAATTTGAGGAAGCACTCCCACTACCCATACAACGCTGGGTGAGACAACATCATCGACCCCGTTTAATGGAGGCAGTTAACATCGCCTCAGCCTATCAAAAAGCAGGGCAAGGTAGACTAGTGACATATCCTACACCAGCCAAAGTAATCAGTGGAGCCTCTTCCACCCCAAGCCAATATACTACTACGCCTGACTCCATGATCAAATGACCAGAGTGGGAAGGTCTGATCACCCCTCCCAGTAGCGAGGGAAATATGCTGAGTAGACCATCCAGCATGGGATCAAGAAGACCCCAATGCTTTGAATGAGGGAAGTGGGGCCATCTAGCCGGTCTATGTCCCAAAAGGAGTAAGACGGAACCCCTGGATGTCGGGACCTTTGAGGTACCTAAAGAGGGAGACTTTTCGGAATGAGACCAGCCCACGAAATCCCCCTATGTGCATACCTGCAACGTTGAGGTGGAGAGACGCCAGGCACGAGCGATGATTGACTCCGGAAGCCTACAAACGGCAGTCAGCGCTGATCTAGTAGGTGCCAACCCTAAGTCTGATAGAAGCATTCCGATCAGACGTGTACATGGAGATGTTAAAAGATATCCTACTAAGGAGATTCAGATTAAGCTGGCGGGGAAACAAATAGACGTAAGGGCTGCCGTGATGCCTGTGTTGCTAAAGCCCCTCCTGGTCGGTTCGGATGTCCCCAACCTTCCGACATTATACAAAACATTGAGAAAAACTGGCTGAAGAATGCTCCCTTTCATGATCAAGATATTGTAGCACCTGTCGCTAAAGAGAAAAGGAGCCGAGCGGAAAGAAGGAAGGTTCAGGGAGACCGGTGTGAACAAAACATGTTTCTGATAAGAGTAGACTGGAAATTGGACGAACAAGGAGACAGTTTCCTTATGGCTCAGGAGCTGGATCCTGTGTTGCTGCATGCCTGGGCCTCCACGGAAGGAAAACAAAGAGGAGAGGGACCCTATTTCAAGAAAGACAAGGGCTTATACTACCAAATAACAAAGGGGTCTGGGGAAGAAACAGTCCGCCAACTTTTGGTACCATAGCAAATATTATCGAGCTGTGCTAGAAGTGGCCCACCTACAAGTGGCAGAAAGGCCATTTAGGAGCCGAAAAGACGACCCAAAAGATTCTAGGGAGATTTATTTGGCCCGGAGTGTATGGCCAAGTGGTCAGATTCTGCGAGCAGTGTAAAGAGTGCCAGAAAAAGAACAGGGCCAACATCACAAAGGTTCCCTTACAACCCATGCCTCTGATTCTAGAACCCTTCCACCGGATAGGAATGGATATCGTAGGACCCCTCGACCCCACAAGCCGGGGTCACATGTACTTGCTGTGGACTACGACACCCGTTACCCAGAAGCCTTCCCTTTGAGAACCGTCAATGCCCAACAAATCTGTGATGCACTGGTACCTTTCATAGCTCGCGTGGGCATTCCCCGAGAAATTGTGACCGACTGGGGTACCAACTTCATGTCTTCAGCACTTAAACAAGTGTGTGTGACTCTCCACATTGAGCAATTGAGAACAGCCGTATATCATCAACAAACGGATGGATTGGTGGAGAGATACAATCAAACCATTAAGCAAATGTTGAGGAAAACAACAAACCCTTAATAAAGAAATTGGGACAGACTGATACCGTGGATACTGATGACCCTACACAACACACCCCAGTCTTCGACAGGGTTTGTACCATTCAAACCTTTATTTGGAAGGCCAGTGCAATCACTGCTTGACATATTAAAGGAAGGGTGGGAGGAACAACCCATCCAAGAGATTCCTTTTACCGAATACGCTTCACAGCTAAAAGAAAGAATAGAGAAGCTACAAGCCGTTGCTCAAGCAAACCTACAACAAGACCAAGGGAGACAGGAGCAATCCTACAATCAAAACACCTGGATGCAGAGCTTTCAGGTTGGAGACCAGTTGCTAGTTCTACTACCAACCACGGAGAACAAGATGTTGGCAGCCTGGAGAGGACTTTACACCACAGAGCAAGTTCTGGGTCCGGTCGCCTACAAAGTACGCCAGACGGACCGGAAAGCTACCCTTCAAACCTACCACACAAACCTGTTAAAAAAATGGGTAGCGCCTGCATCCACGGTAGCAATGATCAACACAGAAGAAGTACCAACCGAATACCTTCCTCAGAGTTGGGAACATGTTGGAAAAGAAGCCCTGAACATACATTTCGATTTAAGTGCCACACAGAAAATGGAGCTGATGCATTTGGTGGACCAATACTCCAAAGTGTTTTCATCTTCACCTGGTAGAACCACGCAGGCCTATCACCACATGGAGACTACACCAGGTACCACTGTCAGATTACGTCCCTACCGAATCCCAGAAGTCCGGATCCAGACCATCAACCAAGAGGTACAGGCTATGCTACAGATGGGAGTGATAGAGCCATCTCACAGTAATTGGTGTTCCCCCATAGTACTGGTGCCTACACCTGACGGCAGTTCTAGGTTCTGCCTGGACTTCCGTAAATTCAACGAGATATCAAAGTTCGACATATACCCCATGCCCAGAATTGAAGATCTCCTTGACAAGCTGGGAAAAGCCCGATATCTAACCACCATTGACCACTCCAAAAGCTACTGGCAAATTCCACTCCACCCACCGACAAGGAAAAAATGGCCTTCGTAACCCCTACCAGCCTCTACCAATTCACTGTACTCCCTTTCAGTCTTCACGGGGGCTGTCCAGTCATTTGGTCGACAGACAAATGGTCAACAGACAAATGGTCGACACAATTTGGTCGAAAGACAAATGGTTGAATTTTTTTATTATTTATATATATATTTTTCAGGTTTTCGTTTAGGAAAAAAAAGTTTTTTTTAGCAAAAGTGAAAATACAAAAAAAACTAAAATTCGACCCTTTGTCTTTCGACCAAATTGCGTTGACCATTTGTCCTGTCGACCATTTATTTTCGACCAAATGACCTGTAACCTTCACGGGGCACCAGCCACCTTTCAGAGGCTTATGAACTCCCTACTAAAGGGTCACGAACAATATGTGGGGGCATACCTCGATGACATCATTATATACAGCCAAACCTGGAAGGAACATCTGAAAGACCTGGAGGCCATTTTCAAGACTTTGCATCAAGCAGGCATCCATATCAACCCAAAGAAAACTCATATGGCCAACTTCCACACAAAATATCTGGGATACTTTGTCGGTCAGGGGACCATCAGACCGCAGAAGGAGAAGATGGAGGCGATACAAAGATTACCATTCCTGGCCAACACCCGACAAGTCTGGCCCTTTCTTGGATTTGTCAGATATTATCTCTGATTCATCCCACACATCTCGACTATAGCGGCCCCACTGACTGACCTACTAAGATCCACTGCTTCCGCCAAATGGGAATGACGAAATGAAGTTACAGAGACTGCCTTTAATTCCTTAAAGAACGCTCTCACGGATCAAGCTGTTCTTCAATGTCCGGATTATGAAGCACCTGTCATGATGCCTACCCCCGGGGACCCAGACCATGTCCAGCAACCCCGGAAGCAGGCATCAAGTTATCCTAAGCAAGCCCAACAACCTCTGCTAGGGGCTATTTGGGTCCAGTCCTGGCGCCAGTGGCGCCAGGCTCATATGGAGAGTCAGTCCTGGTGCCATAGGCGCCAGGCTCATAGATTAAAACTTACCTGATGCAGACCATGCTGCAAACTTACCTGATGCAGACCATGCTGCAAGAGCTCCAAGCCAAAAGAGGCTTGGAAGGGACTACTTTACTTAGGGACTATTTTTTACTCGGGCGGGGCTGGGGAGGAATACTTACCTGGGACTACTTTGGTGGCTATTTAAACCACGCCCGAAGAGCAGCACACGCTTCGCGTTATTCTGCATCCAGCAGCGTAACGCTCACCATGCCTGCAAGTCTGCATCCAGCCTTCTGCCACGCCCGCCTCGAGTTTGGAGCTCCTAGAAAAAGGGAGAAAGAAGGAGAAAAGGTTAGAACAAGAGCAATACCTTTAATCCTTACCTGAATTCCTGATCCATCGCGCCTTCGAGCTGGAAGAAAGAAGTTATTTTATGCGCGTCGCCTCGCCTGCTGCAGCGCCACGCTGAACTCACCGGCCTTCGCAGCATCTTCATATTCCACTGCATCCTCCTGCATGTTCCCGCCGCACTCCGGCACCTAAGGAGAAGACAAGAACAGCAAGGTGAGCCTAGGGAATACATAGAGCAATATTAGTTACCCCCCCATAGACTTACCTGATTTTACCACCGGGGGTACTATTCCTCTTCACGGTTCGGCGCAGCTTCCACTGCATCTTTGCCGAACCCCGGCCCCTAAGGGGAAACGAAAGGACATCAAGGTGAAACAAAGGGACTAACAAGGGGAACCCTCCTCACCACAATAGACTTACCTGATTTTACCGCCGGAGGTATTATTCCCCAAGACTTCATACTTTCTCTCAGCGCCTGAATAAGGGAGAAGGCACCAGGTTACATATTGACATTATTTTATCGAACTGTGTTGGAAAAAACAAATCCTTACCAGAATACTACCGGTTGCCACGAGGAACTCTTCATTAGGGTCAAGCTGCAACCTGCAAGGAATCGGACAAGAGTGAAAGTCAGGTATTTGAACTCTTACAAACTTTATACTTACGGCGTCTTGCTGGGAATCTCGGAGTCAATATTGTTCTGGAACTCACCAATTCCTTCGAGCCAGTGAAGCAACTGGTTATCAACGTGCCCCTGCGCTCAATGCAGGATGGAGAGCTCATCTGTTTAAACCATCAGGTGAGACTATAAGAGGGGACATCAAAGGCGATCTGTGGGGAGAACAGCGGGGGTGGGGGGATTTACGCTCAACAACACGGGTGGTTAATTCCCTTTCTCCATTTGCAGAAGAATATTCCTACGGACCAAGCAAACGAAGCTAGGTGGGCCAGTCCAGTCTGTCATCTCGGCCCTACGCTTCACATTGGTGGAGACCGCAGCTGACCAGTTCCGATCGACACCTCTGTGGGAGCCAGGTGAGCGTAGCACCCTTCTTTCTACATACTGACGCCTCTGGAACCGGACTGGGAGCAGTTTTATTCGAAAATCAAGGTGAGGCGGAGAGACCCATTCTCTTCATCAGCCGAAAACTACTTTCACATGAAGTGTGATATGCAACAATAGAGAAAGAGTGTCTGTCGGTCAAATGGGCGGTGGAAGCCCTAAGGTACTACCTCCCGGGACGTCATTTCACCTTAGTGACAGACCATACCCCATTCGTTTGGCTAGCCAGGAACAAGGATACCAACCCCAGAATACTGAGATGGTTTCTGTCTCTCCAACGTTTCTCCTTCCAAACCATTCACCACCCTGGTCGATAGATGGCCCAAGCCAACTTTTTATCACTCGCCCACGCCCTTCCCAAATGTAATGGCCTAGAGCGGGGTCTTTGAAAGGGTTAACCTAGAGAAGGGAGGCCCTGAGGAGAAATCCAGCAACACAGGGCATCACGGCAGTGAAAGGGTGCATGGATAGCTGCAGGTGGAGGGTCCCTGGGGATTGGCACACAAGTGAAAGAAGGAATGAACAGTGAGTTGAAAAGGTGAGTGGGCTTTTCTCTAATGAACGTGTCGTTGGTTAACAGGGTACCGGAGTTCATGAGGAAGAGGTCTTTGAATGGGCATACTGAGGCCTCAGAGGAGAGAAACATTCTGTGAGGAAAGCTTTGTTATAAACATCAGCTATGTTGTGCTGAAGCGTGTAAAACTGCAAAGTTGAACTATGATACCGACGGAGTGAAGTTGCCAAGCATATGGTTCAAGAAGTTTGTCACGGGAGACCGGAGTGAAACTGACACGCGCTCGAGGTCGGAGCCGTGTGAGTGACTGGAGGGAAAAGTTATCTGTATCCGACGACTCGACCGCCTGAGAGAGGAGTGGCCGTAAAGTGAACTGCCTGAGAAATTCCATTCTGAGGTATGTGATTGAAAGAGACACGCTTGCACACTGAGACGTGTCAGGGTGCCGGAATGGGATATTACTAAATAAACAAACATCGAAGCGGCCGTGAGGAGAACTGCATGAGAATTCCTAATATATACATTAAGGTGAATGAAACTGACACGCGCTCCCGTTCGGAGCCGTGTTATGAAACCAACGTGCATTGTCTGCCCAAGTAGGTTCCGCAGCGCACCCGTAAACAGTACTGCCTGAAAAGCCAATTATAAAGAACTGTGAGTGAAACTGATACACCCTGAGGTTGACCTCGGCAGAAACTATGCCGGCAGAGGCATCCTCTACCCTGCATGTGGGATGACACCCTGAACAGAGTGGGAAACCCATTTACCCTGTTTTCTCTTTTGGATAATTAATGAGGTCCATGAAGGAATAATACAAGTGCCAAATCTCTCCCTAAGACTCTGGAAGTAGGCGATAAAAAAACATCTGAGTGACATTGAACAGATGAAAGGAACTAAAAGCGTCTCCCCACAGTCCTCCACTGTTTGAACAGTTTAAGAGAAAAATAAAAGTTTTGCTTGAGAAAGTAGAACCGCAGTGAGTTGTCATTATTTCCCCCTAGACAACTGTTTACAGTCTTATATCGTGCTTACAGTTTGTATTGGGACGGGAGAGGGAATTAAGAGATGTTTGTTTGCAAAATATTGGAGATGGACAATGCAAATAACTAGTTATATCTTGAGAAATAACTAATAAAATATATATTTCTTTTTAAGTTCTTTGTCAAAAATATTTCTGCATTAACATAAGGTCTTTGTCAAAATATTTCTGCATCAATTCACAAAACACTTTTCTGGATATATCAACTTCAGAAGCAGTTCATACGATACTTTCTTCAATTATAATAATTCATTCAGGATGATTCTGAATAAATCCACAACACTTTAGTGGTTCTTCAAGTTCGTCAACAATTTCTTCAACTTAGTTAACCACACCACAAAACCTCAAATGACTTCCAGCTGGTCCACTCCCCTGCCAGGCCTACTACAAAACAGTTCTCTGTTCTGGTGTACTCGCCTGCCAGCACAGATCAAAATACTGCAATATTCTCTGACCTGGTGTACTCGACTAACCGGCCAGAATAAGCTTCTACTTGTAAGTACTTCTGTGGTAAAGGTTAAATTCAAACAGGTTAGCAATGTCTTTTGCTTCACAACACCAAGCATAATAAACTATTGGGTCATAACAAAAGGTTTTTAACACTGGGGAGAAAGCGCCACTACTTTGATCACAGGATTCAGGCCTCTAAGAAAGCCAAATGGCAAGCCATCGGTGGACTCAAGAGTCAGAGATGCACTACTGCAGAGTATCTTTTAGCTAGTAAGAAAGCTGCGCAGACTCATACAAATCTGGTTAAATCACTGTCTATTGAGTCCTACAAACGAGACAATTTGGTCCATGCTGGATAGCTTATGTGTGGGCAAGGAGGTACATTTCTGAGCTCAAATCTGCTTGTGGGGAGCAAACTCTGGCTACAGATTCTGTCATTTCTGATGTCACTTGGGTGGCATTATATGAGACTAAAAATTCGTTTCTGGTAGATTTGATCTTCTGTGAGGACCCCAATCTGGGACCAGTGGAGCGGGGAGAGTGCCATTGGGAATTTTGAGATATCGTCTGGGTAATTGACAGCCATAAACCATCAAGGGAAAGACTGGTATTCCTCCATTTGTTCTAAAGAGTTCTCCATCCTTATGGGCTACTCTATTAAAGCCCCTTTTTGATACGATATTTAGACACAATCTTATCCTGCCTTCTTGGGTCCAGTCAATCATTATACCCATCTATAAGAAGGGAGATCCTGCTAACACTGCCAATTATAGACCTATTGCCTTGATCGATGCCACCTGCAAGGTCTTTTCTATTCTACTCCTTAGGGACCTCGATCTTCACATTAGGCAACAGAGTCTTTTTCTAAATTCCAGGTTGGGTTTAGGAAATATATGGGCACTCCACTGAATGCTACCATTCTTGCGCATCTTCTTTCTAACATACACACTAAAGATGTGGGGGAGATTTACTTGGCCTTGCTTGATTAATCTAGCGCTTTCGATTGTGTGGTGAGATCCCATTGGTGGAATAAACTTCTCAGTTGGGACGTAGCTAGGAAGTTGGTCCAGCTTATATGGATCTGTCTGGCATCACTAAAGAAGCTACTATTACACCTGTTAATCTCTTCATTAAAAGAATGCAGGATATTCTTATTCATATTGGTGGAACGGAAGAGGAATTAGTTCAACAAACTGGTTATGTAAAGGCCAAATTGTACAAGTCAGACTGGGTGGGAACAGTCGATGACATTCATTTGTATTCATCTTGTAATGCATATGCTAAATTTGCACACAAAAGCGAATGCATTCCCCAGTACCTGCAGAGGTTCCCTTGTGACATAGTTTGAAAGGCGTTTTTACGTTTCCGCCTCAATCAGTTCTGCTCTAAAGAACGTGTCCTCCATTGGAAAGGGCAACAGTCTCTATCAGATAATATTCATTGTAGATCTTGCGACAATGCGAATGACCAGGAAACCCTCAAACTTTGGGTTACTGTTTGTGCGTATTTTCAGGAAAATAGAGAAAGATGTTTTAAACAAAATCCTCCAAGAGACTATTGCCTCATTATAACCCTGCCGGTCTCGGTAAAAACTGTGCCGGTGAGCTACCGGCCCCGTTGTTACCGGACTGGCAGAGTACATGTTTGCAGGCGAAATGGCACCCACCTGCAGAGTTTGATGGATGCACCGGCACTGTTCCACAGAGTGCCGGTGCATCCGTCCTCCCCATTCCCATTGAGTCCAATGGGACTCGAATGGGAATGGGGAGTTTCTTTTTCTGGCGCCTGTCCTTAGGGACCGCCGGGGTTGTAATGCCCCGGTGATTCCCCATTGCCAGGTGCTGGAAAAAAACCATGACTCTGGCGGCAGCCTGCCGTTTTTACCGGCACGGCTACTACTGGAGTCATAATGAGGCCCTATGATTTCTCTATTGATTTTTTCTGGTCTTGGTTAATGTGGGGCCAAAATGTATCACTTATTTTATCTTTGTATCCATTTTTATTATGTGTCTCTGTTCTTATACAGTGAGATTGTTATGTTTTTTATATATTGAGAATTGTCTTTTTCTGAATTGTTGTTTTTTTTGGATATCTGTCTTTTTCTTTGTGTAAGGTTGCTTTGGTAACCAAAATCACAATTAAAAATAAATAAATAAACTCTTAAAGGGACACAAGAACCACACCAGTGCTATTTGTTACACCTGTGTGTTTGCCACACTCTTTGCAGGTTATGCTCCTCTTCTTCTGAATGCCTTCTCTCTGAAGGGCAGCCGGCCTGCCACTATTGTTTCTCCCCTTTAGCATCAACCAACTGGTGATAAGAATTCTGTTTCACTTTCACAATTCTTTGGTTTGGCAATGTGGGTTTAAACCATTTTCTTTTAGAATCTTTGTTTCCTATGGGCAACAGTTTTTAGCATTGCTAACATTCTCAACTGCCTTCTGTCAGTTTCTTGCTCTTTGCAATTCTGGTTCTTTTGTAATTGCCTAGGTATGTTTTTCTTTTGGCTTGGGCAATGATGGTTTGTCTTTGCTTCTATTGATATTGCTCCTTCTTGTTGTTGGCTTGTATTAGGACCCACAATGTCACATCACACCCTTCAGGTATGATATTTAAGTTCTTATTCTGCCCTCTGCACCTTTTTACATCAGCTTGGTTCACAACAGCAACATTTTTATATTTTTTATTTTTTTGTGTTATAGTTCACAGGGAACTTTTCACAAATACACAAAATCTCACATAAAAGTAGAATTACATTAACATTCATGAAAACTTTTACAGTAAACAAAAAGGAACATGCTAAAAGACTTCTCCTGAAAAAAACAAGTTTATACATTAGTAACGGGGCTCACTACAGAATAATCTTTTTAAGGACTAAAACCTCTTTCAGAAAGCGTATGGCGGCCAGAGACCATTTAAAAGACGTGTTAGTTAGAATACGTTGCCAGACCCAACCCTGGTCAATTACCTTAAAATCCTTTAAAAGGTGCCGATAAAAAGTCTTACGGCCATGGTCAATTTACAGCAATGTAAAAGAAGGTGCTGAAGAGTTTCTCTGGAGTTCTCCAATCTGCAGAATCTGCAGCACCTTAAGTTACGTGCTATACCCCCACGTGTGCCCAAAATGTCATTAGTAGGGAGCAAATTTAAGCGAAGGCGCAAGCACTGACTACGCCAGTGATGTCCCGACATTTCAGCAAGTAGTAAGGCAAGGAATTATAAGGCCTAGCATCCAAGAGTAGATCCCTGAATAAATGATACCTCCTGACGTGGTCTAGTGTGTCAATCCATTCGACCTCCCATAACCTCTTTTTTACCTTCAATGAGTACATTAGAAGATATTGCACAGTGGAGTCAACCCCGGTTAATGTTTCATGCACTGGAGCGATCATTCTATGAGACCAGTCGAGGAGGTTTACTCAAAACCACTCTTTAGCAACTCCCATGTCGATCCTTTTTTCGCCAGGTGAAACTTTCAAAGGAAGTTAAGATGTTTCCATTTGACCAGTGCTTCCAACAAAACAAGACCTAATTCGTACCTTAACACAGGAGCCGGGACACCAGGTTGCAACCCTAAGAGTTTCCTCCCAAAGGCTCTCTCGAGCTTAGACCATTGCCCTATGAGACCAAAGAATAACTTCTTGGCCCCATAGGTTATTACCAGCACCACCTTTTTAGTGTTACGGTCTGCCAATAAGTTCGGTTAAAGTTTTCACCAAAACACTGGTTAATATCAATGGATGAACACTAACCTGGTCAAACTTGCCGGTCGGGAAGCAGCAACAGCTTGCAAGTGTAGAGGCTGTTTGGCTGGAGCCCTTGCTGCCTTACTCTCCTGGTCGGACTGACTGCTGGAAGCATTTCTTTCACATTGTGTTGTCGGCAAGAAGAAGCTTTTCCTATGCGAAACGTGCTTTCCTGGACATTTCTTGGACTACAACAAGTAATTTAGTTTGCTTCAAATGCACTGTTCCGACTCGTTTATAAGAGTCATTGAGAGCGTTATTTGCTTTGCTGCTTTGAACGTTTATCAGTGACTCATTGCTTAGTTTCAGTGATAGCATTCTTTGCTTAGCTGCTAGCCCCCCTGCAGCTTTTCCTTCTCATCATTTGCTTTTTTTTTCCTCTCTTGCAGCCATAATCCTTGGTGCTGCTTGCAGCTCCTCCCCCCTCATTCTGGATAGGTGCTTGGTACTTCAAAAATAGCTGTGCATGCGCACCGTGCGCGCACCGCAAGTGCCTGCAAGTGTAGAGGCTGTTTGGCTGTTCGGCTGTGCGGACGTGTGGGTGTGTGTAATAGTAATTTAATGTTCTTTCCTTCAATGTTATCCTCGCCTACGTTAGCCAACATTACATGCTGAGCTACTTCAACATCACAAAGGTATGAAGAGACTGTTCATGTCTCTGGTGTTTAGGAAATAACGTTAGTAGTCTAATGTTATTTATTTATTTATTTATTTCTCTCTTCTGTATTCGTTTTTATTTGTATTTAACAATACACACTGCAAATTGCATATTGTTAAGCTTTAGGAGCAATTTTTTTGTATTCACATTTAAAGGATGGCCAATGGGCTAAGAAGTGGCAAATGCCCTGGTATGGAGCATCCAGCTGTTATAGGGATCACTTGTGAGTCTGAGAAAGGTTCCTTACCCACTCTAGATTGTGACGCTGATACTGGCAACATTAATACTGTCCTATAGAAGCCAACTTCCAACACAGTAACCATTGAGTCTCCAAGTTCGACCAAAGAAGGCAATTCGCCTAATTCGCTTAATAGCGATTTTGATATCAGAGCTTTGGCCGACCTGGACTCTCGCATTAGATTATCTATTGGCTTGTTGACTCCACTCGTCTCAAGAAATCACGAACTACAAGCTAATGCATCTGGAAATGATGCACAACTGCCACCTAACATTACTTTGCCATCATCTGGGGCAAACATTAGTAATGATGGCGCTTCTTCTTATCCTAATCTTCCATTAAGCCCGGATCCTGTCATCTCATACTCCCAGAACAATGGTAGTGTTTCTAGCATGCCTCTTACCCCTAAAGATCAAGAACCTTTTACTTTTCCAGTAATAATAAGAATTCTTGACCTATTAGATAAAGGGCATGATGTCACCCATCTAGAACTGAGAGATATTAAATATACTATGAATGAGATTGACTCTAAGATAAACAAGATGGAGGGCTTTATTCTAACCCTGGGCGGCTTATATTCATTACAATGACACCTATAGGTGCCAAGACTAAGATAACACATGAACAATGTACTCAGACAAAAGACTTTCATTCCGATGACACAGCAAGCCATGGGTCGGAATCATCTAATGAAATTGTGTTAATACGAGGCGAATTATCGACTATCAACTCCGCCCTATTTGATCTTAGGAATATGTTTAAGCCACCCATTCCTGTCTCCCCATTAGAAAAACCGGTGATTTCCGCTGACAGTCCATCAGTCTTACTTAAATGTATTGAAGAACAGAAACTCTCCATTGGCTCCATGAGATGTGAATCTGAATACATGGGCTATGCATCCAGAAGATTCCGCAAAAATCAAAAACGCTGTGTCAAACGTGCGGAAAAAAAACATAGATCAGCAAATGAAAAAACAAAAACAATCACTAAAAAAAAGAATAATACTGTGAGTCCAGAAAGTGGCAGTGAAGAAGCGATTGATGTGGCACAACTTTCAGTGGAATGCCAATCACATCTGGGTGCAGATCATAAAAATGCAACCAAACTAAAGGAAGATAAACCAACATCAATCCCTGGCGGCATTCACGATATAATCTCAGTCAATGTACACAAAGAACCTGCAGATATCGCGCCCCAACTAGATCGAAAACACGATTTAGACAATAAGAGCGAGACTGAAGGGGCCGCATCCAAAACTCAAAAAATACTTTCTAACTATTTTTATAGTGCAGGAAGGAAAAAAACATCGACCAGCGGCATATCCTCATTTAATCCTACTAATAACCAAAATGTAGTATCTAACCAGTTAAACGGTGGAATGGTTAAAAAGGATTGCCAGCTTTATTCGAAAACCTTACAAAGAAATCTAGTGAATGCGCAGGTATTGAATCCCAAAAATGCACCAATAATTCTAAATGGAAGTGGTAAGCTGATCAAATTATCTAATGATGTAACTATTGCTAAGACTTTGGTACTGAATGAGTCAACAATGGATGATTCTGCCTGCGCCATACAGGAAAAACATAAACTACCATCAAAGAGTTGCAGGTTAACTGTTTCCAACATACAAGAGTCTGTGCGCATAGCATTAACAGCTGGTATTCCCCCAATTGAAATAATCAACCAGCTCCTAACTACTCAATCTCTTGGCAATGAACCTAATGCGCACAATGACTCAATTGCCACTCAAATTGAATCTGCGGGATTAGACGGTGATCCCGTTAGCAAAAATTTAAACAATCTAAAAAGTATTCTCAACCTTAAAGATCTTACATCTGATCACAAGGACCAGCCCAATGACACTCATATAGGAAGTAGTATTCTTGCAAATGATAACATCGATGATGCCAGACCCTCATGTTCCAATGCGAACAATGAGAATCATACTAACATAATTGGGTTTGAGGGCAAGCAGGACATTTTACGTGGTGCACGAATTAATAGAAGATACCTTTTAGATCTCCTCTATGTCATTCCATCACTAAGATTTATATCTTCCAATGATATTGACCACATCGCATTAGCTCCTACCAACAACTTTCGTATGACATGTCATTTGCTCACTGAACACGTACTCAAGCTTATTTGGTCCTTTAGAAGGGAACTCTTAGAAATGGGATTTACATTGTTCACCTTTAATGATGAAAAACTGGCAAACAACTTCTTATATGCTAATCAAAGCCGCAATCCAAATGAGCAGAAAATGAAAGGTGATCACTCAATCAGTATCATAAATGATACATTTTGTATATCTCAACTCTTAACAATTAGTCGTACCAACAATGAAATGGCATGGTTAGAACCACTGCTAAAAACGATTTATACGGCTAATCAAGATATGTTTTCATCATAAGATAAGGCTAGTTCTGTTCTTAGTGTTCTGTCTTGGAATTTATGTGGGTATAATAATATTTCTATTTGGCTCTTGTCAAGGGTATCGTGAATCTCCTCTTGATCCTGTAGGATCTCGGCCTCCCTTACTTCCCTTTCCTCCTCACCTCGTATTCCCCGGCGTAGATTCAGGGTCCGGTTCTCCTTAGGCTTGGCCTTCCCTTTTTTTTGTAGATGAGAACGGCCGAAGGAGGCCGCCACCGTGACACCCCAAGGGTGATCGGTGGTGACCCTCCGCGGCCGCGGAGTGAGGGGAAAAAGCCAGAGGCTGAAAAAACCCCAGAGGTCTGTAGAATATGCGTCGGTAGTAGGAAGCACTTGACACTTGCAGGGCTGAGTAAACTGCTGGAGAAGGCACACTCCTTTCCAAAATTTGACAAACAGGTCTCCAAGGAGGAAACGCTGAGACCGGTAGGAATTCGGAAGTCCAAAGTGTCAGCAACAAGGTAAGCGGGCTAGGCAAGGCAAACCCGTAGTGTATTCCTGGGGGCTGTACACAGAAGGAGCCGATAACAAGAGAGGGCGAGTGGAGGAAGGTAAGTAAGAAAGGTGGAAGGGTAGACAAGGCGGAAAAGGCAATAATAGTAAACAAAGGCGGGCGGAAGGGGAGGTAAGGAACACGGGAAAGAAGCAATAGGAGGACGTAGTAAAGGTGGTAGGACGGGAAGGGAATGGAGAACGGGAGCGAGGAAAGGGGGAGAGGGAGGAAACCAGAATCGGAGCGAGCTCCGGAAGGTAACTGTAACAAACAATACGGTAGCAGGGACACTAGCACGGAGAAAACAAGCAGCAGCCAAAACTGGAGCGTTGCAACGCACCCGAACACAGGAAGGGGCGGGCTATATCCGGTGTCGGGATACGTTGCAGAAAAGACTAGACCGCTGCACTGGGTAGAGGAAGCGTGATCGGAACACCCGTACGCCGCTTCCACCTATTCCAGAGCTTCCAGGCTCCCCGAGCCGTGACAGTATGCCCCCTCCTAAGGTCCACCCCTCCTGGCTTGCCAGGGTGACTACGATGGTATTTGCGTAGCAAGAGGGGCGAGTCCAGATGTCCTTTAGGTTCCCAGGAGTCTTCTGATCGTGGGTATCCTTTCCAGTGGACCAGATACTCTAGACGACCCTTATGGTAACGTGAATCGCATATCTGAGAGACTTCGAAGATGTCGGTCTTTGGACCTTTTGGCACAGGAGCGGCAGTCTTCCTACGAGACCATTTGTCCTCATGAAAGTCTTTAAGCTGAGAAGAGTGAAAAACGGGATGTATACGTTGTAATTGAGAGGGTAATTGCAAGCGGAAGGCCACTGGATTAATTTTCTGGGTTATCTTATAGGGCCCTATGTATCTGGGAGACAACTTGGAAGGGCGCACCCACCTTGGTAAATACTTGGTCGATAGCAGGACCTTGGAATCCACGTTCCATTCAGGAACTGATCTCCGATGTTTGTTCGCCTGGTAACGGTGTCTGTTTTGAGCTTCTTGGAGCCCTAGTTTGGCCTTACGATGAGCTTCTTGGAGGCTTTCCGCAATAGATTCTACAGAAGGGACTGTGGATTCAATGCCGGTCAAAGGATATAAGGCACGGGGATGGTAACCGTAGGTGCAGTAAAAGGGACTCATACCGAGGGCTGAATGACAAGAGTTGTTGTACGAGAATTCGGCCGTCGGCAACAGTTGAACCCAGTTATCTTGGCGTTGATTGACGAAACACCTTAGGTATTGCTCAAGTGTACCATTTAGACGTTCAGTCTGGCCGTTCGATTGGGGATGGTACCCGGATGTTAAAGCCCTCTCGATGCCTAGTCTTTCGCAGAGAGAGGACCAAAATCGGGAAGTATACTGGCTGCCACGATCAGAGATGATCTTAGTAGGAATCCCGTGCAGTTTGAAGATGTCTCTTAGGAACACCTCGGCCATACTTGACGCGGTTGGTATGCCTGGTAAGGGGGAAAAATGGGCCATTTTGGTGAATGAGTCAACGACAACCATGATACAGGTACAACCACTGGATTCAGGTAACTCTACGATGAAATCGGTAGAGACAGTGGTCCATGGACCGGTAGGGATAGAATCCGGTTCAAGCAGACCTAAAGGTCTTTGAGTGGAGGCTTTATTGCGGAGGCAGGTAATACATGACTGGACGTATAACCTGGCTTCTTCCCTTATTCGAGGCCAGAAGAAATAGCGTGATAGGAGTTCCTGAGTGTTATAGATGCCACGATGACCTGCCACCTTGGCGTCGTGGCACCAGGATAGAGCCTTTTCCCGGAGAGAAGGGGTTGGTAGATACAATCTCTTGTCCACAATGTATAGACCGTCTTGGATAACATAATCCATTTTCTTCTTTAGACCGGTCTCGGCCTCAAACCTTCCGGTAGAGTCTTCCTTGACTTGTTGTAGGAACGCGGACAACGTTCCTATGGTACGGGACTCAGGAAACATTAGCTCAGGCTTGGTCTCCAGTTCCATAAAATAATCACTCCGTCGTGATAGGGCATCGGCTACTACATTCTGGTTGCCCGGAATGTATGTGATGTTAAAGTCAAACTGCGCGAAGAAGTGCGCCCATCTTGCTTGTCTGGTGTTGTAGCATTCAAACTGGCGTAACACCTGGAGATTCTTATGGTCCGTTCGGAGTGTGAACGGATGCATTCCCCCTTGGAGTAGATGACGCCACTCTACACAGGCCAGTTTCATTGCCAGCAGTTCTTTCTCAATAACAGAGTAGTTACGTTGACTGGGATTCAAAGTCTTGGAATAGTATGATACCGGGTGTTCCTTTCCTTGGTACTCCTGAAGTAGGACGGCTCCTACAGCGGCTGATGAGGCATCAGTTTCCACCACAAAGGGAAGATTTTGATTGGGTTGACGTAATATAGGAGTCACACAGAAGGATCGTTTTAGCAGCTGGAAGTTCTTTTCTGCTTCGGTAGTCCACCGGAATGGCGAAGAGGTCTTTTTGAGGAGAGAGGTCATCGGAAGCACCAATTGGGAGAAGTTCGGAACGAACTTCCGATAAAAGTTCGAGAGTCCTAAGAATCTCTGAATGTCCTTCACAGAAGCAGGAGATGGCCACTCCAAAATAGAACTGACTTTGCGAGGATCAACGGCTATCCCTGCCGAAGAAAGAATGTAACCCAAATAGGGTATAGTTGATGCTGAGAAAACACATTTCTCCAGCTTAACTGAGAGTTGATGGTCCTGTAGTCTGTGAAAAACTTCCACTACGTGTAGACAGTGTTCTTCTTGGGTGCGAGAGTAAACCAATATATCATCGAGATAGACGATGACCGAGTTGCCTAGGAGATCCGAGAAGAGTCTATCCATAAAGCGCTGGAAGATAGATGGAGCGTTGACTAACCCAAACGGCATCACCTGGTACTCGTACAACCCAAAAGGTGTCCGAAAAGCCGTTTTCCACTCGTCTCCTGTTTGTACCCTGAGCAAGTGATACGCATTGCGCAGGTCCAGTTTAGTAAAGACGGTGGCAGTATGTACGGCCTGAATGATCTCGGAAATGAGGGGCATAGGATAGCGATCTTTGATGGTGACCTTGTTAAGACCCCTGTAGTCAATACAAGGACGTAGTTCTTTGGTGTCCTTCTTGGGGATGAAAAACAATGATGCACCGGCAGGGGATTTAGAAGGTCTAATGAGTTCGTTGGCTAAGTTCTTGTCCAGGTATTCCTTCAAATGATGTCTTTCCTGGAGGGTTAGCGGGTACAGGCGACCGAACGGAACCAAGGACCCTGGATGAAGGTCAATGGCACAGTCTTCTGGCCTATGCGGAGGAAGATCCAGGGGGATCTTCTCGGTAACTACATCGGTGTACTCAGCGAGATAAGCAGGCAAACAATGGATTGTTTTGGGATCTTCACCACAAAAGGTGTGTACTGTAGAGAATTCTGTTTGGGGTAGACAATTGGTCTTGCAAAAGGAGGATTGGAAACTCAGAACGTTCTCGGACCAGAGAATGGTAGGATTGTGTCTTCTTAACCACCCAATCCCGAGGATTAATGGGAAGTGCGCAGCCCTGATCAAGTCGAAAGACAAACGTTCAGAGTGTTGCATGATGTGTAAGACAAGGGCTTCGGTAGTGTGCGTAATGAGACCAGAGCTCAAAGGCCTTCCGTCAACACCTTCTACCTTTTGATCTTCGGCCTTGGCAATACGGGAAATGCCTTGCCTTTCGGCCCAGAGAATGTCCATGAAGTTGCCTGCGGCTCCGCAGTCCAACAGGGCTTGTGTCTGAATGGTAGTCTTGTTGATGATCAAGGTGACCGCCATAACCATAAGACGGTGGTCTTCGGTGCACTCTGGAGAAGTAACAGAAAGGGTGACAAAGGGACTAGCTTCGCTCCCTCGGTAGTGCGTCCCCAGCTTTACCGAGGGTGTTCGTTTCCCGAACGCCTGGGTGGAACGTCGGGGCAATCTCTGAGTAGGTGAAGCGGCGATCCGCAATACATGCACAGGTTCCCTTCTCGTCTTCTTCTACGTTCCTCTGCGGTGAGAGGGGAACGTGTGCTTCCGATCTGCATAGGCTCTTC
The DNA here is from genome assembly GCF_040938575.1 of Ambystoma mexicanum. NCBI lineage: Eukaryota > Metazoa > Chordata > Amphibia > Caudata > Ambystomatidae > Ambystoma > Ambystoma mexicanum. The sequence goes on along the minus strand of NC_090928.1, from coordinate 236,020,960 downwards.
TCTTGTGAGATGAGTGGCGGTAGGGGGGAAGGAAAGAGAAGGGCCAGGGGGTATTGATGTACTGCTCTTAGTCTTGCGGCGTTCTGCTCGACGTTCTGCCAGTCGGAAATCTATCCGGAGAGTAGCCGAGATCAGGTCAGCAAAGGTAAGGGGACGTTCTATCCTGGCTAGTTCATCCTTCAACTCCTCACGCAGTCCCCTTCTAAAGATGGCATACTGTGCTTGTTCTTGCCATCCTGCTTCTGCAGCGATTTGCCTAAAGGAGGTGATATATGACATAACATCATTGTTTCCTTGTCTGATGTCTAGCAGATCTTCGGATGCCAAGTAGGTACTCTCGGTACGTAGAAACGTCTGTTTCATCAAAGTCTTGAAGGCCTCGTAATCTAGGAGGACGGGATCAGATCTGTTCACTAGAGGAGTGGCCCAGGCCAAGGCGTTACTGCACATATGGGTAATCATGAACCCCACCTTAGCATGGCCAGAGGCGAAAGTATGTGTACGGAATGTAAAATGCAGATGACATGCATCCAAAAATTCCTGGAGTTTCTTGGGGGTTCCATCAAACTTTCCCGACACAAGAGGTAAGGGAGGCAGGTCGGTGGACGGAAGATCCCGTTCTGCGATCCGTTGTTGTAGAGTAGCATTGGCCCCTTTTAGATTTTGCACCTCTAGGTTGAGGTTTTGAACTGCTGCTATCAGTTCTTGGATCTGTTGAGGAGAGGCCATGGCGGTATCGAGGCGTTGCAAACTGTCAAGGGTATCGTGAATCTCCTCTTGATCCTGTAGGATCTCGGCCTCCCTTACTTCCCTTTCCTCCTCACCTCGTATTCCCCGGCGTAGATTCAGGGTCCGGTTCTCCTTAGGCTTGGCCTTCCCTTTTTTTTGTAGATGAGAACGGCCGAAGGAGGCCGCCACCGTGACACCCCAAGGGTGATCGGTGGTGACCCTCCGCGGCCGCGGAGTGAGGGGAAAAAGCCAGAGGCTGAAAAAACCCCAGAGGTCTGTAGAATATGCGTCGGTAGTAGGAAGCACTTGACACTTGCAGGGCTGAGTAAACTGCTGGAGAAGGCACACTCCTTTCCAAAATTTGACAAACAGGTCTCCAAGGAGGAAACGCTGAGACCGGTAGGAATTCGGAAGTCCAAAGTGTCAGCAACAAGGTAAGCGGGCTAGGCAAGGCAAACCCGTAGTGTATTCCTGGGGGCTGTACACAGAAGGAGCCGATAACAAGAGAGGGCGAGTGGAGGAAGGTAAGTAAGAAAGGTGGAAGGGTAGACAAGGCGGAAAAGGCAATAATAGTAAACAAAGGCGGGCGGAAGGGGAGGTAAGGAACACGGGAAAGAAGCAATAGGAGGACGTAGTAAAGGTGGTAGGACGGGAAGGGAATGGAGAACGGGAGCGAGGAAAGGGGGAGAGGGAGGAAACCAGAATCGGAGTGAGCTCCGGAAGGTAACTGTAACAAACAATACGGTAGCAGGGACACTAGCACGGAGAAAACAAGCAGCAGCCAAAACTGGAGCGTTGCAACGCACCCGAACACAGGAAGGGGCGGGCTATATCCGGTGTCGGGATACGTTGCAGAAAAGACTAGACCGCTGCACTGGGTAGAGGAAGCGTGATCGGAACACCCGTACGCCGCTTCCACCTATTCCAGAGCTTCCAGGCTCCCCGAGCCGTGACAGCTCTCCACACTTGCAGAACCATTACCAACCATTTTATTATTCCAAGAAACAATGAAAATGGATCCATTGATCATCCCTGATTACCATTCATATTGCTCTCCCGCCTCCAAAGGTGCCGGTGGCAGGCCCCTTGGGGGTCTAGCCATCGCAATCAAGAATGCTGTTGAATGTAAGGTAACCTTGGTCTATTGTTCTGTACATGTCTTAGCTGTAATTCTGTGCCTCCACAAGTGTGAATCAAATGTAATTCTAATAATCAACGTGTATTGCAATCCTTTGAAATATTCTATCTTAGATATCTTTGATGATTTGGATTGCTGTTTTGATCAAGCCTAAATGTTACACTCTAAATATGAGACTATTGTAGGTGGGGATTTTAATTTGCATTGTAATGAACAGACCACTAATGATTCTTTGTGTAACCTATCCAATTCAAACAGCTGTAAAAGAGGAGCAATGTTTCGGGAATATTTTGAAAATGGGGGCATGTCATTTGTCACATTTAGTGAGTCCTTGAATGTACATACTTGGAAAAGAGGCTCTAATCAGAGTCTAATGGCTCTGTGATTGATTTTTTTTGTGTCTCCGATTTACTGCTATCCAGAATTTATTCTGTCAAAATAGGAGACATTACTCACAGTGATCGTGCCCCCATTTTTCTTACATCCTCTCTTGACACCAATCAATGGCACTCGAATATCCTCTTATTACCTATTGAAAACAAAAGGGACATCATTTCCCTAAGATGGAATCCAACTTTATGTAGGAAATTAGCAGAACGGGTACATGACCGTCTTAATAGTCTGTTGAACTGGGATTTTAATAACTCCTATTCCATCAATTATTTAAATGCAATAATCAATGATTGTATTGAAGATGCCCTTAATCAGTATAGAAATAAAACTCCTCTTAATGTTTCCACTCACAAACATAGTTTCAACTATAACATCAAAATGTTGAAAATATATAAAAATCGTGATATTAGACGATTAGAAAAGGGGAACTTTCCTGTTGCGTTATATATGTTAAAAAAGAAGCGCATCATTCAGGAATACAAATTCAAAAGGAAAGGTGCATATTTGCAGCAATACAATGAACAAAATTGCAATGTGATAAAAGCAATTTGTTGTCGTAACTCACAAGACATTTGGACTGCGTTGAAAAAGGGAAATGCGCTAGATAGATCTGACAAGTGTGAAATAAAAGCAGAAATATGGATATCCTATGTAAAGGAAAAATATATAATACCTGCCCGTTTTGCAAATATAAAGTATGACCAGTTCCTGCTTCTTGTGCCAACTACTTTGCTTGGTCCACAAATGACATCTTGTGGGCCATTAAAAAAATGGTCTAATTCCCGTGCACCGGGCCCCGATGGGATACCCAGCTGTGTATATAGATCAGATCCCGCTTTTTGGAGTAAGATCCTAAAGATCAAATTTGATAGCATTCTTCAAAAGGGCCTCATTCCAAATTCTTGGGTCACGTCCATTCTTATCCCTCCCTCTCTATAAAAAGGGTGACTCCAGATTACCTGAGAATTATCGTCCCATATCTCTGACTGATGCAGCAGCAAAGGTTTATTCTATTTTAATTATCCATGACTTAGAAAAACACTTATCTACTCACAAAATCTATTCCAAATGTCAGGTAGGATTTAGGCGCCAGATGGGCACAACTTTAAATGCAACAACCATGTCCCATTTGATTGCGGGTATTAAAAGAAAAGAACTTGGCAATGTTTATATTGCTTCAATTGACATGTCTTCCGCATTTGGCTCAGTAGTGCGGCTAGTTCTATGGAATAAAATGAGGAAGTTTGGTATCCCTGAACTCTTCATACATTGGATCATCAAATTTCATACAAATACATCCTGTAGAATTTGCTTAACCCGGGGAGGTTCTCTAACTGAGTCTGTTTCCCTTTATCTTGGTTTGAAGCAAGGTTGCAATTTTGCACCCATGCTTTTCAACCTGTATCTTGCAGACATTGACGACCTTTGGGAATCTGTCATCACATATCCAGCAAGGCTTTGCTCTCTTCGACTACACTGGTTAGCGTTTGCTTATGACCTGATTTTTTTCGATCTAACTCCATCTGGCCTCCAAACCAAACTGGACATATTCTCAGCATTCGCCTACAATCATAACCTTATTCCCAATCCTAGCAAGACCCATGTTATGATTCTCCAGTCTTGCAAAAAGCTTAATAAATTTAGATGGCGTATTGGTGACATCCCCATATTTGAACTAAAAGAGACCATCTACTTGGGATATCGTTTGAGCAATGTGACTACCTATAACTCATGGGCATACTATCTCAAGCAAAAATCCAGACCCTTACTGAGCCAAAGGAAGTTCATTTTCTCTACTCTCTGTAAATTTTCAATTATTCCACTTTTGGATTTCCTCACACTGAAAGTGGAACCGGTTCTTCTATATGCATTGGACATCTGTCCCAGTAGCATGCTGAAAGAATTGGATATATTACAGGGTAGTATGATAAAAAAAAAGCTCTGTGTCTGTCTTTATCCATTCCTAACTGCATTATCAGACATGAGATGGGTCTTATTTCCCTATCTACCAGGTTTACATGGCGTGCTCTGTCTAACTACTACAAAATTCTGAATTGCCCCGAGAATTCAATTTATGAAGATTTCTTGGATTTCAAAAAGGGCTGTTCTTCTAGATCTATTAACAACTACTATGTGACCCTGGAGAATGCTCTAATTAACTTGAGTGTTAATAGTGAAGATTTGTTCAGGCGTCCAAACTATGTGAAACAAAAGTTATTCCAGTATGATTGGTGTAATACCATTGACCAAATTGCCACTTTGTCTTCATATAAAGAATATGCTCAATTTCCCCATAAAAGAGATGGTTGCAGTGATTATCTCAGGATGTTCCCATGTAACATAATGAGAAGATATTACATGCGTTTTAGGCTAAACCAATATCATACTCTTGAAAGAACAAAGTATTGGGTGACAGGTAAAAATAAGTTGGGCATTTCGAATTGTCGGTTTCCAGAATGTACAGAGAGGAATGAAACTTTAAAACATCTCATTCTAGAATGTCCCTTTTTTAGGAACCAAAGGACAAAGTCCTTTTTAAGATTTATCAATGTGAACTATGAAGATTGCCTAATCTCACTTTGGAAGAGACTCATGAAAGGCAATGAAAAGGCTTTAATTTTTGCTTTGGTTGTTTTTCTGAAGGTTATCGAGAAAGAGATCTTGTTACTTCATTGTTAAATTGTTCTTAACCTGAGTTTAATTTTATCTGTTTTTTTAATATATTGAAATGTGTTGTCAAATTGTTAAATGGATGTAACTGTGAACATTTTGTAAAGGTTCTTTGAACTATATACAAATAAAAAAAAAAAAAGCAGCAACAGCAGAATGTGAGAACCGCCCTGAGGATCCTGCTCTCTCCTTGCACCCGGGACTGCACGACCAGCGGGGAAGGAGCATGAATCCCAGGGAAACCCTCTGGGGAATAAAACCCTGGGATTCGAAGACGAATGGCTCCTCTGGTGTATGGGCTCCTTAACACGTGGAATCTCGGAGAGACTGAGGCTTGGATTCTACAGAGTAAAGAAATGACAGGTAAGTTAGTAGAATAAAGGTAAGTCGGGAGATAGTAGAAGTAAAGAAAAGATAAGTTCTTACGGAAAGATCCAAGATGGGTTTGGGTTGGGTCAAAGAGGTAAGTCCTTTCGATGCTGTCAGGATTTGAAAGCTAACTCTGAATCCTCCGGGATTTCCTAGAATATGGGAAGGAGTAAATAATGGAGCAAGGAAAGGAAGCTAAGAAACAAGAAAGAGAGGGAAACTCACTGTCTCTAGAAACGCTCGGGTCCCACTATATTCCGAGCGTGTGCTCGTGGAAAACAGATCGGGGACTGTATCCGGACCCGGAGGTAAAGACGGAATTGGACGAGTCCCTGAAAGAATACACTGCAATGGAATTCTGAAGTGAAAGTAAGGAAAGAAAAGGTTAGTACAGCCAAGGTTCAACAATTCAGAAGAAAAAGGTATGTCTAGGATACGAACTTACGGAGCGTCATTCAAAGCAGTAGCGACGCATCGCGGAGACAGTCTTCGGTCCTTAAATGTGACTCGCCGCTGGCGTCTGTTGGAAGCGTGATGGAATCACGTGACTCGTAGCAGGCGTCAATTGGAAGCGTGAAACAACTAGACAGCAGATACTTGTATAACCTGGGTCTCCTACCCTTGGAAATGCATAAGATAGTATTGTTCCACATAATCTCTTCCGATGTAACCAGGACCAACGTCTGAAAGGTGTAACAGTATGCCCTCTCCTTCTGGGGGATGAACCAGGCTTCCCCGGGTGTCATGATGCCTACCCCCGGAGCACCAGGCCAGGCCCAGCACCCCCGGAAGCAGGCATCATGCCCTCGGGTAAAAGCCCAGCGGCCCCTTATAGGGGCTCTTTGGACTCAGTCCTGGCGCCTTTGGCGCCAGGCTCATGTTGGACATCAGTCCTGGCGCCATAGGCGCCAGGCTCATAAAGGGAGGTGTTTTGTGCACTTACCTGATGCAGACCATGCTGCACGCTTCAGGCCTCCCTGAGACCTGAAAGGGACTATTTTTTCATAGGGACTATTTTTTTACTCGGGCGTGGCCAGGGAAGGATACATACCTAGTTGGGGAAGGATACATACCTGGGACTTCTTTGGAGGCTATTTAAGCCACGCCCAGGCAGCAGCTCATGCTTCGCGTTGTTCTGCTTCCTGCAGCTTAACGCTCACCGTGTCTGCTCCTGCTCCTGGACTCCAGCCACGCCCGCCTCGAACCTGGAAGACCTGCAAGGAAGGAAGAGAATAGAAAGGTGAAAACCAAGGACTATTTCAAACTTCTTACCTGCATCCGGAATCTTCTCGCCAGCATCCCTGAAGAAAGACTTCCATTTAAAAGCATCGCGTTGCTCGCTGCAGCGCCACGCTTCACTCACCTGTCCTCGAGACATCTCCCGGCTCCATTGCGGCTGTCAGCATCGGACGCCACATCTCTGCACCTAGGGGAGAGAGGAAAAACAAAAGTGAGCAGAAGGAACACAGAAGGAAAGCCTGATTAACAGCCATAATACTTACTGGCTTTTCTTCCACATTTCGGGTCGGCGCCGCCCCGTTGGCAGGTACCGTACCCCGGCCCCTATGGGGAAAGGACAAGAGACATTTCTGGGGAATGATAAGGACATTTAGAGGGATTGCCCTCATCACTACTCACCTCGGCAGTTTAACCCCTCGACGCATCGCCTTCATTCTGCACCTGAAATAAAGGACAGATCACAGGTTAGAAAGACAACATAAAGGGGGCCTCACTTGAACTTTGAACTTTCATACTTACGGCGCATCGCTCAGGAAAGTCAAGTGGATTTTGCCAGCGCCATTCTGAAAACCAGTGAAGTAACTGGACGAACACGCGCCCCTGCACCAGAAGCAGGATGGAGAGTTCATCCTTCCAAACCATAAGGTGAGCTTAAACCGGGGTTTGGAGGAAGTTAGAGAGGAACGAAGGGGGAGAGGAATGAAGGGGGAAGGGGGAAAGGGGGGAGCTAGCACACCATTCTGCAGACTGTTAATCCCCTTTCTCATCTGCAGAAGGATATTCCTACGGGCCAGGCAAGCACGATTTGGAGTTCCTGTCCAATCGGTGTTCCGGGTCCTGCGCATCACGCTAGAAGAGGCCACAGCAATCCAGACTAGACCAGCGCCCCCGTGGGAACCAGGTGAGCGTTACAGAACGCGAAGCCTTCCTACAAATTCCCACCCAGGCGCTATGGAAACTTCCGAAACTGACCAGTTGGCCCAATTACTGGGGGAATTACGGGCCGAAGTACACGGCGCTCATCAAGAGACTAGTGCCCTCAGGAGGGAAGTGATTGTAATAAAGGATAGAGCTGATGACCTGGCTAGACAGCTTTTGCAAGGTCAAGCTGGACAAACTCCTTTACCCGGTTCCGGGGGGAACCCCGCTCCTGTGGTTTCCAGTAACCCGGTGCAGATTAATCTACCAGGAAACATGCCGCTGGCTCCACCTGAACGCTTTGCTGGGGACCCCAAACGATTCGCCGTATTCATGAATCAGTGTCGTTTGCACTTCCTATGCAGACCTGGGGCCTTCCCTAATGATCAGACCAAGGTAGCCTTTGTGTTGTCATATCTCAGCGGCTGTGCTGCCGATTGGTCAGTCCCACTGGTAACTCAAGATGACCCGATTCTTCGTGATTTTCAAGGATTTCAAACAAGCATGGAAAGGTTATTTGCTCAACACTCCCAGGGACAGGCTCTGGATGACGAACTTCTATCTCTGCGACAGGGCAATCAAGACCTTCTATCCTACATTGCAACCTTCAATAGACTTATTGTGGAAACTGGTTGGCCAGAGGATAAAAGAATCACGTTATTCTATCGAGGTCTACGCGGAGAACTTAAAGATGTCCTGGCACAAGTTGTAAATCCGCCCCAAGAATGCACTGAATATATAGACTTAGTGGTCCAATTGGATCACAGGCTGCAAAACAGAAAAGCAGATCGGTCCAAGTTTGAAACCCGGGTGTTGGCCAAGACCCACGCTAACCCCAAGGTGGCTGATGCCTCGGAGCCTATGCAAATCGGAGGTGTTAAAGGACCCCTAACTCAAAAAGAACGGGAAAGAAGACGACAGATGCAATTATGCCTTTATTGTGGGTCCTCTGGACACTTTCTACGAGATTGCCCGGTTAAGCCGCCCAAGAAGGTGGTAGGAGCCGCTGATAAAATCCATGGAAACTCTGTATCGGGAAACGACCACGCCCGGCAAGCGTAGGGGTCCGCTTGCCGAGCTTGAAAACTAACTCTCAGACCTCGCATTTCATTGTGCCAATGGTCCTCGTAGATCCGGAACAGCCTAAACGGTTGCATGCTATAAAGGCATACATCGATAGCGGGGCTATAGGAAACTATGTGGATCGAGAATTGGTCTCTAGGATAAACCTCCCTCTGCGTCCTAAAACCAATCAACTGCACCCCGTAGCATTTTGGTCCCGAAAGTTCTTGCCGCCGGAGATAAATTATGCAATCACCGATAAGGAATTATTAGCCATTAAGTCCGCCTTCAAGGCTTGGCGGCATTATCTCCTCGGCGCCCGGCATACCATCACCGTGATCACTGATCACCGAAATTTACAATATTTAAAAACTGCCAAGGCTCAATCGTCTCGACAGCTCCGATGGGCTTTGTTCTTTGCTGAGTTCGATTTTGTAATCACCTACCGCCCCGGCTATAAGAATGGGAAGGCGGACGCTCTATCCCGAATTGGAATGGAAGAAATAGACACAAACTCAGAACCTGTGCCGATAATTACCGAACAAAGAATTTTGGGGATAACCACTTTACAAACCCTTGAAGACATTCAAGCACGAGTGAAACAATTCCTGGACTCTTCAGCCTTGCAGGATTGGATCAAAAGGGGGTCTAACTTTTCAGTCAAGGATGGCTTACCTTACTTCCAAGGACGCTTATTTTTGCCAGAAAAGGAATTGCAAGAATTGGTTATTTCCCGTCATCATGATACCCTGATGGAAGGACATCCTGGCATTGCCAAAACAGAGGAAAAGGTTAAACGACAATTCTGGTGGCCTTCCTGGCGAAAGGATATTAAATCTTTCGTGATGTCCTGTGGAGTTTGTGCCCAAAACAAAGGTCAAAAGACAAGACCCGCCGTTCTTCTTCAGCCCTTAGACATTCCACCAGCACCTTGGCACACCCTGTCACTAGATTTTATCACGGACCTGCCCTCTTGTAATGGTTACAATACTATTCTGGTCGTGGTGGATTTATTTTCCAAAATGACCCACTTTATTCCGTTGAAAGGATTACCTTCAGCCTTTGTTCTTGCCAAAGAATTCCTCGAAAATATCATCCGTTTGCATGGATTCCCGTCCATACTAGTCTCCGATCGGGGAAGCCAGTTTATTTCTCATTTTTGGAAAAAGTGTTGTCAACTGGCACAAATCGACGTAAGACTCTCGACCAGCCACCACCCACAGACCGATGGTCAGACCGAGAGAACGAACCAGACCCTTGAACAATATCTACGATGTATGTTGCACCAATCGGAGGGTAATTGGAAGGACATTTTATGGGTGGCAGAATATGCATACAATAACTCGATACACTCTGGAACTGGTCAGAGCCCCTTTTATACCCTATATGGACATCACCCTCGTACTTCAGACTTGGACTCACCTCTGAGCCTTGAAATGCCCGCAGTGGACCATTTGCATTCTACGATTACTCAAGCCTTCAAGGATGCAACTGCACATTTGCAACATGCGAAAGGGAAATACAAAAAGAATGCGGATCTGCATCGAAGAGAGGCGCCTCCATACCAAATAGGGGATCAAGTATGGTTGGCTACCAAACACCTATCACTCAAGGGGCCTCGAACCTTTAATCCAAGGTATTTAGGCCCTTACTCGATCAAAGCTATAATCAACCCAGTGGCAGTCAAGCTCGATCTACCAGCTAACATGCGGATTCACCCTGTTTTTCATGTGTCACTTTTGAAACCAGTGCACCCAGGAACCAGATTAACAAAGCCACCAGAACCGATTCAGATAGATGGGGAGCCTGAATTCGAGGTGAAGAACATTTTGGATTCTAAGATCTCAAAATAAAAACTTTTCTATCTAATTGATTGGAAAGGGTACGGGCCTCAGGAAAGGTCTTGGGAACCCAGTGATCACGTACATGCACCTCGGCTGGTAAAAAGGTTCCATCGGAATTTCCCAAACAAACCGAAACCTCCAGAAGGAACGACCTTGGGAGGGGCCTTGGGGGGGAGTGCTGTCATGATGCCTACCCCTGGAGCACCAGGCCAGGCCCAGCACCCCCGGAAGCAGGCATCATGCCCTCGGGTAAAAGCCCAGCGGCCCCTTATAGGGGCTCTTTGGACTCAGTCCTGGCGCCTTTGGCGCCAGGCTCATGTTGGACATCTATGGCGCCAGGCTCATAAAGGGAGGTGTTTTGTGCACTTACCTGATGCAGACCATGCTGCACGCTTCAGGCCTCCCTGAGACCTGAAAGGGACTATTTTTTCATAGGGACTATTTTTTCACTCGGGCGTGGCCAGGGAAGGATACATACCTAGTTGGGGAAGGATACATACCTGGGACTTCTTTGGAGGCTATTTAAGCCACGCCCAGACAGCAGCTCATGCTTCGCGTTGTTCCTCGAACCTGGAAGACCTGCAAGGAAGGAAGAGAAGAGAAAGGTGAAAACCAAGGACTATTTCAAACTTCTTACCTGCATCCGGAATCTTCTCGCCAGCATCCCTGAAGAAAGACTTCCATTTAAAAGCATTGCGTTGCTCGCTGCAGCGTGTCATGATGCCTACCTCCAAGGAGCCAGGTCCGACCCAGCAACCCCAGAGGCAGGCATCATTTCCCCCAGGGGAGTGCCAGCGGGCCCAAGCTGGGGCCCTTTGGACGCAGTCCTGGCGCCTTAGGCGCCAGGCTCATGTTGGACCCCTGTCCTGGCGCCTTAGGCGCCAGGCTCATAAAGCTAGACATGTGTTCAAGTGTTTTAATGTGCACTTACCTGATGCAGACCATGCTGCTGCATCCAGGCCCTCTTGAGGACTGAATGGACTACTTTACCTGTGGGATTACTTTCCACCCGGGTGTGGTCGGGGATGGATACATACCTGATAGGTGGAAGGATACACACTTGGAACTTCTTCCAAAGCTATTTAAACCACACCCGATCAGCAACTCACGCTTCGCGTTGTTCTGCTCCCGTGTCAGCTCCTGCATCTGGACCTCAGCCACGCCTGTCAGTATCCTGGGTCACCTGCAAAGGGAGACAAAAGACCTTACCTGCTAAATCAGCACCACGGAGACATCACACCGACGATCCTGAAAAGGAAGACATCATTTTTAAAAGCATTTCGCTACGATCGCTGCCAGTGCCTTAAGTGGCACTACAAATCGAGCCGGGGCTCATTGAGGGGGCGTGGCCTAACAGCAGGGGCCTTGATGACCCGTTAGGCCACGCCCCCTTGACGAGCCCCGGCTCAATTGGCTACTGGCACCCCTACCAGGCAGCCTGTTGTAGAGATTAGCACCCTCTCCCCAATAGGGGAGAGGGTGATGATCTCTGCATTTATATTCTATAGGCTTGCCTGGCAGGGGACAGCGCCTCCCTATTCAGCCTTAATGGTGGTGCTGCTCCTCGCCAGCTGGGAAGGGGCAGCGTCACCATTAAGGCTGAAAGGGTGAGGCCACTGGAAGCAGAGGCCCTGTTCCTTAAGACTGAAACTCCCGCGAATCCGCGGGAGCTTCAGCATTTAGAAAGCAAGGCCTCTGCTTCCAGCGGCCTCACGTTTTCTCCATAATGGTGGCGCCGGCCCACGTGCATCACTTGATTAAAGGGATGCTTCGTAGGTGAGGCGCCACCATTATGGCTGAAAGGCATTTTTTTTCTGAAGCCTGAAGCTCTCGCACACGAGCGAGAGCTTCAGGCTGTAGAAAAAAATGCCTTTTCGTGGAGTGGCTGGGGCTGCCAGGGGAGATTAGTGGGCCCCGGCAGGGCCCCGCCTCAAAACGAAATTTCTGAGCCTGCCGGGGCCCAGCCCCGGCAGGCCCCGGCCCACTTAAAGCCCTGATCGCTGCAGCGCTGCATTTCACTCACCTATCCTGGACGCCTCCATCTTCAGCAGCGATCATCCGGATCCACAGCCACTTCCCAGAGCCTAGAGAGAAAAAGACAAGAACAAGGTGAGAGAAGGAAAGGAAAAGGAAAAGCTCAGTTTCCTTCTAAGACTTACCTGTTGGGTTATTCCCATTTCATTTCGAGTCTTGCCGCTTCCAGGCATTTTCCGGACCCCTGCCCCTATGGGGAAAAAAGACAAAGACATTGAATGAGCGAATGCAAAGACATTACCCGAGCGCTCATCCAGAACTTACCTGTCATTTACTGGGACTGCACGTTTCACTTCGGGTCGGCGCCATTTCTCCGGCATTCCGAACCCCAGCCCCTAAGGGGAAAAAGACATAAGCATTAGCGCTTGCTGCAACAAGACAATGAACATTATTATTAAGCTTGGACTTTTGAACTTGCAGCAGAACTTTTACAGCGCCTTACCTGAATAGTCAAGCTTACCTGAACTCCCATCAATCCTCAATCCAGTGAAGTAACTGGGTTTCAACGCGCCCCTGCATCAGAAGCAGCATGGAGAGCTCATCCTTCCTGACCCTAAGGTGAGACTTCACGGGGAATCGTGGAAGGGTATCGTGGAGGGTTGGAAGAGAGTGGGAGGCTTGAGCATAACTCAGTCAGTAGGTAATACTCCCTTTTCACGCACAGGGGAATATTCCTGCGAGCCAGAGAAGCCAGAGTAGAGGGGCCCTTCCTGTCCATCTTCAGTGTCCTGCGCTTCACCATTGAAGAAGCACCAGCACTCAAAGCCAGACCTGCGCCTCCGTGGGAATCAGGTGAGCGTTACAGAACGCGAAGCCTACCCACAATCTCCCACCCGGGCGCTATGGAGACTTCCGAGACAGATCAGCTGGCCCATCTTTTGGGGGAATTACGGGCAGAAGTGCACTCAGCCCGCCAGGAGACTAACGCTCTCAAAGGATAACTGATCCTATCTAAGGAAAGAACAGATGACCTAGCCAAAAGGTTATTACAGGCCCAGGCAGGGCACACTCCTTTACCTAATTCCGGAGACATTTCCACATCAATGGGTTTGAATAACCCGGTACAAATCAATCTACCTGGACACATGCCTTTGGCCCCACCTGAACGTTTTGCGGGGGATCCCAAGAAATATGCCGTCTTTATGAACCAATGTCGTTTACACTTTCTATGCAGACCCGGAGCCTTCCCTAACGACCAGACCAAGGTAGCCTTTATACTATCTTACCTCAGTGGCAGTGCTGCCGATTGGTCTATTCCATTGGTAAATCAGGATGATCCCATTCTCCAGAATTTTCAGGGCTTCCAGGCCAGCATGGAAAGATTGTTCGCTCGACACTCTCAAGGACAGGCCCTTGATAACGAACTGCTATCCTTACGACAAGGTAATCAGGATCTTCTGCCCTACATTGCCATCTTTAACAGACTGGTTGTGGAAACTGGATGGCCAGAAAACAAAAGGATCACATTGTTTCATCGAGGCCTGCGCGGAGAGCTTAAGGATGTTCTAGCTCAGATAGTAAACCCACCCCAGGTCTGCGCAGACTACATAGACCTGGTGGTTCAACTTGATCACAGACTTCAAAACAGAAAAGCAGATCGGTTCAAGTACGAAACCCGAATACCGATCAAAACCCACGCTAACTCCAAGAGTACCGACGTATCCGAACCTATGCAAATCGGTGGTGTTAAAGGACCATTAACGCAGAAAGAACGAGAGAGAAGGCGGCAAATGCAACTTTGTATGTATTGCGGGACTTCCGGCCACTTTCTTCGAAATTGTCCAGTTAAACCACCTAAGAAGGTGGTTGGAGCTACTGATAACGAATTATTGACACCTGATTCGGGAAACGACCTAGCCCGACAAGCGTAGGGGTCCGCTTGCCGAGCTTGAAGACTAACTCTTTGACCTCGCATTTTGTCATGCCAATGGTGCTCGTGGACCCAAAACAGCCTCAGCAGTTGCATGCTATAAAAGCATACATCGACAGTGGAGCTATTGGAAATTACATAGACCGTGAATTGGCTTCCAGGATTAAGCTTCCTCTCCGCCCGAAAGTAACCAAAGACGTCATTACTACAGTAGATGGAACCGAAATAGCCTCAGGGCCTGTAACGCATTCCACTGTTGAAGTGACACTGGTGGGTCAGGACGGACATCGGGAAGCAATCGTGTTTGATGTGATCAAGGCCCCACAATTTCAAGTAATTCTTGGAATTCCTTGGTTAGAAACACATAATCCCAGAATTAACTGGCGAGCAAAGAAGATAAGTTTTCCTGATTGTGAACCAACTTGTTATCCAAGAAATCCAGCTATGGGTCTAGCCTCAGCAACTTCCACCCCTGTACAGTTACCGTCAGAATACCAAGAATTCCAAGACGTTTTTCAGAAAGAACAGGCTAACACGTTACCTCCCCATCGGTCTTATGATTGCCAAATCGATCTGGTACCCAATGCTCAACTACCTTGTAGTAGGATTTATGCTCTTACGGAACCTGAGAACCTACATTTGCGTCAGTATTTAGATCAGTACCTAGCCAATGGTTTTATTCGCCCGTCCAAGTCTCCTGTCTCTTCAGCTCTGTTCTTCGTGCCGAAAAAAGAGGGCGACCTTAGAACGTGTATAGACTATCGCGCCCTGAATCAAATAACGATTAAGAATCGTTATCCTCTGCCCTTGATCCCTGAGCTTATCGACCAGGTGAAAGACGCTTGTGTGTACACCAAGTTAGATCTCCGAGGAGCTTATCACCTGGTGCGTATAAAAGAAGGCGACGAATGGAAGACTGCATTCCGCACCAAGTTTGGGCTCTTCGAATATCAGGTGATGCCCTTCGGTTTGTGCAATGCACCTGCCGCCTTTCAGTACTTTATGAATGATGTTCTTCGGGAACTTATCGATGTCTGTGTCATTGTTTACATTGACGACATCCTGGTGTACTCTTCTTCAGAATCTGATCACAGAAAACATGTTAGGGCAGTTCTTGAGAAATTGCGCTAGCACAGACTATTTGCAAAACTCGAAAAATGCGTTTTTCATACCACAGAAGTTGAGTTTCTCGGATTCATCCTGACACCTCAAGGAGTCCGAATGGACTCGCGAAAGGTGGACGCCATCCTCAAATGGCCATCTCCTAGCTCGGTGAAGGGAGTTCAGAGCATGCTCGGCTTTGCCAATTTCTATCGAAGATTCATCCCGGAATTTTCCTGAACAGTCCAACCCATCACAGCTCTCCTAAAGAAAAACAAACGCTTCGAATGGACTCTTGAGGCCGAACAAGCCTTTCAGGACCTGAAAACCAAATTCACCTCTGCACCTGTATTGAAGCACCCGCACCCAGATCTCCCGTACATTGTGGAAACCGACGCCTCCAGTTCGGCCATGGGAGCTGTTCTGTCGCAAAGAGACCCAAAAACTAACCAACTACACCCAGTGGCCTTTTGGTCCAGAAAATGTTCTCCTCCTGAAATCAACCACGCAATTACCGATAAAGAGTTACTGGCCATCAAATCTGCTTTCAAGGCTTGGCGTCACTACCTTCTCGGGGCAAGACACACCATCACCGTAATTACGGACCACAGAAACTTACAGTATTTAAAGACGGCCAAAGCTCAATCTTCACGACAACTCCGATGGGCTCTATTCTTTGCGGAATTTGATTTTGTAATTACCTATCGCCCTGGCTGCAAGAATGGAAAAGCGGACGCCTTATCCCGGATTGGCATGGAAGAACCTAATTCGAACTTAGAACCTGTGCCCATCATACCTGAGCAAAGAATCTTAGGCTTAACTTCATTGCAAACTATTGAGGACATCCAAACGCAAGTAAAACAACTTCTAGACTCTTCAACCTTACTGGAATGGAGTCAAAAGGGTCCTCATTACACTGTTAAGGATGATTTACCCTACTTCCAGGAGCGGTTGTTTCTACCAAGTAAAGAATTGCAAGAACTTGTTATTGCCCATCATCATGAATCTTTAATGGAAAGACACCCTGGTATCGCTAAAACGGAGGAAAAAATCAAACGCCACTTCTGGTGGCCTTCTTGGAGAAAAGACATAAAGTCTTTTGTTCTGCCTTGTGGAATTTGCGCCCAAAACAAAGCTCAAAAGAAAAGGCCAGCCGGCCTACTTCAACCCTTGGATATTCTGCCGGCACCATGGCACACCCTGTCAATGGACTTTATAACCAACCTGCCTCCTTGTGCTGGTTACAACACAATCCTTGCAATTGTGGACCTATTCTCCAAAATGGCCCACTTCATCCCTTCAAAAGGTTTGCCTTCAGCTTCCACCTTGGCCAAGGAATTCCTGGAGAATATAGTTTGCATACATGGTTTCCCTTCCGTATTAGTCTCGGATCGTGGAAGTCAATTTATCTCCCATTTTTGGAAGAAGTGTTGCCGATTAGCACAAATAGATGTGCGGTTATCCACCAGCCACCACCCCCAGACCGACGGACAAACCGAGAGAACCAATCAGACTCTCGAGCAATATCTTCGGTGCATGTTACACCAATCTGAGCTGAATTGGAAAGACATTCTTTGGATCGCAGAATATGCATACAACAACTCAGTGCATTCTGGAACCGAACAAACCCCTTTTTATACTTTGTATGGTCACCATCCTCGGACCTCTGACCTAGATCCACCTCTGACCCTGGAAATGCCCGCAGTAAATCATCTGCATTCCACAATAGCCCGAGCCTTCAAAGAAGCTGCAAGTCATTTACAGCAAGCCAAGAAAAAGTATAAAGAAAACGCTGATTTGCACCGAAGTAAAACTCCTCCTTACCAAGTAGGAGACCAGGTATGGCTAGCAACTAAACATTTACCCCTCAAGGGCCCGCAAACCTTCAATCCCAGATTCATAGGACCTTACCCCATCAAGGCTATAATCAACCCAGTGGCCTTTAAACTGGATCTACCGTCCAACATGCGTATTCATCCAGTTTTTCATGCATCACTTTTGAAGCCAGTACAACCAGGAACCCGATTGTCCAAGCCTCCAGATCCAGTTCAAATTGAAGGGGAATTAGAATTCGAAGTTAAAGACATTTTAGACTCCAAGGTGGTAAAGTCGAAACTCTTCTATCTTGTTGACTGGAAGGGATATGGACCTCAGGAGAGATCGTGGGAGCCTAGTAACCATGTCCACGCACCTCGATTAGTACAAAGGTTTCACCGGAGATTTCCGAACAAGCCAAAACCCCCGGAGGAAAGAACCTTGGGAGGGGCCTTGAGGGGGGGTACTGTCATGATGCCTACCTCCAAGGAGCCAGGTCCGACCCAGCAACCCCAGAGGCAGGCATCATTTCCCCCAGGGGAGTGCCAGCGGGCCCAAGCTGGGGCCCTTTGGACGCAGTCCTGGCGCCTTAGGCGCCAGGCTCATGTTGGACCCCTGTCCTGGCGCCTTAGGCGCCAGGCTCATAAAGCTAGACATGTGTTCAAGTGTTTTAATGTGCACTTACCTGATGCAGACCATGCTGCTACATCCAGGCCCTCTTGAGGCCTGAATGGAACTACTTTACCTGTGGGATTACTTTCCACCCGGGTGTGGTCGGGGAAGGATACATACCTGATCGGTGGAAGGATACACACTTGGAACTTCATCCGAAGCTATTTAAACCACACCCGATCAGCAACTCACGCTTCGCGTTGTTCTGCTCCTCGCAGCTGGACGCTCACCGTGTCAGCTCCTGCATCTGGACCTCAGCCACGCCTGTCAGTATCCTGGGTCACCTGCAAAGGGAGACAAAAGACCTTACCTACTAAATCAGCACCACGGAGACATCACACCGACGATCCTGAAAAGGAAGACATTTTTAAAAGCATTTCGCTACGATCGCTGCAGCGCTGCATTTCACTCACCTATCCTGGACGCCTCCATCTTCAGCAGCGATCATCCGGATCCACAGCCACTTCCCAGAGCCTAGAGAGAAAAAGACAAGAACAAGGTGAGAGAAGGAAAGGAATAGGAAAAGCTCAGTTTCCTTCTAAGACTTACCTGTTGGGTCATTCCCATTTCATTTCGGGTCTTGCCGCTTCCAGGCATTTTCCGGACCCCGGCCCCTATGGGGAAAAAAGACAAAGACATTCAATGAGCGAATGCAAAGACATTACCCGAGCGCTCATCCAGAACTTACCTGTCATTTACTGGAACCACTGGCGTAACAGGGGCCCCCGCAGCCCCCGCGGTGCGGGGGGGCCCGCTAGCACATGCCTGGGAGGGGGCCCCACTTGAAAAAAAAAATGAAAAAAAAAAAAAAATTCAAAATATTTTTTAAAAAAATGTCTTTTTGAAATCACTTTGCCTTCATAAAGAAATTATTTCTGTAACAGAAATAATGTCTTTATGAAGACAGAGTGACTACAAAAGAACCTTCTTTTTGAAGTCAGAAAGCTCCCTCTACCCCCACGACTTGGAAGACCCCAGGCTGGAGGCCTCCATGTCATGCTTTGGGGGAGTCCTCTGAATTAATAAAGAAATAGTTTATTTTTTAAGTCACTCTGCCTTCATAAAGAAATGATTTCCGTTATTGTTTGGTCCGTAACAGAAATAATTTCTTCATGAAGTCAGAGTGATTTCAAAAAGAGACAATCCGCATCATTACAAGTTTGGCGGTAGCCTTGCCGGTAAAACCTGTAGGCTGCCGCCAAACTTGCACTTTTTTCTGGCACCTGCGAATGGGCAGTTACCGGTAATTGGCCATTCGCTGGGGCTGGAAAAATATGCTCCACATTCTCATTTGATCCTCATAAGGTTCAATGGGAATGGGGAGCTTGGATGCACCAGCACCATCGTGAATGGTGCCGGTGCATCCGACATGCTCTGCTCGCGGGTGGCGGTACGCCCGCCTGGTCAGACCTGGTGGGCGGGAAGGCACCCGGGAGCAGAACTCGTACTTTGCCTGTCTGGTAACAACGGTTTCTTTTTTTAGTAATAGGGCGACCCTCAAACCAATGAGGTGTGTGAGTGTATTGTGAAAGGCTGCACACAAATATATGGGTGACTGGGTGTGCGTGTGTGCGTGTATGGTGAAAGGGTGCACACTTAAATGTCTGAATGGCTGCCTGGGTGTGCCTGTATGGTGAAAGAGTGCACACTTAAATGTAAGGATGGCTGGGCGTGCATGGATGTATATGGTGAATGGTGTTTGTGCTTGTGTTCAGGGGCACAACAAAACCTACATTTCGGCGGGCTGATTCTTCAAATGTTGGAAGAGGGGCTAACTTCACGGGTGGTGGGGGAAGCAAACTTATTTGTGTGGGGGCCTCTAACTTCTTTACGCATTTTAATGAGACTATTCTAGTGCAGCTTCAATGTTACAAGCAATTAACTCTCTCCTTTAAGTGTAAAAGCACCCACTTATGAACTGTTGTGAGCATGAACAGTCTCATGTTCCCTTTCTATCCTTCAATCAAGGATCAAATCACATCAAATTTCAATTGCCTAAAGAATTTGGCATTTGGATGCAGGTACTAACAGTGAAATGCTTTACGTTAGTAACGGCTGGGCCCTTGTTAACAGCGAAACCCAGGTGCCATTTAACATCTGTGTCCTGTTCTGTCCGGTAACTGTTCTGAAGGTCAGCCAGGTTGAGTCAACATAGCCCACATTTTCTGGGGGTGAGTGCTGCAGCCCAGTCAACTGAATATTGTTAAGCCCCTACTTGTGTTTAATGCCTTAATTAATTATTGGTAATCGTCATTAGTCCTAGCCCTATTCTTCCTTGTCCCTGTATTTGTGTATGAGGCAGTACTTGGGTATGAGGCACCACGCCTCATACACAAGTACTGGGATGAGGTAGAGGTAAATGGAGGTAATGCCTGACTTAGCTACCTGTATATTCATTACTCCTAATCCCACTCTTCCTCATTACATATGAGGCAAGGATCCTCAAACGTAAGCTCTGGGACAAGGAAGAGGGACGTGAAGGTAATTCTGGGCCAAGGAGCTGATTTTGGAGGTTGGGGTAGGGCATGGGAGGGAGAGGGGATGTGTGGGCGGTGGGATTGTGCGATAAATCATAATGGTTGTCCATGTCCAGGCTCAGCAAGCATGATATGTGGTATTAGTGGCTAGAGAGGCATTTTGGTGCACCCAGTCTAGTTATTCCTCAGTTTATTATGAGCTTTTTTTAACTGCACATTTCTGATAAAGCAGTCCTGCTAAGTGTAATTACCTGGCTAGATTGTCATTTGGGTGCTGCCAGTATAGCCATTTCTTACTGCAGCATCGTATATTTTTTTGAGCATCTGTGATAAAATGATATGATATAAGTCTATTATAACATGCCTATACACAAGTGTTTCTTGGTGCGACAAGCAATGGTGTGAAGATAGAGGGTGGACAAGACAAATGATCTTACTAGGCCTTGTGTCATTCAAATCGTGCAAGTGCAAGAATGAGAAATGCCAGGGGAAAGGAATGGGGAAGTGCAAGGAAGAAGGGAGGGGAAAACAGGGCTTTAATGCTCTGAGTAAGTGCAGCCAGGACAGCAAGGCTCTAGGTAGTGCAAGGAGGACAAGGGACTGTAGGGTTACAGTTACAGTTCCTATGTGTGTGGTAGGCCGGAGGCAGTGCAAGGGTGACAGATCAAGAAAGAGCCTGGACTCAGTGAGACTCTGAGGGTAGCCAAGCAACCAGTCGGTACAGCAGACAGGTAGGTCAGGTAGGTCAGCAGGGGAGGTCAGGTAGGTCAGCAGGGGAGGGAGAGAGCGAAAGCAGAGGAGAAGAGGGAAGTTTTGAGCTGCTTTCGGAACATCAGGTGGTCCGCTAAAGTTTGGGAGGCGCAGAGAGGCATCTGCAGAGGAAAGAGATCTACCCCCCACTCTCTGCCTGAAGAAGCGTCCAGCCCTTAGAGAGTTGGAGGTAGCCGGAGGAAGGGCTCGAGAAAAAAGGTATTTTGGAAGAGAGCATTGGATGTAGTGTGAGCCTGACCCCAGAAAGCCTTGTGGACAATGCAAAGGGTCTTGAACTTGATTATTGCAACCACCGGGAGCTAGTGGAGAGATTTCAGGGCTGTAGAGATATGATCCCTGGGCTTGTGGCCAAGGATAAGTCTTGCTGTCCTGTTCTGGATTAGTTGCATAGGGCGGAGAGAGGAAGGCAGCTTGAGAAAGAGGCTGTTGCAGTAGTCCAGCCTAGAGAGAAACAGGGCTCTGGAGACAGTGAGCTTCTGGGGGAAAGTGAGAAAGGGAAGTGTCCCTTTGAGGAGGAGCAGTTGGTAGGTAGTGGGACTTTTTGGCAACATCCAAGATGCAAGGAGAGAAAGAGAGAGTGGAGTCGAAGATGACACAAAAGGTTTTTTGCCTCGCAGGAAGGTGAAGGAAGAGGGCCCTAGGTGGGCGGCCAGAGTGGTAGAGGGAAAGCAGGGGCATGGGTCCCAATGAGAAGGATCTCCATCTTAATGGCACTAAGGTAGATATCATTGGCGGTGCACCAATCCTGAATCACAGATAGACAGTCAGGAATGAGCAAGAGATGAGAGGAGCCTGAAGGAAAGCTGAGAGCCATCCCCATAACACTGAACGTTAGAGGAGAAGGTAGGCCAAAGAGGCCAAGTAGAGGTTGAAAAACAAGGGTGAGAGGATAGAGCCCTGGGGAATGCCACAGGTAGAGAGGTGGCAGAGAGAAAGGGACCAAGTTGGACCTGGGAGGGGCTGTCCAAGAGGAAGGAGGTCAGCCACTCCACGGCCTGATCCGTGATGCCCAGGTTCTCACGTAGCCGATTTATCAGGATGGCATGGTTGACTGTGTCGAAAGTAGAGGAAAGATCAAGGAGGATTAGGACAGAAGGAATGCTGGAATCAAGGTTAGAGAGCAGATCTTCACAGGTGTTCAGGAGAGAGGTTTTGGTGCCTCTGGCAGCTCTGAAGCCAGACTGAGGGTTATGGAGACAACCAACAGATTCAATGTGGAGAGTAAGCTGGGAGATGGCCAGCTTTTTTCCAAGAGTTTGCCCAGGAATGGGGTGATGGAGATTGGGCGATAGTTTGCCTGACAGGTAGGATCGACAGACGGTGTGTTGAGGAGTGGGTGCACAAGGGAGTGCTTAAAGGGAGAGGGAACGTTCCAGTGGTGAAAGAGTGATTAAAGAAATCAGCCAAGGTGCAGCGAGGGTGTCAATATGGTCCTTGATGGTTCTGGGGGAGCATGGGAGCACCTTTTGGACATCACTTTCATGGATCAGACTTGTCTAGAAACCTTGTCAGGTGTTGTCAGAGAGAAAGAGAAGAAAGGACGAGGAGAGGTAGAGATGGCCAAAGGGGGGCCAAGAGAGGGAGAGGAAGAGGAGATAGTGGACAGGATGTCTTGAGTTTTAGCAGAGAAGTGAGAGGCCAGAGCCATACAGAGGGTCTGGGAGGGAGTTGGAGACCGCAACAGGATTGACCAGTTCCATGCAGATTTTAAAGAGTTTGGCCGTGTTGTTAGAGGCAGCACAGACCCAGGATTCAATGTGTGCTCTCTTCTTGATGAGTGTTATTGCTTCGACTGGCATTTTTGCGCAACCAGTCTAGGTATATCTAAATGTGGCCTGGCATGCTTTACTGTAATGTTATAATATGTCTACACTGGTCTACATTTTGCAGCCAGTGGGACATGTTTTCAATGTGGCATGGCATTTTTAATAGCAACGCGTGATTTGCATGTATTGGATTGGTTTTACCCTACAAAACAATGGCAAACACTCTGGCTTTTTAGCCAATTTTTCTCTGAAACTGTGCTGTATATTGCATTAAAACACATATTTATATCTTTCTCCTAGTACGGTGTGCAGTCATAATGTCGACATCAATAATGTCGACAGTCAAAATGTCGACAAATTAATGTCGAAAATCAATAATGTCGACATACAAAAATGTCGACATTTTACATTAATGTCGACATTTTTTCGAAATGTTGTATAAATAAATAAATATATATTTATTGTTGTGTTGTATGTGTTGAGTATGAGGGGTGGGGGGTGGCAGGGGGTATTGGGTGAGAGTGGTTGGGGGGGACATCCCCATAGTAAATGATATTCTTTTTATTTATTTGTTTATTTATTTATTGAATAATAAATAAATAAATAAATATATAATTACTATGTGTTGGGAATGAGGGTGAGAGGGTGGTTGGGGGGGGTGTGGGGGGGTGTCAGGGGGGTGTTGGGTGAGGGGGGGTTGGGGGGGACCCCCCCCCCATAGTAAATTAGACTCTTTTTGGTTATTTATTTATTGAAAAAATAAATAAATAAATAAATAAATAATTAGATTGTGTTGAGTATGAGGGGTGAGAGGGTGGTTAGGGGGTGTGGTGGGGTGGCAGGGGGGTGTTGGGTGAGGGGGGGTTGGGGGGGGACCCCCCCATAGTAAATGATACTTTTTGTTGGTTATTTATTTATTGAAAAAATAAATAAATAAATATATAAATAATTAGAATGTGTTGCATATGAGGGGTGGGAGGGTGGTGGTGGGGGGTGTGGGGGGGGTTGCAGGAGGGTGTTGGGTGAGGTGTTGATAGTGTTAAGGGTTTATAGTCATATTGTCGAAAAAAAAATGTCGACATTTTTTTTTCGACATTATGACTTTTTACATTAAAAGTATAGAATGTCGACATTATTATTTTCGACATTATTTTTTCGACATTTTTGTCTGTCGACATTTTTTTGTCGACATTATGACTATAAACCTCCTAGTACAGTGTGCGGTATACCCCTTCAGCAGCACGTCCATGCGTATTGTGCAAGCATGATAATCTAGGCCGGCCCAAAGTGTGGCACGACCCATGAATTTTTGCCGAGCTGGGGGGGCCCCTTCAGCATGGCTCGCAGGGGGCCCCCCACATTTTGTGTTACGCCACTGACTGGAACTGCACGTTTCACTTCGAGTCGGCGCCATTTCTCCGGCATTCCGAACCCCGGCCCCTAAGGGGAAAAAGACATAAGCATTAGCGCTTGCTGCAACAAGACAATGAACATTATTATTAAGCTTGGACTTTTGAACTTGCAGCAGAACTTTTACAGCGCCTTACCTGAATAGTCAAGCTTACCTGAACTCCCATCAATCCACAATCCAGTGAAGTAACTGGGTTTCAACGTGCCCCTACATCAGAAGCAGGATGGAGAGCTCATCCTTCCTGACCCTAAGGTGAGACTTCACGGGGAATCGTGGAAGGGTACCGTGGAGGGTTGGAAGAGAGTGGGAGGCTTGAGCATAACTCAGTCAGTAGGTAATACTCCCTTTTCATGCACAGGGGAATATTCCTGCGAGCCAGAGAAGCCAGAGTAGAGGGGCCCTTCCTGTCCATCTTCAGTGTCCTGCGCTTCACCATTGAAGAAGCACCAGCACTCGAAGCCAGACCTGCGCCTCCGTGGGAATCAGGTGAGCGTTACACAGCGCCACGCTTCACTCACCTGTCCTCGAGACATCTCCCGGCTCCATCGCGGCTGTCAGCATCGGACGCCACATCTCTGCACCTAGGGGAGAGAGGAAGAAACAAAAGTGAGCAGAAGGAACACAGAAGGAAAGCCTGATTAACAGCCATAATACTTACCGGCTTTTCTTCCACATTTCGGGTCGGCGCCGCCCCGTTGGCAGGTACCGTACCCCGGCCCCTATGGGGAAAGGACAAGAGACATTTCTGGGGAATTATAAGGACATTTAGAGGGATCGCCCTCATCACTACTCACCTCGGCAGTTTAACCCCTCGACACATCGCCTTCATTCTGCACCTGAAATAAAGGACAGATCACAGGTTAGAAAGACAACATAAAGGGGGCCTCACTTGAACTTTGAACTTTCATACTTACGGCGCATCGCTCAGGAAAGTCAAGTGGATTTTGCCAGCGCCATTCTGAAAACCAGTGAAGTAACTGGACGAACACGCGCTCCTGCACCAGAAGCAGGATGGAGAGTTCATCCTTCCAAACCATAAGGTGAGCTTAAACCGGGGTTTGGAGGAAGTTAGAGAGAAACGAAGGGGGAAGGGGGAAAGGGGGGAGCTAGCACACTATTCTGCAGACTGTTAATCCCCTTTCTCATCTGCAGAAGGATATTCCTATGGGCCAGGCAAGCACGATTTGGAGTTCCTGTCCAATCGGTGTTCTGGGTCCTGCGCATCACGCTAGAAGAGGCCACAGCAATCCAGACTAGACCAGCGCCCCTGTGGGAACCAGGTGAGCGTTACACCGGGTGAAGGCGAAAGAATCATCGTACCAGGAGGGGAGAGTGGACACCAGAGGCAGGTTCCCAGGTTCTTTCCTCCAGGGAATAGCCTTTCCAATCGATTAGGAATTGAAGGCGACCCCTATGATAACGAGAGTCACAAATGTTGGCCACCTCTTACTCAGTTTCAGAGTCGGTTACCACTGGCGGAGGGATCGCCTTTGTAGATCGGTGAAAACGGTCCTTCACTGCTGGCTTTAACTGGGAAAGGTGAAACACGGGGTGAATGCGAGACCAAGATGGAGGTAGGGCTAGACGGACTGCAGCAGTTCCCACCTTGGATAATACCTTGAATGTACCAAAATATCTAGGAGATAACTTAGAAGGGACCAGGTGTTTCGGGAGAAATCGAGAGGCCAACCAAACACGGTTGCCTATATTCAGGTCCGGCATCTCCCGGCGATGTTTATCTGAGTACCATTTGGCTCTATCCTGGGCAGCTTGGAGAGCTAAGCGAGCCTTTTTGTGTCCTGTCTGAATGTCAGCTATAAGACTGTCCACTCTGGGAAAACTGGAGGAAGGAGCAATAGCAGTAGGGATAAAAGAAGGATGATAACCATAGGAACAATAGAAGGGACTACACTTGAGAGCCGTATGCTTTGCAATGTTGTAAGCAAATTCTGCCAATGGTAACAAGTCCACCCAATCATCCTGTGCTGCCGATACAAAGCAGCGTAAGTAACCTTCGAGTGTCTGGTTGAGGCGTTCCGTCTGCCCGTTGGTCTGGGGATGATATCCGGAAGTAAGGGCCCTCTCAATTCCCAGAATGTGACAAACTCTCTTCCAATATTGTGAGGTGTACTGAGGCCCTCTGTCAGAAACAATGACCTCGGGTAAACCGTGTCGTGAAAACACTTCTGAAAGGAATAACCTTGCCATCTGGGCTGCTCCTGGAAGCTTGATTAAAGTAGTGAAGTGAGCTATCTTCGTTAAATAGTCTATGGTGACCATGATAGTGGTGTATTGGGAGGAGGGTGGAAGGTCCACTATAAAGTCCCTGGATATGATTTGCCAAGGTTTTTCTGGTATAGGCATTCGAGTAAGTAAACCAAATGGAGGGGGTCGTGTGGACTTGGACTGAATACACGTAGTACAAGCGCTAACGTAGTCCCGTATGTCAGCTTGAAGAGAAGGCCACCAGAAATGTCGTTTGACGAGATCGAGGGTAGTCTGTATGCCCCGATGTCCGGCAGCCCTAGAATCACGGCACATTCGCAGTACTTCAGTTTGAAGGGAAATAGAAGGAATTAGAACTTGTTCAGCATCGAAGTATAATTCTCAATTCCTTGTAAGGCGATAAGTCGAAGCAAGGTCTTCGCACATCGGTTGATGCTTGGTAGTTTCTTGTTTGAGAAGCTGTAGAAAATCAGAAATAACTGCAACAAATTTTGCCTTTGGGAACATCGTTTCGGAACAAAACCGTGTAGTTTGTGGGGTCTTCCGAGACAGGGCATCTGCTCTCAGGTTTTGGCTACCTGGCAGGAAAGTGAATTTTATCCGATACGGTAAAAAAGAAATGAGCCCATCGTGCCTGTCTGCTGTTGGTGGTTTGAGCCTGTTGTAGAACTTTTAGATTTTGATGGTCTGTGCGGACCTCCACTGCAAAGGGTGAACCTAATAACAGATGCCTCCATTCTTCAAAGGCTCTTTTGATGTCCAATAGTTCTTTTTCAAGTACTGAGTAGTGTTGTTCTGACGAGTTAAAAGTCTTCGACAAATAGGCCACCGGTCTCTCTTCTCCTAGGTCAGATTTTTGCAGGAGAACGGCTCCTAATGCATGATGGGATGCATCTGTTTCGACAATAAACGGTCGGGACTGATTCGGATTGAGTAGGGTTGAAGCAGATGTAAACAATCCTTTTAAGGTCTCAAAGGCTTGTTGAGCTCGCGGGTCCCAAGAAAATGTGGTCCCTTTACTTTAGTAAAGGGGTGATGGATAGGATTGTCTCTGAGTAACAAGGAATGAATTTATGATAGAAGTTCGCAAACCCTAGAAATCTTTGAACTTCTTTTATAGAATTCGGGGAAGGCCAGTCTAGAACTGCAGATACTTTTTTGGGATCCATAGAAATACCATTTGCGGATAAGATAAATCCGAGGAAAGTTATTTGAGTTTGATGAAACTCGCTTTTCTCCGCTTTACAGTATAAGTGGTTGGCCTGTAAACGACTGAGGACTGTATTAACATACTGGATGTGGTCCAGCGTGTTAATACAGGAGAATATTAAAATGTCATCCAGATAAATGATGACAAAATGAAGGAGAAGATCTGCAAATAGGTGATCCATAAATCTTTGGAAGATTGCAGGCACATTTATCAGACCAAATGGCATCACTTGGTATTGGAAATGACCAAAGGGGGTACAAAAGGCAGTCTTCCATTCGTCATTAGGCGCTATTCGTATTAGGTGATACGCCCCTCGGAGGTCTAACTTGGTTTAGAGAGTAGCACCTTGGACTGCTTCAAGAATATCTTTTATCAAAGGCATGGGGTACTTGTCAGGAATTGTGATCTTGTCGAGTCCTCTGTAATCTATATACGGTCTAAGGTCTTCTGTGTCTTTTTTGGGGATGAAAAACGAGGAGGCACCAGCAGGAGATTTGGATTCAGTTATTAGGCCGTTCTGAAGGTCAGAATGGAGATATTCTTTTAGAGCAGTCTTCTTTCGTTGGGAAAGAACATACATCCGTCCAAACGGAATGGGTTGGTCCGGAAGCAGATCTATATGGCAGTCATCTCTTCTATGAGGAGGAAGAGTGGGAAACTGTGGTGTTGAAAAGACTCTAAGGTAAGATTGGTGACATTCGGGGATTAACCCTATGTGACCTATGGAAGGAACCTCGGGTGTATCAGCAACCTCCGAAGGAATATGAATGCCAAATGAATTTTGAGAAAGACAATGAGATACACAGTACTCAGAACCCAAGAAAAGGGTCCCAGCCTTCCAGTTAATATAGGGGTTATGCAGACGTAACCAGGGGAGGCCTAAAATAACAGGAAAATGGGCGCCTCTTATCAAATCAAAAACCAATGTCTCTTTATGGGAAGCGATCACGCAAGTCACGGGCTTGGTTTGTTCTCTAATGAGCCCTGAGCTCAACAGGCTACCATCCACCCCCGGAATGGGTGTTGTGAACAATTTGGAAATTCTATCTATCCCATTCTTAGCTGCCCATAGATCATCCCCAAAATTTCCTGCCGCAATCCAGTAATGCCGGTATCCCTTGCAATGTTTGGTCTGGCAAGATCATGGTTAAGGAAATCACTATCATGGAATGATTGGGAGAAAATGGTTCATGAGATGATCCAATTCTAGCAGGGGAACCCTGACGTTGGACTCCTACCATGGTTCCCCTTACGGCAGGGACTTGGCGTTTCCCGATGGCAGAGGTCTGGACCTGCGGGGAGGAACTACTGGGCAATCTCGCAAAAGATGGGAGGAAGAACCACAGTACATAGACAGTCCTAGAGATTTTCGACGTTCTCTCTCTGTAGCCGAAATGGGATCCCTTACGGATCCTATCTGCATGGGTTCTTCCGAGGAGGTAGGTTGACTTGGGAGAGAAACGGAATCAGCACTTAGGCGGGGTGCTTTCCCCTTCTTTCTTTCTTGAGAACGTTCTTGAAGACGATAGTCTATCTGCATAGTCAGGGTTATCATCTCTGCCAGGTTAGCTGTTCGTGGAACCTTAGAGACCTAATCTTTCAGATCCTCAGCAAGTCCCCGTCGGAAGAGGGTCAACAACCCGTCATCGGGCCAACCAGTTTCCGATGACAATTGTTTGAATTGGGTAACGTATGTCATGAGGTCCTTGTGTCCCTGTCTGAGATCCAAAAGTCTTTCCTGAGTGGTTACAGAAATCTCTTGACGACTAAACATGGTCCTAAGACTATTGGTAAAGGCCAGGTAGGAATCCAAAATAGCATTGCCTGACGTAACCAACAGGGTTGCCCACGCAAGGGCAGGACCTGTTAGATGAGATATGAGAAAACCCACCTTATCCTTGTTGGTAGGAAAAAACCTGGGTTTGAACGTAAACTGAACAGTACAGCTGTCCAAGAATTCTTTTAGTTTATATGGGTCTCCATCGTATTTGCCCGTGGGTAAGGCTACGGGAGGGGTTTCAGAGAAAGCTCGTGCAACCTGTTGCCTTAACTGAGCATTATCCTGTTTAAGGGTCTTCATCTCTAATGACATAGATTGCACGGCAGCCATTAGCTGCTGCATTTGCTGCAGCTAATGCATGCCAAGCATACCTGGTCAAAAGCATACCAAGGATTTTGACCAGGTTACTTCTGAATGTTATTCTTTTTATGGCGTCGCTATCTGTTATGGTCTGCCAATAAGTTTGGTTAAAGTTTTCACCAAAACACTGGTTAATATCAATTGATGAACACTAACCTGGTCAAACTTGCCGGTCGGAAAGCAGCAACAGCAGAATGTGAGAACCGCCCTGAGGATCCTGCTCACTCCTTCCACCTGGGACTGCACGACCAGCGGAGAAGGAGCACGAACCCCAGGGAAACCCTCTGGGGAATAAAACCCTGGGATGCGAAGACGAATGGCTCCTCTGGTGTATGGGCTCGTTAACGCGTGGAATCTCGGAGAGACTGAGGCTTGGATTCTACAGAGTAAAGAAATGACAGGTAAGTTAGTAGAATAAAGGTAAGTCGGGAGATAGTAGAAGTAAAGAAAAGATAAGTTCTTACGGAAAGATCCAAGATGGGTTTGGGTTAGGTCAAAGAGGTAAGTCCTTTCGATGCTGTCAGGAGTTTGAAAGCTAACTTCGAATCCTCTGGGATTTCCTAGAATATGAGAAGGACTAAATAACGAAAAAAGGAAAGGAAGCTAAGAAACAAGAAAGAGAGGAAAACCCACTGCCTCTAGAAACGCTGGGGTCCCACTATATTCCGAGCGTGTGCTCGTGGAAAACAGATCGGGGACTGTATCCAGATGCGTAAGTAAAGACGGAATTGGACGAGTCCCTGAAAGAATACACTGCAATGGAATTCTGAAGTGAAAGTAAGGAAAGAAAGGGTTAGTACAGCCAATGTTCAAGAATTCAGAAGAAAGAGGTATGTCTAGGATACAAACTTACGGAGCGTCATTCAAAGCAGTAGCGACGCATCGCGGAGACAGTCTTCGATCCTTAAATGTGATCATGTGACTCGCCGCTGACGTCTGTTGGAAGCGTGATGGAATCACGTGACTCGTAGCAGGCGTCAATTGGAAGCGTGAAACAACTAGACTGCAGATACTTGTATAACCTGAGTCTCCTACCCTTGGAAATGCATAAGATAGTATTGTTCCACATAATCTCTTCCGATGTAACCAGGACCAACGTCTGAAAGGTGTAACATTTAGAGTAGAACTCTCAAACTGGTATAATTGAGAATTGACCACGTTTTTTATTCAGGGTACTACCCTGGGTGGCTAAGGCCTTAATCTTCAATTTCTTCCCAGCCAGCAGCCTGGTTTTAGTTCCCTTAGGGAAAATTTCAAAACCTAGATAGACAAAGGAATCCACTTTCTCCAAGGCTGACCCCCCGATTGACCATTTGAAGCATTGACCTACTTTTCCGGGGCCTTTATGCAGGGTTAAGATTTTCAATTTAGGGACACTTATCGTTAACATGTTCTTATTTGTGTATAACTCCAGGGCCTTCAACTGACCCTGCAATCCTATTGGCGTATGATTCGGTAGAATCAGGTCATCAGCGTACAATAGGTAGTTAATCACTCAGTCATGCAGTTTTGGGGGTAAAGGTTTAATATTAGAAAAAGCATCCCCCACATCAGAAATAAAAAGGAGGAATAAGATTGGGGCCAATAAACAACCTTGCTTTAATCCTCTGGCCATATAGATCGGTGCATATAGGCTCCCCCCTCTGTCCAAACGGACACACAAAGTGGTGTCCATGTGTAGCACAATCATGATTGCGAGTGAGGCAGGAGGACAACCCCATTTATCTAGTTCAGCCCATAACCTATTTCTCGGCACAGTGTCAAATGCCATAGACAAATCTATGAACTCTGCATAGCGTGGATTGTTATTTTTCGATGCCCCCTTTTTCAAAAGTTCCAGGATAAAACCGCTCATCTCGGTTTCAACTCCCTGGCAGAACCCCATTTGAAAGATGTCCCTTCCATTCTCGCACATCTCTTAAAACCAGGCCTGTGAAGATCTATGCTGAGCAATCCAGAAGAGAGATTGGTCTGTAGTTCAAAGTACTCAAACGGGACCCCTTTTTAAAAATTGGAACTACAAAAGCTGTTTGCCAAGAAGCTGGTAACGCTTTCTCCCTAGAACGGTTTTGAACTTCTATCGAGGACACACACCCAAGTATCCGGACTATTTTTTAGAACACACATGGCCAGTCCATCTTGCCCCGGGGCCATCTATTTTTTACTCCTATATATTAGATAGGATAAATCGACTAAATCCCAACTTAGATCCCACTCTATCCTTTCTATCAAATCCCCATTCCAGGTCTGCATATTGGCACCCTCTGATTTATAGATCTCAGTGAAGTGGGAGCTCCAGGTTGTTTCTGTTATCAGATTTGTTTGTGCCCCCGTTTGAATCTTATAATTTTTCAATAATTTCCAGAAGTAATGCGAGTTCTTGGTAGCTATGACCTCCAGCATCTTGCGGGCATCCCCCAGTAGCAATTGGTGACGGTAGTGACGTAACCAAAGCGTAGGTCGCCTTCAAAAGTGAACTACTGGATTTATCTTCTTTAGCAAGCACTTTTAGGGCTTTCCATAGCGCTCTCTTTTTAAATAGGGTGGCAGTATCAAATTTATATTTATGCACCACTTTACCCAAGTTCCTTTTCGGGAGACATTTGAATATCTGTTCCCAAACAAGGCACACACCTTTCCCTTCAAACCGGTGCTCAAAGAAACGGCTTCATTCACCTATAGCCAGGATTCTATTAAAGGCTTTCATTCTTGAGTCATTCCATCGTATTTTATTCCCCCGCCCACATTCACCTCTAAATCAAAGGTATAACCTCTGTGATTCTGTTTTAATGCGGGGACCAACCATTTAATGCTAAGTGGCAGATGGTCACTCTCCAAAGTTTCTACCATAATTAGTGATTCATTCTCTGCGTAGATGTCCTCAGAAACATATACATAGTCTAAAATATTACCTTGGACACCCCTATTCCATGTGTTTTGTGGTACTTCGTCCCCCTTAATGTTTCTATTAAGGATCATTAACCCCCATTCCCCCATGATTTCAGCCCATACCCTGCCCCTGGTCCTACTGATCCTTTCGGGGCCCGAGAGCCTTTTACCAGCTGGCCAATCAACACATCTGCAATTCATATCACCACAGATGATAGTGGAGTTTAAGCATCTGCCAACCTGGCCGAACATGATCTCTTCAACTGCCTCCAGCATCTCCTGTTGACACATTTTTTGATTGTTCTAATATATATTTATCAACAGGGTATCCGTTCGTCCTGGGAACGCATCCTTATTCCAAACAAGTTTAGATCCCTGCACATAAGGGTTAGGGCTGGTCAGAAACTCAATTACCTACCAAATCTTCTTAGAGACAGCAATCAACAGCCCCGCCGTGGGGCGCCCGTTTTCGCCTCTAATAGCTGTGGTTATGAGAACCGAGTACCCATCGATGAAGGGTGCTTCTGACTGCCAACACTCTTGGAGAGTAAACAAATCATAATTTAACAGTTCCACACTGCCCGGCTGGAGCAGATGTGTGAATCCTCTGCAGTACTAGGATAACAAGTCAAGCTGTAAACGCCCATTATACTTCGGGCCCCCTCTATCCTGAGCTGGTAGGCCTCGCATTAAAGGAGGCTGCCACCCAAGACCAATCCTCTTCTCTTACTGGGCGACTTGATCCATCTGTCCGCGATGAAAATGTTCTCAGGTTGGCACCAGTCCCTGACGCTTTTATTACTAAATTCACTTTGTTCCCACAGGGGGATGTATTTAATAATAATTCAGTCTGGGTGCATTCAAAGGGTACCCAACCTTAATAGGTAGCTTATAAAGGTCATATCCCCAGGCTCCTTAACTCATTCGCTTCCACCAGCACCTAGTTAAGCACCATACCAGAAGCGAAGTGAAGTATGACCTTATCCATGTTAAAATGATTCCCGAATTCCAGCAGCGTAATATCATTGGAGAATAAATCAGCCAGGGCTTATGATTTCCATAATATTGGTAGAACCTTGGAGCGGTTTAGCACAACCTGCTCCTGGTATAACAGTAAAATTTATGGAAAACTAATTTATTTGCATGCTCCCCCGTAGCCAATTCTCCTAGATTATCAGATTCCCCCCTGCCCCTAGTCATCGTTCTTCAAGGGTCCTAAAGGGCAACACACCGGGGGTTTAACTCACCGCCCAGGGGTTTAACTGACGCGGTTTAGACTTTATCATGTGCTCTGATTCTATTTGACCTTCCCTAGTTTCTTGAGGCAGCATACTCACTGCTGTTTTATCCACAAATTGTACATGACCTGCCCTAGCCATGACCTCACGGGCTGTCAATGTTTGTCCATTTTTCCTCACAGGTTCCCATTCTCCCTTTTTACCTGGGTCGCTACCAGAATCAAAGGAATCTATAATGTTCACATACACATCGACCAGGGCAACCATGGACTCCTCGAGGTCGGAAACCTCTCGACATTTGCGAGTTTGTGCAAGTTTGGGTGCTTCCCGCAAGGTTCTGCTAGCCACTGTCCTCCCGTGCTGTTTTGGGGCAGGAGACGTAGATAGCCTTTGTATAAACTGGTTCACCCCCTTCCGACCATTTCTCTTCACACCCTTTTTATTCTTAGGGTTTGTGTCCCTTGTGGTATGATTTAACAAACCCTGTCTTTTCTTCACTTTATCCTGTTGAAATATCTAGTACTTACCCTGTTCAGGAACCACCTCTTCCAAATAGGGTTCAACAGGCTCAATCTCTCTTATCAGGTCTTCAGCCACCTGAAGAGTGGCCGGAGACACCTGCATACGAGAAAGAATCCCCTTGCCACCCTCACTAATTTGTCAACCCTCTTTATGTTCAGTGAGGATGATATAGACAATGGGCTTGAGACCATGACGCCATTGATTTGGTTTCAGGGCGACTCCACCAACCCCTGAAATAAGGGAGGTTTATACTCCCCAGACCTTATATAATCGTCAATGGAGGTTTATTGTCGACATCATGGCTACTAGCCTTCTTTCTGGTTCGCAACCGCCCCTATTAGACCCCTATGGGAGTTATTCATCACAAAGAGGGCAAATTCTAAAGCCCTAACCACCTAACCCATGGACGCATTATTTAATTCTGCCCCAGGTCTGGTGATTGTAAGTCGTATTGTACACTTTTTTTCAATAAATTGTGACTAGGTTTTATGTGATCCGTTGGTGTACCATCGGGTGGCTGAAGGGGTATTTGCACTTCCTTTTGGGTAACAGACAACTGAGGTCTGGCCACAAAGTGCCATCTGACTTTGTGGTAGTCCGTCCCCAACGGTGTTAATAGTTTAGGTGCATCTGCCCTCACTGATAGCCCTTTAGGGAAAGTAAAAAACCCACCCCCTACATTTCCCCCAAATTTAAAAAGAGGGGGGGTTAAATCCTCCCACTGGGCCTCCAACCGAGGGTGAAAATCATCTAGATTACCTTCTTGGTCCGAAGGGCTATGAGGATGGTTAGTATGATTTAATGGCCCCGAAACCTCTGCCGTTGTTTTAGTATTCATGTCTATGTTTTTCGTCCCTACACTCGGGGAAATACGCTTTGGAGACAGTGTAACGTCCACTCCACTCCCTCACAAACATTTCCAGGTTGTTTTGAACCAAGAGGTACTCTTATTCAGAGGCGTAGACAGGGTAGGGCCTGAGTGGGCAAGGCCCACTCAAAATCTGTAAATGCCCACTCAGCAGCGTTCTGTGGGCATTTACAGATATTAATGTCACTGCTGTGGGCCCAACTACATTAGTTTCAGGTACCACTTGTTAGACAATCCTGGCTACGCCTCTGCTCTTACTCCTGACACACCCCCAGGGAGGGACCCTAAGGAGGCCCCTTCTCAACCAGACAGCCTGAAAAAGATAATTCCCTGCAGGCTAACAACTCCTGGTCTGTAATTTCTTCAAGTCGCAGAGTTTGCCCTCTCAAAAGGTGACCCGACCGGCTCCCCCATCACACCTGAGAGCAGAACCATCTGCCCAGAAGCCACGACTCCCTGGTCGTCCATGACCGATAGGGCCTTGTTAGAGGGCACGTCAGCCTCCCTGGGAGGAATCATAGTAGAGGCACGTGGGTAAGTCCGGGATTCGTCCCCGATGCCAGAGCGCAGTAGACCGGCTTTCCTCATAGAATCAAGGAAAGCTTCCTTAGCAGCTTGCTGTGAAAGAATCAGCATTATAGGAATGTAAACTTGCGCCACCGTTATTACTGGGGCTCCCCCCCACAATAATGGCTTCGGACTGGTGGCCTTTTTTTACTGAATTACCCACTCCCACTCCTCCCGGGTAAATGTGCTTCTCAGGCCTAATGCTATATCAGGAGACGCGAATGGAGAAAGTTCAAAAAATTGAAAGAGCGCCCAAAGCCAGGGGGCTTTAATTGACTATCCTGCTTCTATACACAAATATTTGGATGGCAAGTCAAGATCCTCTACCACAGCCACTGCACTTTAAACAGTAGTGCAAAAAAAACGCTTTAAATATCTAAAAAGGAGAAATCTATAAAATACAGATAAAACCGATAAAAAGCATCATAGATGTACGTATAAAATTAATTATTAAGTTAAAACAGGAGCTTGCCACCATCCACCAAACAGGCATCAACCAATTTCATGGGTATCTTTCTGTCTAAAATAACGTAATAACTTGATGTCCTATTTGGAACCTCCACCACAACACAACACAATATACATAATTTGTACCCATAAGAAAAAGGTCACCTTTGTAGATCAAAAATAAACACATAAAATACATCAAAAACTGGTCATATAAGGCAGATAAGGGTAGGCCCTTTTTAAATAAGTAAAAGTAAAAGCAGGAGTAGCTGAAGTTAATCTTGAGTCCAATAGATAACAGTAGTGACTCCAAAGAAAGTCCTAACGGGAGTATTGGGGCACGGCTCAAAGGCTCTAGGCCCGCAGTCACCGGCCTCACCAATGGACCCAATCAGGGCAATCAGTAATCAAGGAAGTCACCCCGTTAGTTTGCTCCAGTGGTATAATAAAGATCCAAAAGATTACAAATCCCAAGTCACAAAACAGTCACAGAAACGGATGAGGTCTCCTATGCGGTTCCAAACAAAGTCTGTGGCCACAAAAATAAATTCAACCGAGATCTTAACTCGGGTCGTAGACTCTGCTTCAGAGACCTACCGGTACGGGGCGGCTCAAAGGTATTCATTCCGTAGCAATACCCGCAGGCACTGCTTTCCCTCACCTTGGCGCCACAGACATTGACAGTAATGGTAACGGGCAAAAATAAATAAATCAGACAATGCAGATCCGTCGCCAATATAGAAGGGGTAGAGGCCCGCCAGAGGCACCCTATAAGTAGAGAAATCAGAGATGCAACAAGTTTTGTTGGCCCTGCTAAGAGAAACGTTGGTCCCGCTCTCACTTTCGCTTTTGGATGTCGTAAAGACTCATAAGGACTCCGACGTTCGGATTGAGGGTTCCAGGTTCTTTAAATGGGACGCTGGTGCAGGCGGGAACTGAAGACTGGCGTAGCCGAACAGGAACACACAAATTGAAAGCTCCTGTCGACGTATAAGGAACAAAACAAAAATAAGCGCCAGAGCCGGCCCAGCCCACTCTCCCACTCGTGGGAGGTTTTTCTAGGATTACCTTGATATGGTGAGTCGCAAGATCAGCAAAGATCAGCTGTCGGCTATCAACACGCGGTGTCCGAACTCTGAACACAGAACCCTCTGCTTCACTCTGCACCGCTCTGCTGCTTGTAAGGGGTTATAAGAAATCAGTCCCTCTTCTACAAAAGTAGAAAGTGAAGATAGACTCTGATTTCCAAAGTAATCACGATACCAGCTCCTCAGCCGTCACAGAACACTCTGCTTCACTCTGCACCGCTCTGTTGGTTGTAAGGGGTTATAAGCAATCAGTCCCTCCTCCACAATAGTAGAAGGTGAAGATAGACTGTTTTTTCCAAAGTAATCATGATACCAGATCCTCAGCAGGCACATAACACTCTGTTTCACTCTGCATTTGTTTGGTATTCAAAATACTTCTCCCAATGGGCCAGCAGGTGGCTATGGAGCGCTCCAGGGTCACAATGTAACAGTGAACCCAAAGGGTCAGGCATGCCTCAGTTTTCCCTGCGTGGTGAGGCAACCTCCTCTTTGCGGCTTCCTGCAACCCGCCTCTGTCAATTTCAGAGCTCTCCAGACTTCTACAGCAACTCGGAGCTCATCCACCACTAATGCCTGACTATGGGAAAAGCTGCAAAAAGGTACACTCTCTGCTGTGCGACCTCTGCAGCTGCAAACTCGAGCCTGAGAGACCCTCTCAGGATCGGAATTCCAATTAGACACCGCTGTGATCCTGGCATCTCTGCTCACGTCTGCCTTTTACTTCTGCTGCCACTTGGAGTTGGAAAAACTACTCCACCTTCTACTACTGCTCTCTCCCCTGTCCTGCACCTGAGGAGGCTTTTAATGCATATTAGTGTGGGTAATTTTCCTTAATTGACTGCCACTTGCAGTCCTGTGGCTCTGCAGTCATCCTCCTCATCCCAGCACTCTGGGAATTATGGGACTTGAAGTCCCCAATGTAGAATTCAGTTTTTACAGTGAAATTGGCATCACTAAGTTTATTACCCACCTTATACATACTCCCCAAAGGAATCCCATAAGGATTCCATGAAAAATGTGTTTTTAAAGAAAAACTGGGTTTCTCAGGGTATACATTGGCAACACTTAAAGACTTTCCTTCCTTATTTCTCTGCGACTCGGAAGAGCTTTCATTTCTATAAATGTCAGTAACCTTAAAAGGAATTTCCTTATCATCCCTACCTGACTGATTATTATTGTCTTCTCCCCCAGTCCGACAGTCAGATTGAGAAAATAAAGGTTGTTGTTGACAACACGCCATTTCATATTGCGGTATTATGGACATTCCCTTCCTTGAGGAAGACAAATACTGCAACTCATCCCACAAAGTCCTAATGTTTCCCTGGGGCCCTTCTCCTCCCAGGTGATTTACCTGGCTAATAACGTCCTCGAGGCCAGGGCCAGGAAGCGTCTGACTTTCCCTGGCCACCTGGGAAGAGACTTTAGGCAGGGTTTTGGTGAGGACGCTGGAAGATTTATCACAATCCTTTCATAAAGAGGGTGATGAAGGGCATTTGGCTTATGAAGCAGCCAACCCCCAAATATTCCCGGCTCTGGGACGTAAAGGTGGTGTTGAGACTATTTCTATCTTGGTCAGATAATGGGCAGCTGTCCAGGAAAGCTTTAATGGCAAAATTGATGACGCTCCTATGGCCGATCTCATGTAAGAGAGTTTCAGATGTGAGGGCGGTGGAGATAACTAATAGAAATCTTTCTTTGGAAGGAGTTACTTTTCACATTAGTAGAAGTACCAAGACGAACATCTCAACCGCATCATACCCACCTTTTCCAAACCAGCCTAAGCTGTGCGTTGTTAGATGCCTTAAAGTTCTTTTTGTTTTTAAAAAAATCTTTTATTTTAACTTGCACAGGTTCATTAGAATAATAGTCATAGTAATATTACGCATCTTGTATAACATTATTACGTTCACAGTTTACATTACATATGGTTTGGTTGAGTTGCACTGTCTTCTTCAACCTCATTGTCCGCAAGATACTGTTTGTATCTGGCCCAGATGTTCCTAGGGCGAGTGGTAGGTTGCAATAATTCAATGTACATTTCCTTCTTATCATTTGCCCAAACCATATCTTTATCCCAGTCTGCTTTGGTAGGTGGCTTACTTTTTTTCCACTTCATGAGAATGACCCTTTTTGCCAACAATAAGCTGAGGTTTAATAACTTAAGCCACATGGGGTTCATCTTCCCCATGGCTCCCAGCAGACACATTGTTGGGAGTCCAGTCAATGGGGTGGTCTGCCATTCGATCTAGTGTATCGCATACATCTGTCCAATATTCTGTCAAGCGTATACAGGACCAAAACATATGTAAGGTGTCCGCCCCCTCGGTCCCACATCTAGGGCATTTGCCATCCGCGGCTGGATACATGCGTTTCAATTTGGCTGGAGTGGGGCGCATTATGTGTATAATTTTGTAATGTATCAGTTTGTAGCGTGCGTTGCATGAAATGTGTTTTGTCAGTCCACATATTTGCGACCACTGCTTATCAGTGATGTGATGTTCTAGATCCGCCTCCCATCTTTCTCTAGCTGTGTGAGCCATTGCTGTTCGAGATGACAGTATAAGCTTATACAGTGTGGAAGCGGACATTTTGGTTGTCCCCGCCATGAACATGTAGCCCACACCTATGTGTATCGTTCGTTCTGCTGGAAGTGTTTCCCCCACCTTAGCGATGGCAGATCTCATACGTAAATAATACATTTTCTGTCTCTGCGTGTTGCCCACTACGTTTTGAATCACATCCCATGGGAAAGAGATCTTCGAACTGGTTGATGCCTCTATCGCCCCAATGTGTGGCTATCTCCGGGTCAAGTGTGGGAGGAATATATTGGGCTCCCCATATTGACATATTAGGGTTGTACAGTGTTTCTGTCCCCTGTGTTTCTGCAATCTTGGCCCAAGCTGTGTGTGTCACTTTTATCGAGTCTATAGTGTTATGGCGTTTGGGGCGTGTCACAACTGCGTTATGCAAGAGATCCATAGGTTTTCAGGTTAGTGTATCCTTTGACGGGTACTGTGGAGTAAGATAAGCGTCCGCCCATCGTGACGTGTAGTGTGCTTGTGCTGCTAAATAATACATTTCAAAGTCGGGGGCTGCTAATCTCCCCTGTAGATATTGATCAGTAAGTATCCGCCAGCTTACCCTTGGGTGCCCATCCCACACCAATGAAGTGCATGCGCCCTTTATTTTCGTGAAAAAAGCTCTACCCGGCCACACTGGGACTGTGCTAAATAGATAAAACAATTTTGGGAGGATTACAATTTTAACAGGGGCCAGTTTACCCATCATCGATATTGGTAGGGATTTCCATCTTTCAATCTTAATACAAAGGTTGTCCGCCAAGGTCTCATAGTTCATTGCGCGAGACATCTGTGCAGTTCTAGCTACATGTACCCCGAGATATTTAATGTGATTTGGGCCCCAGAGTAGCCCATGGACCTCGTGGGGTCTGACGGTTGCACAGGTAAGGGGGAATATTTCGGACTTGGTCAAGTTTAGCTTTAGTCGCAAGAATTCTCCAAACTTTTTAACCACATCTAGAACTTTGCCCAGATTGCTATCCGGGTTCCTCAAGTACAGCAGTATATCGTCAGCGTACAGTTTAACAATCTCCATCCTGCCCGCCAGCTGCAGTCCAAGCTTGCTGTATCTGGACCTCAACAAGTCCTCCAGTGGTTTTATTACTAACGCGAATAATAAGGGGGATAGCGGGCAGCCTTGTCGCGTGCCCCCCCCAGCAGGTTTAACATTGTAGTGAGGTTGCCATTAACATTTATCCTAGCATAGGGGCGAGTATATAATATCTTGACCCACTTTATAAAATTGGCTCCGAACCCATAGTTGTGCAGAACCCTAAACAGGAATGGCCAATAGACTGTGTCGAAGGCCTTCTGCATGTCCAATGCTAGTGCTACCACTTGTAACTCTTTCGGTATTGATGTCGGTATATCGTAACATCGCTGTATATTTGCCGCTGTAGACCTGCCTGGTATAAAACCGGCCTGGTACTCGTGGACCATGTATGGTATTAGTGGTGTTAAACGTGCAGCCAATATCTTGGCGAAGATCTTGGCGTCCGTATTTATTAAAAAAAGCGGCCTATACGAGCCACATTCTTCTGGGGGTTTCCCTGGCTTGAATAATAGGGTGATAATGGCCTCCCTGGTGGTTTCCGGGAGCTCATTCTTCTCCAGTGCCTCTAACCACACTGCATGTAGCCGAGGAACCAGGAGTCCCGCAAATTCTTAATAGAATTCGGCCCCTAAGCCATCAGAGCCTGGGGCCTTGCCATTGGGCAAGGCTTTTATAGCTTCGGCTATCTCAGTGCGTGTGATCGGCGCCTCTAATGCGTCTCTGGCTGTGTTAGACAAAAGTGTTGTGGGAATATTAGCGAGGTACTGATCTATTTCTGTTTCCGTGGCTGAGCTTTGGGGGGAGTACAGCTGTCTGAAAAACTCATAGAATGTTTTTTTCTAGTTCTACCTGTGCCATCACAATCTCACCATTGGGTTGGGTTATGCAGGGGATGCACGTGTGTCCACGTTCACCCATCACCATCTTGGCCAACAAGCGGCCAGAACGCTCTTGCTCTCCATACCGTCTAGCAGAGGTAGGTCTGTCAAAGTATCGGACCTCTTGGTCTGCCGCTTCTCTATATTCCTCTATTTGGGTCTTAATGTTCAACTGCAGCTGGGGGGATGGGTGTTCGGCATATTGATCTTGTGCCATGGTTATTTCCTTTTCGCGCCGTTTCAATTCTCTACGGATATCTTTTAATACCCCAAATTCTGTGGACATTGCATTGCCTCTAATACACACTTTAAAGGCCAGCCATAGCATTGCTTGGCTTGCCACTGTTCCTTCATTGTGCTCAAAGTATTC
The DNA here is from genome assembly GCF_040938575.1 of Ambystoma mexicanum. Lineage (NCBI taxonomy): Eukaryota > Metazoa > Chordata > Amphibia > Caudata > Ambystomatidae > Ambystoma > Ambystoma mexicanum. The sequence continues at coordinate 235,978,605 of NC_090928.1, read as the reverse complement.
CTCAATGTGTTGTGTCAGTGCGGTTTTATATACCTGATCTGCTAGAGCTGTGTGGTGTCACCTCTGGGATTTGCAGTGTTATTAGAATGGGGGAGTGGTCGGAGAATGTTCTGGGTTGTATCTGAGTTTTGGTCGTCCAGCCCAATGCTCTATGGGACAGTAGCCATACGTCTATTCTGGAGTGTATATTATGCACCGATGAGTAAAACGTGTATGCCCGTTTGGTGCCATTAAGGGATCGCCAGGCGTCCCGCAAGCCCAGGTCTTCCATATGGCTGAGTATCGTGCGTGCAGCGTTAGTGAGTGTCCTGGGTTGTTCCGACGTGCGGTCTAGTTGCGTGTCTAAACTGGTATTATTGTCCCCAGCACATATCACATGGGCTGTGGGATATCTGGCTAGCTTCTGCAATAGCTCTGAATAAAAACCGGGATCATCAATATTTGGGCCATACACGTTTAAGAGCAGTACCTCCTCCTCAGAGAGTTTTCCATGCACCAGGACAAACCGGCATTCAGGGTCGCTTTCAGTATTAAAATGTGTGAAAGGGCGAGATGTCTGTATTAAAGTCAACACTTCCCACGCCCTAGTTGAGTATGACGTGTGTAGTGTCGCTGTTTCACCCAGCCGTGTGCTAGCCGTTCCGCCTGGTAGCCCAATAGATGGGTTTCTTGGAGAAAAACTACCTGTGGCCCCAACCTATTTATATAAGCCATGACTTTCTTTTTCTTCATCGGTGCCCCCAGTCCTCATACATTCCAACTCAGCAGTGTTATGCTATCCATATCTTTCATAGCCATCTGTATATATTCTGACCATGAAATATGTAGTGTATCCGTGCTTTGGTGCGCTTTCATATTTTACTTTGGTTCGTACCTGTGCTTTTCCAACTTTAACACCCCTCCCTGCTACCCCCTCCCCTCCCTCCACCCTCATAGTTCCCCAAATTTCAACTATGTTCCCTTTGATACCACCTTCCACCCCTTCGCTTTGTAGTTGCGCTCACAACAGGGGGCTCCTCCCGTGACGGCCCGGCCTATTAGCTTCATTCTCCTCCCGTTTCGTCTTCTAGCTTCCCGTTCTTCGCACACATTATGAACAATTGCTAATATCCAAGCTCACTCTGATATGACTTCTATGGATTATTTAGTAGTCCAGGGTATCGCCTTCTAAGTCTCTGAAATCAGTGCCTGTTCCACGTAGATTTCTCCTCTCGATGGAATACATTGCAATGATGCGGCCAGCGAGGTCTCAATGCCGTTTTGTGATTGTTCAGTCGGTATCGGGATATTGGCCTCCACGAAACTTGCTGCTTACTCAGGGAATGTAAAAAAGTACGTTTTGTTATTATGTTGGATTCTTAGCCTCGTTGGGTACAGCATAGCATACAGAATTTGACGTTCGTGCAGTAGTTTTTTGACATTCGTGAATGAGCGTCTGTCCTGTGGTTCTGCTAATGTGTGATCAGGAAATACACGGACAATGCTTGCTTCCCATCTTATCTCTTGCTTGTCTCTTGCGGCCCTCAGTATCAGGTCTCTATCCCTGTAGTTCATCATATGTGTAATGATAGGTCTAGGGTAGGCCCCTGGTTTGGGGCGTGGTGCTAATTTCCTGTGTGCTCTCTCCACTACGAACACGGGTGACCAGCCAGGATCCCCCAGCAGATCTCTCAGCAATTTTTCCACAGCCAGTTCCATTGGGGCTTTTTAAGGTTCCTCCGGGACCCCTATGATGCGTATGTTATTGCGGCGTAACCTGGCCTCTAAGTCCTCACATCTAAGCTTCACTGTCCCTAGATCTTTTGCCATTGTTGTCACAGTATTCCGCAGTGATTCTAGAGCGTCTTTAGTGGTACCTATTCAAGTCTCAGCCTCAGTGATATGGCCTGTCGCTTTTTCCAGCTGATTTTTGATGGTTGCAACATTCATTGTGATCCCGTCCAGCTTGTTGCTGAGGGCTGAGAAGCCTTGCTGCATCGCTCTAAAGACCGCCTGGGGGTCCATGGCTGTTGCAGGGGTTGTAGCTTCGGTCCGTGGCTTCTGTTCTGTAGCCATCTCTACGGCTGCGCCTATTTGCACTATCGCCGTGAACTTTTCAATTGCTCCTTTGCCCTTTTTTTTGCATCTGCCCCCTTGGGCATTGTCCGTAGTTCACGCAGGTGTTTCCGTAGTTCCTATAGCTTTCGTGTAAGGATTGCAGTAGAGAGAACCCCCGTTCAGTGATCATGCGCTCTCGCTGCGGCAATCGGTCCAGTTTGTTCCTCTATTCCTGAGTATGCAGCAAGTGTTTGTTTCTTAGAAAGGGGGGGGGGTTGGGAGCACTGTTACTGGTGTAGTGCCCGCACAGATCCATGGTGTGGTCACTCCTCAGGCGTGCGTTCAGGTTCCTGTCGACTTCTAAGCAGTGCTGTATTGATGGGGCCCAATCAGTATTCTTATCGCACCACAGGCGATTTCGCACTATGCCTCTAGATCAGTAATCATGGGTTTTATGTTAGATACCCCCCTGTGCGACCTTTCCTACACATGTAACTAAAAGCATTGCCTTGAATGTAGGTTTGCGGTCTCACCTCGGATCCCGTTGTAATGTCCGTCCTTTGCGGTATATCTGTGTCCTTATCTTTCTTGCCCGACGGGGGCATGCAGAATTAGTGCTGCGTCCACACGTGTTGTTCTTCCAGATATCTGGTCCTGCCTTTGTGTCCACTATTCCTTCCTGCACGGTGGTTTGTTGGCTGCCTTGTACTACTCGTATAGTTATGGTGTTTCGCCTGACCTTTGTGGGCAGGACTGTTATTTCAAATGGTGTTTCACAGTTCACAGCGTTCGTTATGTTGAGGTCTACGCTTGTGGCCATACTGTTTGCACTTTTTTTCTTCATTTTATTGTTATACCGCATGAAAACTGTGTTACCTGTTTTTTTGTAATATTATTTGTACTCAAGCACTTTAGATACTAAGGCACTATAGCACTTTTAGCATCCCTTGCTTCTATTTCCCATAAAGGCAAATTAATTTTGTACTCGCATTTGAACGCACTTTTCTTAAAGGTTTTTAAGCAACATATTTCTTTACCGCAGCCATTTTTTAAAATTATTTGTACTACTGTTTTTCCTTAAATTATACTAGTTTTACTACTATCTTGAAACGTAAAGCCACCATGCGTATATCTCCACCTTTAAAAGCCAGGAAATCACGAAGTTGATGGCTCCAATCAATGACGCCAATATTTTAATCAATGAGATTGAAGTGCTTTTAAGTGACATGGGTGAAAGAAGTAGTACCACATTACCTAAAATACCACCTATAAACAAACTGGCTCAGGATACCAGTAAGAAACTGCAGGGTAAATCATCTGATCAACTTATTGAACCTTTTATTGGTCCTTCGATGGCTCAACCCACCACACAGGGTAATATGGGTACTGTAAGGGAGGCATGGTATAACAAGTATGACACTGACACAAGAGATACAATTTCAAAACCTTTATTCGATTTTCGGGGTTTGGAAAAACTCCTGCTTTGCCCTATAGCTATGATGGGAGTAATCTCTATCATCAAATAATAAAGAAACACAGTCCTAGTCAGTCTCTGTCAAATCAAAGATGGCCTATACTAACAAAACCTAATGCCTGTCCTATCTCTTATACAAAACATATGTAAAGGGGAATATGATGGCAAAGGAAAATCAGTGCCGTAACATAAATGATCAATGTGGCTGAGTCAGCTCTCCTTCCCACGTTGGACAGCACGGATTAAGGCAGTTCCCGTACACAGGATGAAACACTCTGGCTCAGGTTCTCAAAATAATGGCAGTTCAAACCGTGGATCGAGGCCTGCTTGGGCTTCCACGTTAGTCACTTATTCCAGCTTTCAAAAGTTCTTTCACAGTTCAACAAAGGCCCACACAGGTCTCCCTCAGTCAGGCTCAGACCTCTCAAAGCAAACAAAAAATTCACATAGGTCTCCCTCGGTCGGGTTCGGACCTTTCAATCACCGCACTTGCAGGGATTCCCTTCCCAAGCTTAATTGACATTCTTTAGGGGTTCCCTTCCCTAATTTATCACACTGTCGGTCTCAGACCTTTTCACGATGTCGAAGACATTCAAATGTGCAAGACCTTTTACTATATACCTCTGCAGGACCACTTCAACTTTCCCTTCAGTTCAGACTCTTGTGTTATTTTGCCCCAGTGTCTGTTGGTCTGGGTAGTTCAGTATCACAAGCACAAACATTCAACATTCACCTTTTTATTTCCACTTTTGTCAAGGTTAATCTTGATCAATGCGCATTTTAGAGTTCATTCACTTTGTCGCTTTATAACAAAACATTCACCTTTCGCAGGTACTATCGAGTGGGCTACTTCCTTTCGCCTGACCACTCCGCTACTCTGTATCACTCTGTAAGTTTGGGTGATGACTTTGTCAAAGAGGTACAGTTCCCCATTAACCAGGTAGAAGGTAAGCTTTATACTGCTACAGTTGCAGTGCACTTGTTGAATTCCTTACCCACATAACACTACTCCAAGTCTTGTTCAAATGTCTGCATGACTGCAGCAAAGGTGGGTTCTGATAAGGTTAGTTATGTTATTGATCCCTCTATACCTTGTTCTAATAGCTTCAACCCGCTATTACAGTTAGCAAATCAGGATACAGCAGACTCTACTAGAGCTGCTACACCATTATCTGTATCCCCTCCAAGTATTCTAACTCTAACACAGCAGAAGGATAAGGTTATACCATCATCTAATGATTTACCGTCCCATACAACCTTGAACCGTGTTCCTCCTGCGCTATTCTTTCATCCAAGATCGCTAAGCTCAAATCAAAACTCTTATCATTAACAGAGCTAGTATCTAACATGCGGAAGGTCATTGACACTCGTACCATTGACCTGAACCAAAACCTGGGATCCACAGTTATTCATAATATTATTTTTCTCCCACATGCACCATTATTTTTGGAGCCTGGAGCTCATACTCAGAGTTTAGGTTCTATTGAGGCAACTAATTGTACTTTGCCTACTTCCCAAATTCCCTCTGGCTTCGCAGAACCATCTGCAGGGATACAAGATCCTTTACTTAAACCATTAATATTGGTTATTTTAAAGTACCCAAATTGCCCTACACTTTAACTGAGACAAACATTTAATCTTCAAGGCACTACAAACATATCACATCTGGCAAGAAATCCTCTACCATGGACACTCCCACAAATCCTAACTAGTAGGATCCCAGGAGTACCCATGGATGCTACTAACACAGTATTTATGAGTGATGTTCCTAAATTAAGAAAGGGTATGTTCGAAAACCGTGCCTCTTTAATCAATAAATCTGTTCACTCGCTTAGCCATACTCACGGATGCCTGACGATTATCTGTGATGATATTGTTCAGACTATGAGAATCTCGATAACAAATGATAACGTACATGACTTCATTGAACTCAGTGTGGTATTTCATTATCTAGCTGAGACTTTGCCTCTGCTGGATTTTAGGGCATCACCACTGCTATGTTCAAGAATCCAGTTGTTTGGTCCTTTGACTATTAATTCATGTTATACCCTTTCAATGGAACGGAATAGTAATGTTGCAGTGACTAAGGGTCAAAATTCTCAACTAATTGTACTAGCTGATGGACCTTCAAAGCAGATTTGACAACAATCATTCTTCGCTGTCCCTAGCTGTATTTCGATAACTAGCCAGGATGATCTTGTAGGGGTGAATCTTTTTTTTTTTCTTTTTTTTTTACTTTGTTTATATTGAAGAAACTGTTACAGCTTCATTGCACAGTTACATCTTGGATAAACAGTACTTAATTCAGCATTTTGTCAAACTTTGTCTTTGTGACTAAACATTTTAAAACAGTACATATCAGCTTAAACTTTCCCAATGAATGGTTCAGGCATGTACGTTCAAGGTAGAGGATTACTAGTTATTACATGTTGGTACAAATCAGGTATGAGTGTTTAGAGGGATGGTAGTATTGTATCTGCCATAGCTGCACCCAGTTCTATTGCTGAATGGGAACAACTTGGGCCTCTCATCGTTGCGTGGAAAACGTTTTTCTACACCTGGGGGTTTAGTAATCGTGTTGGCCTCCCCTATTTTCCTCCTCTTTTTTATTTCCAATCCCCTTACTTCCTTCTAATCAAGGTGTTCGTTCAACATCTGTCCCCAATCCATCCATCTGTCCTCATCTTCCTAAATCGTGGTCTGCCCTTTCAGTATCTCCATCTCTGCCACCCTCCATCGGTGTGCATCCTTTATACATAATTGTATAGATGGCCCCCTCAGGTTTTTCCATGAGATTGCTATCCTGCATTTGGCCAATAAAAATAAGAAGGCTACTATTTTCTTTTTTTCGTTCTGGCATGCTTGCCTCCTGGTAGGTGAATGAGCTACGTGCCCAAGAGTTAGATTTGGCCACCACTTCCTCCCAAAAAGCCACAATTTTCAGGCAATCCCAGACCATATGTCAGAATCCCACTGAGGCCTCTGTGCATCGCGGGTGAGTATGTGGGTATCGTGTGTTGATCATATGGAGTCTAGGTGGTGTCATGTACACTCTATGTATGAAGTTGTACTGTATAAGCCTGAATCTGGCATTTCCCAATACCTTCCGAGTCTGTTCCCATATACTGAACCATTGTTCTTTGGGGATCTCCTTTCTGTATATCCCTTTCCCATTTCGCCTTGATCCCTAGTTCTGGGCTGTGTTTCTGTTCTCCAATCTGCTGGTATAAGGTTGAGATCAGTCCCTTACTGTCTCCTATGTTTAATATTAGTTGCAATAGTGGATTATGGTCTGGTTCCTCCGGAGTTCCCGCCCAGAGGGTGGCCAATTGCTTCACTATTCGGGCATGACTCAAAAAGCCCCCCCAGGCATTCCATAACGTTAATGCCAATCTTGGAACGATAACAGTTCCCATCCTCCTAGAAATCCTCCAGTTTAGTGCACCTATTCTGCCTTAGTCTGGATGAATCAAGGTTTGTCATTATTTCCCGTATCACTGGGTCAAAGCTCAGTGGTAGGTCTGGGCTATATAGCTGGGGGCAGTGTATTTTCCCTGGTGTTTGTTTCCAAATTTCTCTTGGTACAGCATATATTGCGTTCTTCCCAATGCTTGCCTTCGAGTCCCACCACAATTCTATGCCCCTCCTATGTGACGGAAAATCCCCCAGTAGTCGTCAAATCAAAGATGGCCTATACTAACAAAACCTAATGCCTGTCCTATCTCTTATACAAAACATATGTAAAGGGGAATATGATGGCAAAGGAAAATCAGTGCCGTAACATAAATGATCAATGTGGCTGAGTCAGCTCTCCTTCCCACGTTGGACAGCACGGATTAAGGCAGTTCCCGTACACAGGATGAAACACTCTGGCTCAGGTTCTCAAAATAATGGCAGTTCAAACCGTGGATCGAGGCCTGCTTGGGCTTCCACGTTAGTCACTTATTCCAGCTTTCAAAAGTTCTTTCACAGTTCAACAAAGGCCCACACAGGTCTCCCTCAGTCAGGCTCAGACCTCTCAAAGCAAAAAATTCACATAGGTCTCCCTCGGTCGGGTTCGGACCTTTCAATCACCGCACTTGCAGGGGTTCCCTTCCCAAGCTTAATTGACATTCTTTAGGGGTTCCCTTCCCTAATTTATCACACTGTCGGTCTCAGACCTTTTCACGATGTCGAAGACATTCAAATGTGCAAGACCTTTTACTATATACCTCTGCAGGACCACTTCAACTTTCCCTTCAGTTCAGACTCTTGTGTTATTTTGCCCCAGTGTCTCTTGGTCTGGGTAGTTCAGTATCACAAGCACAAACATTCAACATTCACCTTTTTATTTCCACTTTTGTCAAGGTTAATCTTGATCAATGCGCATTTTAGAGTTCATTCACTTTGTCGCTTTATAACAAAACATTCACCTTTCGCAGGTACTATCGAGTGGGCTACTTCCTTTCGCCTGACCACTCCGCTACTCTGTATCACTCTGTAAGTTTGGGTGATGACTTTGTCAAAGAGGTACAGTTCCCCATTAACCAGGTAGAAGGTAAGCTTTATACTGCTACAGTTGCAGTGCACTTGTTGAATTCCTTACCCACATAACACTACTCCAACTCTTGTTCAAATGTCTGCATGACTGCAGCAAAGGTGGGTTCTGATAAGGTCAGTTATGTTATTGATCCCTCTATACCTTGTTCTAATAGCTTCAACCCGCTATTACAGTTAGCAAATCAGGATACAGCAGACTCTACTAGAGCTGCTACACCATTATCTGTATCCCCTCCAAGTATTCTAACTGTAACACAGCAGAAGGATAAGGTTATACCATCATCTAATGATTTACCGTCCCATACAACCTTGAACCGTGTTCCTCCTGCGCTATTCTTTCATCCAAGATCGCTAAGCTCAAATCAAAACTCTTATCATTAACAGAGCTAGTATCTAACATGCGGAAGGTCATTGACACTCGTACCATTGACCTGAACCAAAACCTGGGATCCACAGTTATTCATAATATTATTTTTCTCCCACATGCACCATTATTTTTGGAGCCTGGAGCTCATACTCAGAGTTTAGGTTCTATTGAGGCAACTAATTGTACTTTGCCTACTTCCCAAATTCCCTCTGGCTTCGCAGAACCATCTGCAGGGATACAAGATCCTTTACTTAAACCATTAATATTGGTTATTTTAAAGTACCCAAATTGCCCTACACTTTAACTGAGACAAACATTTAATCTTCAAGGCACTACAAACATATCACATCTGGCAAGAAATCCTCTACCATGGACACTCCCACAAATTCTCACTAGTAGGATCCCAGGAGTACCCATGGATGCTACTAACACAGTATTTATGAGTGATGTTCCTAAATTAAGAAAGGGTATGTTCGAAAACCGTGCCTCTTTAATCAATAAATCTGTTCACTCGCTTAGCCATACTCACGGATGCCTGACG